>NC_090237.1:29137500-29496245 GCF_024489055.1 Chanodichthys erythropterus
GAGTTTGATGGATATCGTTTGAATTTTCTGCCTGACATGCTGTAATTACCACAAGAACCAACCATTACCTATCTGTCCTTCACAGACTGCTTGACTTTGCCACAAGGTGTTTTTTTAAACTGACTATTACAATTTTTAGTCAACTAAGCCTCTTCTATTTGACTAATGATTAGTCGAATATTAGAAGGCAGCCCTAGTGTTTAATATTGTGAAAGTTTTTGTCTTTTTTAGTAAAATGCAATACATTTTATATCACCAAGCCCTTTTATTTTTCAGCCTCTCCAACCACTTGACAACTCTAAAGTCTCACATATGGTATATCATTTAGAAAGTAATTAAGCTGGCAGTTTTACCTGAGCCTGCAGTTGCAAAAAGGACAACTTCTCTCGGGCCTCTTCTGACTGATACTGCTGCTGATTCTGCTCTCTGTCCTGCCTCTGGTCAAAAAACTTGACTGCTGTCAACAGTTCAGCTGGAAAATAAACAGACAAGACAAAAAAGAGCATTTATTTATTATTAGTTGCAGTTCAACATCACCACAACTCATCAGTTATGTATGTATATCAAAGGTTTTCAGTATCAAGACTGAACAATTTATTGCGGTTGGTCAGGGCAAACTGTTCCATATTAAAAGTGTTTGTTCTGCCATGTAATATGATTTACCATCGGTGCCATTAAGACGCAGACGAACAGCTCCAGGAAGCAGCTGTTGCCACTTCCTCTTCATGACCTGATAGCGCACCGCCATCTGCTCCAGCAGTAGATGGCGCTCCAGAGCTGTAGAGCTGCAGGGGTACATCCCAAACAGAAAGCGCCATACCTGACCCCGTTCGTCAGGTGACACACCACCTGAATCACACAAACAGGACACAAAAAAGACATTTGAAGATGATTAGCAGGTATAATAGGAACACATGGCTCGGGATATTCGCTATTTCAAAATGTCAGTTCCTTTTATTCAAGTATACTGACTATTTTTGAGAGCTGTACTCTACAGGAAATGTTAAAAAAATGTTTAAAGAATGCAATGCATTTTCAGTGGAAAAGTTAAGAGAAAAACAGGGTAAACTTAAAATTACAATAATATAAATAATTAAAAGTATTATTAAACTAAAATAACACACTTTGAACAAGTAAAAAATAATAAAATAAAGGAAACTGATTAAAACATGTATACATAATAGAAAAAAATAATATAAAGTTAAATATATAAAAATATTTAAATAAAATAAAAAAACATTTGATGCATATTCATATTACTTTACAGAATTATAAGGCATTTATACATGAAAATATATAGCTGCCTTTTAAATTTTGAGGTGGAGATTAGTACTTGATATTTTGAGGTGTGCCATCTAAAATACTGAAAACCTCTGAACTAACTGATAACTTGCTTACTAAGGAGTATAAATTGATATTGTCAGTGTTGGACTCCTTACAATTGATTGGAAAGGCAATGCATCAGTTTTAAACAAATAAACAGTTTAAACAAATGTATTGACTAATCAAACAGAGCATCATCACAACATTTAATTGGATCACTTTAAAGAAATGTACTGCACCAGAGAGAACAAGTCAAACCTAAGCATTCACATTGTATTAGCATTAGCAATTCAGCATTTCACAATGAGCTCACAGCCAGGGCAGAGAGAGTTTGAGGGTCCACACAGAACAAAAACAACCTCTAATCCCCTTCTTACAGAGCTGATTATGTAATTCACTTTGCACAGATTCTCATGTCATCGAACAGGAGGTATGTGTTTTGGAGATGTGAGGCCTTCACACTCAGCAGAAGAAGATACACTGAAGAACAGTTGGTGAAATGCCAGTTCGGCTTTGAATTGTGACGTATGTCTTTAAACGTTACTGATGTGGTCATGTTTGCATCACACTCTCGTGCCACATACTTGTGTTGTAAGATTAGGGTGTGCTGCTGAATATTAAGCTTCAAATGTAACTAGATCTCATGAATGCTAATAGTTGCAGATATGAGTTAATTTAGAGACCTAATGAGTGGATTACATCACATAATTTACTCAAAAACAGAACTGCTCAAATTATAACTAGGCTTATTATAACTAAAACTAATTAAAAAATGCAAAATGACAAACTTTAAAATTAAAATGGAATATATAAAAATAATTTCAAAATTAATAAAAACTAAAATAGTATATCAATGATGAAGTAATATTAATTAAATGTAAATAGAACAAAATAAAAAGGCTGAAAATGGCACAAAATGAAGAAATATTTACTCCTTTTGTAGATCAAACAAATCAAATGTAAGCTAATTGGTGACTTTGACCATGTAAACTGTTATTTAAGGTGCTGTAGAATGTCTTTTTAAAAGATGTAATATAAGTCTAAGTTGTCCCCTGAATGTGTCTGTGAAGTTTCAGCTCAAAATACCCCATAGATTTTTTTTTTATGAATTTTTTTA
Organism: Chanodichthys erythropterus; assembly: GCF_024489055.1. Lineage (NCBI taxonomy): Eukaryota > Metazoa > Chordata > Actinopteri > Cypriniformes > Xenocyprididae > Chanodichthys > Chanodichthys erythropterus. The sequence continues at coordinate 29,139,941 of NC_090237.1, forward strand.
ACTGCGTAAGTCAGTATTTATTTGGATGTTTACATTTGATTCTGAATGAGTTTGATAGTGCTCCGTGGGTAAAGCTAACATTACACACTGTTGGAGAGATTTATAAAGAATGAAGTTGTGTTTATGAATTATACAGACTGCAAGTGGTTAAAAATGAAAATAGTGACGGCTCTTGTCTGTGAATACAGTAAGAAACGATGGTAACTTTAACCACATTTAACAGTACATTAGCAACATGCTAACAAAACATTTAGAAAGAAAATTTACAAATAGCACTAAAAATATCATGATATCATGGATCATGTCAGTTATTATTGCTCCATCTGCCATTTTTCACTATTGTTCTTGCTTGCTTACCTAGTCTGATGATTCAGCTGTGTGCAGATCCAGACGTCCTGCCCTTGTCTAATGCTTGAACATGAGCTGGCATATGCAAATATTGGGGACGTACATATTAATGATCCTGACTGTTATGTAACAGTCGGTGTTATGTTGAGATTCGCCTGTTCTTCAACTATGCCAAAATAAATTCAATTTTCAATTCTAGGGCACCTTTAAAAGATAAAGGCATCAATCAAGTTAATCTATCAAGCTGCTAGTACAATTTAGACCTATATCAGGGGTTCAGGGTTAGTCTAGTTGGTCCATATACTGACAATGCTGACAATCTGCTAATTCACAAATATCACACGATACTGGAGCATGTCTAATCATTTCATACTAACACTACAATTCTAAGGTGTAACATTAGGCGGTCTAGCGGATAACTTGTTAAATATGGATTTTTTTTTTTTTTACACAAATGCTTCATTTCACTTTAAAAGGCCTTTATTAACCGCCCTGGGAGCCGTGTGGAATATGTTTATAATGGATGGATGTGGATGGAGACACTTTCAGCTTTCACCTTCAGCTCATACCTGTTGATCCCGCTCAATGCCATTATAAAGCTGGTATTTATGATATTTATTAATATTTCTCTGATTGTGTTCATCAGAAAGAAGAAAGTCATATACACCAAGGATGGCTTGAGGGTGAATAAAGCTTGGGCTAATTTTCATTTGAAAGTGAACTAATCCTTTAAACTAGCAACCATGTTGTCTGCCGTCACATCTAAAGCATGACTAATCCTGTGAACATGAATCTTATGATTGTAGCTCTACAACACACAGATTCTATAGCTCTTTGGATTACTATGAAGCCATTCTTCATCTGTTTGAAGGGCAACATGTCACTTGACTAGCATTTGATAAGAAGAGGTCCTTTGGGTAGACCAGTGATTCCAGACAGTCATCCAACCCTTTTGTAAAGTATGCAAAACTAAGACTTTACATGTTAACTGCTTCCCTTTGAATGCAACAACGATTGACTGATGGAGATAACAGTGACTAGATGACCTACATCAACAAATACAGAAACATGTTTGAATATAAAGGTATAGGGATTTCCATTGTCATCTGTTGTTTTTATACTGAGCTAATTATATTTTTAACCCCTAAATCTAACACTCACACAAACTAAATGTATAGGACGGGACTTTGTTTTGTCCATGGGGAATTGATTGGATGGTTATGGTTTGCTATTGGTCAATATCATGCGAGTGACAGTTTGCCCCGCCCTCACACCCAGAGATGGACACAAATACATCAAAAAGTATTTAATTACAAATTACAAATACATACTCATCAAATGTATTTAAATAAATAATATTTAAAATGTATTTAATTAAAAGTCATTTGTAATTTGAAAATACAAAAATAAAAACAAAATTTACACACAATCATGAAGTGTGAGAGTAACAGTGGAGTTAGATACAAATAAGAGAGAGTAGCTCTCAGTTGCTATAGCCAAAGCATTCAAAAAGAAATAACAACTAACAGTAGCATTCAAGAAGGAAATAATACAAGAAATTAATACTCAAATCTAAAAACACTGCACTGTGTGATTCACTGCGTGAATTAAATATATATTGATGATCCTTATAAAGATGCTAAAGTTATCTAGTCAGGCGCAGTGAGTGATTTTGTCTTTTTCTTTTGTTGCTTGATTAACATTAATGACAGACAGCAACAGGTTTATTAGGCTGCTGACACTTTAAGAACAAACGCACGGACCGAATATACTGACACACGTCCAGTTTTCACCCAAACGGTTACATTAATTTAAGACGCGACCAACTGTGTTTTCTCTCGCAATTAATCAGAATGATATTATTACTTGACCTACCCGTCCGTGGATTATCCACAGCGCCCGGGGGTATAACTGCAATTCACGCAACACTAGACGGCGCACTTCATGCTTTAGCTAGCAAGTCAATTCACAAGTTCTAGCTATTTGCATTAATATTCTGTCTGTCCTATAAAGACATTCAGTGAATAATATCTGATAGTATATTGTAATCGGTGTAATGTAATGAAGTAATAATACTTTGTTACAGTACTGAAGTATTTTTTGGGAAAATCTGTATTTTACTTGAGTTTCTATATTTCTGTCAACTTTTACATTTACTCCACTACATTTCCTAAATAAAATGTATACTTTTACTCTGATACATTTTCCCAAAGCATTTTCGTTACTTAATATAAAATAAGGTAGGAAGAACACAGACTGCAAGCAAGCATGTGCAAACAAGTGCTCGCAGAACTGCGGTTGATTACATTTTCCGGGTGAAATAAAAACGATCACTGATGCCTCGTAGAGTTTGTTTTGACACATGTTGTGAGGCTGTGCGCTGCACAGAGCGGGACACTTCAAAAATCAATATAATACAGACAACAAAACGGTATGTTATAAGACACGCAATATCGCGTTCAATATCGACGGCGATACATATCGATATTGAACGCGATATTGCGTGTCTTATCAGTGAACTACGGCTCTGTCTATTAAATGCCGCTTCGTTTGAAAGCAGGTGATGGTGATTTAGCGGTAATCAGGGAACCGGCTTTACTGAAGAAATGCGCGTGACAAAAGCATTCGATACATCGCCCAGCCCTATTTTAAAGTAACTAGTTTGTTGACTAGATGCTGCATTATTGTTGATTAGATGCTGCATTAGTGGAGAACAGCAGTATGTTTGCTGTCGAGGCTGAGAGGATGCTAACATTAATAGTTCCTCAAGCGGTTAAAACAATGTGACAAAAACACCAACTGTTCAATGTCAAGATTGTAATGTGAATAATGTTGAAAAATAATGTGGAAGTATACATATAATAGACCCATGCCATGCTTTTGTGTGTAAAGATGGTAATTTTTAAGCATGACTGTTTGGATTTATATGAAATGGTAACACTTTACAATAAGAGTCCAATTGTAAAATTAAATAAGGTTAATAAAAGTATTGTTCATTTTTAATTTCAACATTTACATTTTAACATTTTAAAGAAGTCTCTTACATTAGTTATAATGCACTATGAATTAACATGAACGATCTATGTATAATTAAATTAGTATTTTTTTATATTTAAAAAATTACAGTAAACATTTAGCCATTTTTTTAATTCAAAGAAACAAAAACTGAACACATTCTTGCTGCTCAAACTGTGTAGAGAATATTTTTTAATAATATTTTTTTGCTCCTTTTGTATTTTACATTTAATTGTACTTTTACTTTCAATACTTAACTACGTTTAATATAAAAAATAAAAAAAAACTTTTCGTACTTAAGTACAACACAAACTTTTACTCAAGTAACACTCTAAACAGTGACTTTAACTTCTACCAAAGTTATTTTCTGGTAAGATATCTATACTTTTACACAAGTATGGTTTTCAAGTACTTTATACACCACTGATTGTACTAGATACTTTACCTTAAAGCAGTTTGACTGAGCACAAAAGCAGCCTCTTTACCTGCTTCAGATCTTGTTCACAATGAGGGAGCTGGAATGGATCCAATAGGATGTGTCACATGATTTGCTAGCATCTAGCCAAAAAAACTGTGACGGTAGTCCTACTAAAGGCAGGGTAGGTGGTTTGTTACAGAAACTTTTTTGTTATGCTGGTTAAAAGTCTCTTCTCACCCTAATAGCAATCACTAAGTTAATCATCTAAATATGTATATCATCTGTGGAAGGCGTAGGACAATAAAACGTTCGTCCATTGAATGGAATGATACAATGTTCTACCTGCCGATCAACATACTGTATGTATTTTCATACCAGACATCACACGCCATCAGCGCTTTTCATGCTATGTGGAGTTAGACAGTCAGATCAGTCACGAGCTCCGCAATCAAAACAGCAGCCACCTTCAAGGTGCATTCACACAGACTGTCGGCATTAACGCTTCTCATTTACTTTGAATGGGTAACGTCATGCGTTGTTGAACTGAATTGTGGGCTCCGTTGCATCACTTCACTTGCGTTGCTAACGACAGAAGTTGAAAATTTCTAAACTTTAAGCGCCAACCAAAGTCAGCCAATCAGATCACTATCAACACTATCAATGCCTAAATGAAACTACAGCAGTCAGGTGGTACAGGTCAGTGATCTTTAAGTTGTTTATGTTTATTATTATTGTAATGCTATGTGCTTTGAGATATGAGGTACTTTAACATCTATCGTGACGCTTTTTCTCCCTGCTGTGTGCGTTCATGTGTTTTGAAGGAGGCGTGGCTTTGGAGACGCTCTGAAGGGAGGGTGGGATTCTTATGCTTTCAAAGCTAGCTCACTATTGCTAGCCTCTGAAAATGACCTAGCCTACCTTTAAGCCTGGTGATGAAAGTTATTGTACGTGAGAATAAAATAACATATTTGAATGTATTTTAAGTATATTAAATACAAAATACTGTCTCTCGAAGTATTTAATTACAAGTTACATTAGATTTTTTCTTTGTTAAGGAAAATATATATTAACATACTCAAAAGTAATTAAATACGTATTTTAAATGCATTTAATTAAAATACTGTCCATCTCTGCACATCATCAAAGAAGAGATGAGATGTTGCTGCAAAAGCGAGGGGAAGTTATTTTGATTAAGTATTATGAGGGCACATGAATATTAAAAAAAGAAAAAAAAAAAGATGTGATGGAGAAATCATTTAAAAATACATACTGCAATATTCAAACTTTTGAAAAAAAAAATGTAAATAAAGTCATAATTTGAAATCACTCATACAGGCATCAAGCAAAACACAAATAAGAATTTAGATTAAATTATTACTTTTTTTTTTCTCAGAATGTCATGACTTACTGTAGGAGATTGTTGATTCTAATAGAATCCCCAGCAGAATTGGTTTCAAAATCTAAAATTTCATAGAATTGCTTTTACATTTTAACAAGAGTTTGTGCCAATATAATTTTATATTTTTTTATAACCAACCAATATATACAAAAGCAGACAAGGTGAATTTTGCAATGTGCACCTAAGTGCAATACATAATGATATAATACTATATGTCTTGTCTGTTATAAAAGTAGGCTCTAAAAATGAGCTAATGTAGGTGCTGGGTGTAATGCATTACTATACTAAGTAAATAATTACTGCAATTTAATTACTTTTGCATTGCAAAAGTAAAGAAGGGGATTACCCTATTTTTTTCTGCAATTTATTACAGTTATTTGTAATGTAACTCCATTAAATACTGTATATCAATTTTATATTGTTTATTTGAAAGAATAAAAGAGCAGTTTCATGTTTATCCTTGTGTTTTCCAACTGATCAAGGCTGATGTGGGATTTAGAAAGTAATTAGTAATAAATAATGCAATATTTTTTTTTAAGAGAGTAATTAGTACATTAATCATATTACACTTTTAAAAATATAATTAGTAGCTAGTATTTATTTTATTTTTATTTATTTTTTTTAAAGAATTAACTTAATCAACACTGGTGGCTATGCATTGTTTTTAAGCAATCTCTCTTTTTTTGCATTCTTTTATGCAATCTCTGTTGGTCAAGCAGAAATTCAAGTAGTGATGTGCTCAGAACATCTGACATGATATTTCTACATGACAGTTATGTAACAATATAAACAAGAGAATATGCTGATCCAGTAAAATAATCACAATTAAATGATAAACTGTGATTATTTTACTGGATAATTGATAATACATGAAACACAGAGAAGTAGCCTACAACTTCTACGGTCACCTCTGGAGGCTGGTGGTCCTGTTTATTTATTTCCAACATCTTATGTTATGATGACTCTCTTCAAACCAAAATATGGATGATGATCGATCATTTACCGTTTTTAAATATATGCATCCTGAGTCTGGATTCGTCCACTCGCCCCTCAGCGTCCATCACACCTGGCAGCGAGATGCGCGCACAGGCAGACTCAGGTGAGGTCACAGGTGCGACGGGCCGACAGATGTTGTTATTCCCCGTAGAAACGCTGTACTTCATTCCCTTAAACTTCCCAACGGGTCCATTACTGTCCAGATGTTTTTTACCTTTCCCTTCTACATGTGATTCATCACAGCATGTAATCATCGTGTTAAATCCTTTGGAGATTCTTTCTCTCAGGCATTGAAGTTCTCGTGAAGTCACGAGGTGATAAAATCAGCAGGTAAAAAGTCTTCGGCGGTCTTTCTGAAACCTCATTTTAGATGTAGGAGAAAGTGTTTTGGTAGCGTGAGCACACCCCTCATCCCTGTCATATGACTCTCTCTCTCTCTCTCTCTCTCTCTCTCTCTCTCTCTCTCTCTCTCTCTCTCTCTCTCTCTCTCACCACGCTTATCTCAGTTTAAAAACCCTCAGAGCTGCAAGCGCTAAGGATATAAAGGTCAACATTTCCCCCTTGTGGTGAGTGGTTTTTGCCCTTTGTTTACAACAGTTGTACTTCATATCTTATATAGCTGCGCGCGCATCTTCCGTTTCATTATATTCCAGGGACGCAGAAAATATTATCATGCATTATTTTAAATTCTAAATACAGTCATAAATAGTAATCAATAAAATGAAAAAAAAATAAAAAACACTTTTTAAATTGTTATTTCAGATGTCCATTGCTATTCATTGATTCTGAACAGTAGCATCTAGATAATTTTACATATGGATCTGGTGTAAGTTATTTCAAGAAATAATTATTATAGATGCAGTTTTTTTGTTTTTGTTTTTATTAATTTTTATAACAAATCAAGGGAAGATAATCTTATTTTGGTGAGAACTGAACAAAATTTGTGGGATTATCATCATACATTGATGTTAATGTCTACATATCCCTTGGCAAACAGGCCGTACAGTGTACAATCACACTATGTTCCCTGTAAAGTTTATATATATATATATATATATATATATATATATATATATATATATATATATATATATATATATATATATATATACACACACACACACACACATTATTACCTTTGATAGGTCCCAAATGCAGTTCAACAGTTCTGTTGTTGACCAAACCACAATTGCTGATTTCAGTGATAAAGCTTTTTTTTTTTTTTTTTTTTTTTTTAGGCTATATGATCACATGGGTTTCAATATTAGACAAGGTATCAGATAGACAAGATAGACAAGGGCATTTTATGTTGGGAAAAAAAATCATTTACTTTTGTCACCACTGGTACCACCTAACTGAAGCATTTCTTGTGAAATGAATGTAGCGACCGCTGAACACCTCACGACCCGGGCGCCGCGACATGTGGGAGCAAAAATGCACCCACACACTGATTCATACCTTCCATTGTTATTAAACTGAAAAACTGAAGGGTATTATCAGTATGATTTGAAGATATATTATTCATTGTTTTGTGCATTTTCTCACTATGAAGCACTGTGCTGTTACTTTTCTGGTTGCTCTACATTTTTTTATTAGTTACTGTCCTTACACTACTGTTCAAATGTTTGGGGCCTTAAGATTTTTTTAAACGTTTTTGAAAGAGAAAGTCTCTTCTGCTCACCAAGGCTGTATTTGATCAAAAATACAAAACAGCAAGATTGTGAAATATTACAATTTTAATATATTTTTCCAGTGATGGCAAAGAATTTTCAGCATCATAATATTTTTTTATTATTATTATCAATGTTGAAAACAGTTATCTTTTTTATCATTTTATTATTTTTTTAACATTTCAACATTTCATTATTTATTTACTATCTTTTTCTTTCCTTGCTAATTTTTATATTAAATTAAATTGTTAAACAATGATGTTTTCTCCCTAAATTATGGCAGTTTAAGCACTTTCATGTACCATTGTATATGAAATATGCTATATAAATAAGCATCAAGTAACATGTTGGTTGGATTTAATGTGATGAAAAAAGTGCAATAGAACTCATAAACATAAATACCACAAGTTTACTTAATAAAACAATTAAAACAAGAAAGGGGAAAAGCAGGTAAACTCTGTATTCATCCTCCACTCCATCTGGAAAAACAAAGAGTAAGAAACAGCTAGAGAAAGTCAGAGAACAAGAGAGTGATAATGAGAAACTGTACCAAATATAAAAGTTCCACAGCTATTTTACAAAGAATGGATGCGACATTATCCTCTGCTTACCTGTAATATTGGAGGTACATAGTGGGCTGCCATGAGTCACATTTTCACTACTAAAATGTACAAAAAGTCGAGTCCCAGTCCCATAGTACTGCTCAGGTGTGCCATTAATTCTGCAGATATAATTACAGTAGAACAAGCCGGTGTCGTTGAGCTCTAGGGAGGTCAGGGTGAAGCTTGAGCGTGAGTGGTTTGCTTTTTTGTGTTCAGAATGTCTCCCACTAAACTGAGGAAGCTTGTCGATGCGGTCGTATCTCCCATCTCTGTTATTGTACCAGTGTACTAAACAGATGGCCTCCTGAATGTCTCCATGAGTGTGACAGTGCATGGTGATGTTTTCTCCGGGTGTCCTGTACACCTCACCTGGCCACTGCTTCACCCAGTTTTGCATGCGAGCCTTTCCTGTGACAAAGAACAAGTATTCATCCTGCTGGTGGATAAACATCTAAAAGATATTTCTCAAATTGGGGTTTGTGTAGGAACTTCAGAGGGTAAAATTGATGAAATACTAATAATTAATTTTAATTTAAAAATGTTAAATTAAAAGAATATTTTTAAATATAATTAATCAAAATAAAACACTATTTTATTTTATTATTTTATTTTATTTTATTTACTTTATACTGTGTGGCCATGCAATTATAGCCTAGTAGCCATTCTTGAGTGCAATTCCAAAAACTTGAAGAATTTCTGAGCAATATTTTTTTTTATTTTTTTTAAGAAAGGCAAATTTAAAAGATAAAATTAGGAGAGCTAGGAGAATCACTAAATTTCAGATGTACTGCCAGTAATGTACTGCCATATTGTAAATATATAAGGAATCATGTAATCAATCAAAAAAAGTAAATTATCTGATTATGAGTATTTTAAAATGTAATATAATAAATTACAAGTATTTAATTTTTGTAATTTTATTACGTAATCCAGATTACATATAATCAGTTACTGCCCAGCTCTCTATATATTTATTATATCCTAATTGTTAAGATTTTTTGAATGTGCATTAGTCCACCAGTTAACATTTATTAGACTTTGAGTAAGATGTGTAAAAAAATATACGACTAATGGGTTGCTCTTTGCATTTGACTGAAGAAGAAAAAAAAAAGAGCAGATGAATTGAAATTCACTCTCTGACAGTAGGTGGCGCTTATATAGCATTTCCACTGGTTACATCAGTAAACAAAGCAACACAGGACTTATAAAGACTACTTTACATATTAATACTCTGTTCCACGTCATGCCTAACAAGGCCCCTTATTCTAAATAAACTAAACAACGGCTTCATATTATATTATATTATATTATATTATATTATATTATATTATATTATATTATATTATATTATATTATATTATATTATATTATATTATATATTATGCCATGTGCAGTGCCTGCATTTATTTAAATTATAGACTTTGATGTTTATTAATCAATCACATTAAGCAATATTGTGATTCATGTTTCTCCTCTTGAAACTATAATTCAGACTTTGCAGACCATTTAAGATATTTAAAGTCCCCCTGTGGTGAAAATCAAGTTTTTAATGTTGTTTTTATGTCTATGTGGTGTTTTTAACATGCTTTAAGACAAACCATGTGCAAATTCATATGTCAACAACATTGCTGAGGATTTATAAATACATTTTAATGCTAGAAACCAGTAAAAATGCTTGTTTTTTACTGAGTACTCTTTTCATTTAATATTTCAGCATGATAATTTCAGTGAAAATGTAGTCTAAATATGAACATGATTACCTAATAAACAGATAACTGACATAAAACAATATTTTGGCCCTAGGATATTAAACATAAATATAGTACAAAATAATACATCAACATAAAAATACAAATTTTATATATTAAAAATAAATGCTTAAACAATCAGTTTGCATAATAAAAGACTATTTTGAAATAGTAGAATTTTGACCCATGTATATATTTTAAGTTTAAAGCCTTGCAATACAATAGAAACACAAAGACTAAAAAAATAACAGTAAGTGTGTTACCTGAGGGATAAAAAGCAAAGAAGACAGCGGCAAAGACGACATCATGGAATAACATATCTCTGTCTGTAAGTTTGAAAAAAAAATGATCTTTTACAGGAGATTAAATGCCATTGTTTGGTGCTTACTAGATACAGCATGACTTATTTAGGCCTTTCAGAACAACCATGGCTCTCATCTCACATTATTTATGACTTTTTACAAGTTACATTTAGTAGTAAGAAAAGTGGTAAGACAGATGTGAAGAACGTACTGAAAAACATTTACCCGTTTTAGGGGTACAGTCTCTGATAACTTTTGAAATAAATGCAGAAATGTTTAATTTGGAGCAGTCTGACTTACCTCTGAGCTTCTTGCAAATCATAGGCTTCCTACAATATTGAATCTGCTCGTGTGTCAGACAATAAGGGGGCTTGCACACATCTGTGATGGTCTTACTTCCTGTGCTGTGTATATTCAGGAAGGATGGTTTCACCTCCAATTTGAAGACTTGAATTAGTTTATAACTGTTATCTGTTATTTTTCATGCAAATTTGTGTGTTGGTCAAAGCCATGTTTTGAAAAACATAAAATAAAATGTCTTGCATGTTTGCATTCAGGTATAATCAAAAATGGGGGTCTTACTTTGTAATTCTGCACAGTGGGCTGTTAGGTGCTAACAGGAAATCGATGATGTGACAATGACATGCCTGTCCCACATGAAACATTCAGAGTACAGCTAAGCTGGATGCGTGTTCATGCTATTCACAAGTAGCGGTGCTTTGGAAAGCTTTCTTTTGCATTGTCTTTTCTCTAGTAAGTCAGGTCATTCATGTCTAAGATGCTAAGAAATCATTATTTATGGAAAAACATATGATATATTTTCCATTCTGCAAACTTTCCAGGATTCTACAGATTATAATGCTGTGTTTAGTCTTGCTGAAATCAACTATTGGCTCAAAATATGTAATAAATACCTTCAGAATATCTTATTTAGTCTTCCACAGAAGAAAGTACGTACAGCTTTGGAGTGACATATGGCTGAGTAAATGATGAAATGATGACAGATTTAAAATTTTTGGGAAAACTATCCATAAAAAAAAAAAAAAAAAAAAAAATATATATATATATATATATATATATATATATATATATATTCTACTTTGTTCAATAACATTTTATATTTACATTTACTATACAATCTAGAAATATGAAGATCTATCGTTTCTTCTTTCTTGACAGGCTGAATTTGATGAGGGTATGGATCAAATGAACATATTTTAGTCCTAAATGACTGCAGAACGTCAATTTTACTAGTAATGAAATGAGAAGTAAAGAACTAGAATGCAGTAATACATTCTCAATTCATGACATTATTAACAATTATATGGGTTTAAACCACATTTATTTACAGTGGTATGTCCTGATTTTTTATTTTTATTTTTTTTTTGCATGTTTGTCACACTTAAATGTTTAAGATCATCAAACAAATTTAAATATGAATCAAAGATAACACAAGTAAACACAACATGCAGTTTTTAAATGAAGGTTTTTATTATGAAGGGAAAACAAAATCCAAAACCACATGGCCCTGTGTGAAAAAGTGCTTGCCCCCCGCTGTTAAAATATAATTTAACTGTGGTTTATCACACCTCAGTTCAGTTTCTCTAGCCACACCCAGGCCTGATTACTGCCACACCTGTTCACAATCAAGAAATCACTTAAATAGGACCTGCCTGACAAAGTGAAGTAGACCAAAAGATCCTCAAAAGCTACACATCATGTTGAGATCCAAAGAAATTCAGGAACAAATGAGAAAGTAATTGAGATCTATCAGTCTGGAAAAGGTTATAAAGCCATTTCTAAAGCTTTAAGACTCCAGCGAACCACAGTGAGAAAACATGAAACAGTGGTGAACCTTCCCAGGAGTGGTCGGCCGACCAAAATTACCCCAAGAGTGCAGCGATGACTCATCCAAAAGGTCACAAAAAAACCCACAACAACATCCAAAGAACTGCAGGCCTCACTTGCCTCAGTTAAGGTCAGTGTTCATGACTCCACCATAAGAGAGAGCCGGGGCAAAAATGGCCTGCATGGCATAGTACCAAGATGAAAACCGCTGCTGAGCAAAAAGAACATAAAGGCTCGTCTCAGTTTTGCCAAAAAACATCTTGATTATTCCCCAAGACTTTTGGGAAAATACTCTGTGGACTGACAAGACAAAAGCTGAACTATTTGGAAGGTGTGTGCCCCATTACGTCTGGTGTAAAAGTAACACAGCATTTCAGAAAAAGAACATCATACCAACAGTAAAATATGTTGGTGGTAGTGTGATGGTCTGGGGCTGTTTTGCTGCTTCAGGACCTGGAAGACTTGCTGTGATAAATGGAACCATGAATTCTGCTGTCTACCAAAAAAATCCTGAAGGACAATATCCAGCCCTCTGTTCATGACCTCAAGCTGAAGTGAACTTGGGTTCTGCAGCGGGACAATGATCCAAAACACACCAGCAAATCCACCTCTGAATGGCTGAAGAAAAACAAAATGAAGACTTTGGAGTGGCCTAGTCAAAGTCCTGACCTCAATCCTATTGAGATGCTGTGGCATGACCTTAAAAAGGCGGTTCATGCTCGAAAACCCTCCAATGTGGCTGAATTACAACAATTCTGCAAAGATGAGTGGGCAAAAATTCCTCCACAGCGCTGTAACAGACTCATTGCAAGTTATCGCAAGACAGGGGGCAAGCACTTTTTCACACAGGACCAAGTGGGTTTGGATTTTGTTTTCCCTTCAAAATAAAAAAATTCATTTAAAAACTGCACGTTGTGTTTACTTGTGTTGTCTCTGATTAATATTTACATTTGTTTGATGATCTGAAACATTAAAGTGTGACAAACATGCAAAAAAAAAAAAATCAGGCACAAGTACTTTTTCACAACACTGTATGTAGTTAAATGGACTTGATTAATTTGTACATTCAGTCACTAGAGGGCACCATTTTCCTTCTAATTTGTAAATCTGAAGTGTAAATATGACTTTTTATAGCACATGACATGACTGCAGATTTAACCCTAAAAAGGGCAAGACCATGAAGAGATTTTGCTATTGCTATTTTCCATCTTATTAGGACACAAATAATACAATTTCATTATTGTTTAATTGATTGTTTGTATTCCGCAGGATACATTGTCCCTTTGGGGGTATAAATTCACAGAAAAAAAAGAATGCTTGTTTTGATTTTTTTTTTTTTTTAACAACATTTTAGTCACATTTCTAAAACATTTCTTCTCTCATAACTTAAAGTAAACATTATTTGTAAAATTTAAATTACTGATTTATGAATATAGCCTACTGTATCATATTTAATACACACATTTCTAGGGCCTATAAATTATCAACATGACCAAAACTTTGCTGAAACACCTGTTATACACAATCTACATGACTTTTGTATGGAAGCTTTTTTTTTTTTTTTTTTTTATTAATTATTATTTATATATTATTATTCTCTTATATATAATTGATTTATTTTATATACTTTTATATATTTTCTACTGTGTGCTCTGATATGTTTGATTATTTCCATCTTTGGTGTCTCTTCTGTGCTGGAAGATTGAGTGGGTGTATTTTTCATCAGAATTGATCATGTGATGTACCATTGTATCAAGATGTGTCTGTTTCCATCTCTGCACACATGAGATAATAGAAGATCTGCAGTATTCTCTTAAAGGTGTCAAAACAACACTTCATATTTTTATCTATCTTTGACATTTGACCAGTGACCTAGCCGTTACACCAACTATGACTATGGATAAGTCTGTTTGAGCTTTTCTTATTAGACCAAAACATATATTCCTTTTTCTTATTTTGCTCTTCCCCTCTAGTCCTTCTGCTTCTCCTTCTGCTTGAGCTCTCTCTACCAAAGAAGGTCATCACCTTCTTCGTACAGGGTGTGCTCTCTCTTATCCCCTTTTATTCTGCACATATCTTCTTTTGTTCTTCCTTTCTCTATACTCTGATCTTCACAATCTTCATCTTTAAGATACAATACTCTGGATTTTATTATAAACTATTATTAACTTGATTAATTTGTTTGTCTCTATAATTTTACATTTTTACTTAATAAATGTATTATTTCTTATTAAAATTTGATCTCTGACATATTCATTGCTGAATTGCCTGGATCTCATTGCATCATATTGTTTCTGCCACTAAAAAAACAAAAAAACAAAATGGCAACTGCGAGTTTATATCATGCAATTCTGAGAAAAAAGTCAGAATTGTGAGAGGTAAACTTGCAGTCATGAGACAAAAAGTCAGAATTGTGAGATAAAAAAGTTGCAATTACCTTTTTTTATTTTTTATTTAGTGGAGGAAACAAGCTTCCATACTTCTGCCCACTGATACATCTGATACATTCTGCCCTCCGATTCATACAGTTATTTAACGTTAAATTTTTTAAAATTATTTTTACATTTTTCCATGAAATATATCAACTTTTATCTGTAGATGAGTTGATTTCCCACTTCCGGTGGTCATGTTGTTTTTAAATACTGCTCGTGAGCTAAACAAAGAATGTATGATCAAAGTCAACAGAAGTCAACAAATATTCACAACAAACACTTTTCAACATGAAACCAAGAAATGAGACCTACACTTTCTCTACCTGTGTACTGGATCATTGAATTATGTCTTAATCTGTCTCTTTTGTCCACTTTCAACCACTTCTGTCCTGATTTCTTCAATGGGAGGATATATGGGAGGGTAAATGAATGGGTTTTTCAGATCTGATATGTTCAAACATATTGAACAACATGAGCATCTACACTACAAAAGCAATCCTGTCAAATGCGTTTTTGACTCCCTCTGGAAGTGGTCAAAAGTGGACAAGCTCAAAACATTTTAGACTCTGTTTAAACCTGTATTTAGTGTTGTCCACTTGTTATATGATTAGTCAAAATGCATCTTAATACTAGGTGGAAACAGGGCCAGGGTGATCCAATCCTTTTTCGCTTTGAAATGCTGAAACAAATGTCAGATGGATTATCTGATCCTGGATAACAAAACAATGGATTTCCAAATCATGATAATTCTGATCCAGATTATTATTTATTTTAACAACTGGGCCCTGGAGATGGCTATTGCAGATCAGTCATGATCCATGAATGTGTTATAAGAATGTTTTCTTGTAGTACATTCTTCTGCTTTCAATGTCCTGTGAGAAAAAAAAAAAAAAAAAAAAAAAAAACTATGATGTTTATCTATAATTTTTTCCCAAAGTAATTGCCAAAAAAAGTATTGGTTACCAATCTATTTTGAGTGTAACAAAAATGAACCAATGCACATTCTCATGCAATAATTGCATCCATTTTCGCATCCATTCTGAGCCACTTCCAAATGTAGTTTTAAATCAGATACATATCCAACATCTGGACATGCTACGTCTAAAAAAAAAATTTGAAGCTTTATTATTGAGGTGGGAACTTTTTGTTCCCAAAAAGAAATTGAAATTGCACGCACACACACATATTCAGCAGCTGAATTTCAACCTCTGCCTGGTTAAATTTAAAAAAGAGACCAACGTGTTTTCTTGGTGGTCGATGTACGCAATGGTCACAGTATTTTCCGTATGGACCAGCACGTGTTTGCTGCGTTGCAGCCCTTTATGGCGGCCCAGCGTAAGTCATACTGCTAGCAACTCAAGGCAATTGTGTGCCACTGCTGTTGAGGTCCCATCTACAGACCTGAAACAGCATGCCCATTGTACGTGGCGCCCCAGCCTGTGGCAGAGGCATCCATGAACAGCATTCTAGGGGGACTCCCACCCATACAAATGAAGGGTCTGACCACGGGCTAAAGGTTTGGCAACAGTTCGGGCTGATGGACACCCAGTGCATGCCGCTCTGCCATGCCCATCTTGGGACTCCACCGTGAAGCCAGTGCTGAAGCTGCCTCATATGAAGCAACCCAAGCAGCGTTACTGCGGCTGTGAATGCCAAATGCCCCAGGAGCCTCTGAAAAAGTTTCAGTGGGGCCACTGTCCTGCTGTAGCCCCTCTAGCCATAACCCACTGCCTTTCTTGGGTACAATGAAGTAGGGGATGTAGAACCCTGTCTTCATATCGGCTGGAGGGACCGGTTTGATTGTGCCCTTCGCCAGTAGGATGTCAATCTTACTCTTAAGACCAGAGCATTGCTACACAGCACAATGTTGAACTGGATGGCATGAACTTGAGGCATCTCATCGCATGCTGTTTGTTGTTATCCTACCTTCTTGTGAAGAAAGGGACAAGTGTGGCGAAGCATAACATTGCACGCTGTCATCCGCGCCCTCTTAGGACCAAGAGATAGAGGAACCGGCTCTTTACTAATAATTTGGGGACTGCTATCTGTGACACCAGTGGCAGAACAGATTTTTGATTCAACAAAAGATTCTCTGCCCGGCCCTCCTCTGTGTCAAACTCCGGGTCACCCATCTCATGGGTGGTGTTTCACCAACTGCTTGAAGGATTTAATGGTGGTTGAGACGGGTGGCACCATCTTCCTCTGAGGGCTTGACATCACAGTAGATCTAGCTGTGTTTTTTTCTTCTTTTTTTTTTTTCACAGGGTACCCTTGGCGACGATAAGACAGCCCTTGATTACCTCAGCCTGCTACTGGATTGCTGAGAATGGCTGGGCACAATCCTTGACAGTGTCATCGAAAAAAGGCCACCTTGTAAGATGGGAGCATCGAGAAAGCATGCTTTGGCGATGTCTCGTACCTCCGCAAGGTTTAGCCAGGGGGCACTTCTGGACCACCAAGGTGAACATTGTCTGAAGGAGGGCCTGCGCTGTGACATTAGTCACCATGCACAGCTCAACCCCAGCTTAGAACTTCCCTCGCCCATTATGAGTGCTTTGGCCTTCTGTAGACTTATAGGGTGGCCAACGAATGCAGGGCAGAGGCGGTCTGCCAGCAGCACTGCTGCCCTACCAACGAGGTTTTTCATGCACATCTGGGAAAAAAGGTATGGGGGTGGGCAAAGTGATTCATGCGTCATGCCGTGCCCCTGTGACCCAGTAAGCATGGCTGTCAACTCTGAATCTGATTCAGCATGAGTGCACACAGACCACTACAGTGGGAAGCTCAGCATCACCTTCATTTCAAGAGCATAACAGCCCTCTCTCCAATGTAGCAATCAACATCTGATCCTCCACTGGAGCCCTGAATGAAACACTATTAATGTCCCCCATGAGAAGGACCAGCAATCCCAACCAGACATGTGAGACAGTAAATGTGGCCATCAGACTTGACACGGTGCACTGAACGTTCAAGCCTTTACGAGAAAGGCAAGATGAACAACGTGCCAATGCCGTCATGCTCTCATATGAGAACATAAACTACGAACGCAATCTCAGCATGCTTGCGATGCAATAGAGGAGTGGTGGGCCCATGGAGATGTAATCGGCGGGAAACTCACCCTACTGTAATCCTCAGGTCACCAAGGCTTATTAGCCGAAATAGCCCTTTTCTGGTGGCCACCAGAAGAAGAACGAGATTAGGGAATAGGCGAAGGGACTCCACCTCATTTGACGCACTCAAGTATTGACCACGCATCTAGAGTGCCGAACAACGCACTGGGTTGCAGTGAAAACCCACGCTGTCAGCCAGCAGCACACAACACTGTCGATGGCACACAACACGCTGAGAAGTGCGAGCACTTATGAGAAAGGCGAGATGCGACCAGCATGCCGACATGGTCATGCTCTAGTGTGAGAACATGAGCCACCCACAAACTCAGTCTCAACATGCTTATGCCCAGGCATGTGAGAGTGATCTTGGCCGTTAGTGAGGACAGAAAATGACAGCATCCAGAAATACACGGTTTGAATGACATCCTGAACAAGACGCCAGATCAAACCATGTATGCTCTTTCAGGAATTTGCTCTTTGTGGTGCTGAAGCGCACAGGAAATGTATGTGGCAACACAAACAGGATAATAGTGCAAGCCTGTTGTGAGCATTGAAGCATCTCTTTATGCTGAATTAACTGCTGACTCATTGAAGACGCACATTCGGGGAGAGCTGTGAAGCTCTCGTGAGATCGCAACCACCGCTGTCCGTGCTGTCACACCCACACCAGCTCGCAGAGGCCCCTTCCTGAAGAACAATTCCTCTGAGTAAACATTCTCAGTAAATCTGCAGAACAGGAACAACACATCCACTTGGCAGCGAAACTAAATATGCAACGCATCCTCTACTCGTTTATACCTGCGCTGCTGGGCAGAGCAGCTGGATGCAATTATTGCATGCCAATGTGCACTGGCTCGTTTTTTGTTACACTCAAAGTAGATTGGTCTCTCAAAGCGATCCCCAATTCGTCGGTCAGTTCCGATGTACTTCGAATGTGACCGACTGAAAGGGAACTAACTTTATGGATTTTGCAATTATACCACAATCAATAGGCCTACATAGCAAGATTTAGCTTTTTTACTGAAATATTATGTTCTCTTTGTTATGCATTTATCCTTTTTTTATTAATTATTCAATTTTTAAGACTGAATATTTTGAAAGAAAAAAAAAGTGCTTTTTTTCTGTGCTGTGATTTTTTTTTTTTACTTTTTTCACTTGAGTGTATATTGAAACAAACACGAAAAATCCTGTCATACTACACTAATGAAGTGCCTTTCATAGAAAAATGTGGACAGAAATCCCCCTGGCAGCCTTTGAACGAGTGTATCATTTCCTGTTTTGCACTTTGCTTTGAGACGCTTTATCATGTAGTGCTATATCTGATCATTCATCAGCAGACTGTGGAATAATCAGAAAACCCAGTTGAAATTTATCAAAGCATGTTTCCTGATTTTCCCAGGGGACCAAAATCCACACACTGCACCGTATTAGAACCCGAAATACAATATTGTTCTTGATTAATTTATTGTTTTTTTATAATAGATTCTGCAGATGAAAGTAGTCACACCGTAAGTATGCTAAATATAATGCAATCTTGCAGAGGTTTAATCAGTGGTATATAGATTTTTTTTTGCAACAAACATTTTGCAACAACCTATATTACTGTGGATTTGCATAGATGTTTGTTAATTTATGTATTGCTAATATTACACATTAGGATTTTTTGGTGTGATTTTTTTTTATTCACAGAGTTTAACAACAAAACTGAATTGGCCTCAGTAGTTAGTGTTTAATGGACTTGTATTCTTTAACTTTCATTATATGAGAAAAGATTTATGAAGCTTTCAGTTATTTTGGTATATAAAAAAAGAAGAAAAGGAAATGAAACTCATTTTTTAGTAAACAGAAGTGATCATTGGGAACTACATACATAGTCTGTGCCAGCTGTTGTAGAATTGAGGAATGTGATGCATGCCAACTGCATTTCACAAGCATGCTAGTGTCCAGTATACACTTGAAAATGCCGTATTTTACTTAGAAAAGAAAATGAATAAAAGCATTGCATTACATAGAATTGAACATAACAGGAAATCTTTAAAGTCAAATGCTGCTTGTTGCAGATTGCATAAAATGAGGAATTGGTTTAACTTTGTGTTTTATTTATTTATTTATTTCACACCCAAGCCAACCAATACTACAGAATATGAATATATTAATGCAATATTAACTTATTCTTCAATTATTACTGTGTTTCAAAGAGACATTTTTTTTTTTTTTTAAATCAAACTCATATTTACAAAAAATTACTACTGTAATTCTTGTACTTTTTGTCTGAACTAAACTAAACTTGCACTATATATTATGCATATAAAACATTTTGGCTTACAATACATGCAGTATATTCTTTATATATTAAAAGCTTTCTCCATTTTTTCTCAGTTGCAAGACATTTTGGCATTTAACATTTCCACGCATAATCATCAGTCATTAGTCAACATTATTATTTTGCCTTTTTTGGTCTTTCTCAGCCTCTGTCTTTTCTGGTAGGGCAACACATGTCTTTTGTTAAACATTAGCATAGACTGAGTCATCTTCCAAGGCGCAGTCAGATGGCAATGGTCTCACATCACACTAATTAAAAAAAAGCAAAATGTTACAGAGATCATAAATAAAAATAAATTACATTCACTAAATAGTCACTTTTAATTGTAATGTTTAGGCACATGCAGTGTTGTTTAAAGTCATGGCTGTTGCATGTAGGAATCTTTAATGTGTTGTTGTCAGTTCTAACAGCTAGCTGATGTGCAAACACAGAATCACAAAATAAACAACACCCCTATATATATCAGATGAACTGATGCACTTCTCAGAATCAGACTTCTGTGACATCAATAGTTGTGAAACATTGAAACGTTTTCTCACTGATGCAAAGTTGTACTTACCCCCCAGTTGTCATAAACACGACCTTCCGGGCAGTTTGTGTAAGCATCTTCATCGCTGCCTTTCTCTTCTTTACTGATTTGCAGAAAATGTCAGATACAAACCATTGGTAAGAGTTCAGATATATTATAGGGAACAAACTATGTAGAATGTTTGCAAAAGTTTGGAATCATTAAGATTTTCTATCATTTGCTACCAAGTCTGCATTTATTTTATCCAAAATATATGTTATACTATGAAATATAACAATTTAAAATAACTGTTTTATATTTAATATATTTTAAAGTCTATTTTAGTCCTGTTATGTAAAAGCTGAAATTTCAGCATCATTACTCCAATCTTCAGTGTCACATCCTTCAGAAATCATTCTAATTTGGTGTTCTAGAAACGTTTCTTATTACTATCAATGTTGAAAACAGTTGTACTGCTTCAGATTTTTGTGGAGACCAATTTTTTTTTTTTTTTTTTTTTTTTTTTTCAAAACATTTATTTGAAAAAGAAAACTTTTGTAACGTTATACCTGTCTTTACTGTCATTTTTGTTAAATTCAATGTGTCTTGGCTGAATAAAATTGTTAATTTCTTACAAAATCTAAAAATCTTTTGAATTGTAGTGCATCACAGTTTCTATATTAAGCAGCAAAAACTGTTTTCAACATTTATTATAATAAGTGAGCAGAAAATCATCATAATAGAATGATTTCTGAAGGATCATTTGACAGTGAAGACTGGAATAATGATGCTGAAAATGGAGACTTTTGAAAACATTAAAAAATCTTAGTGATCCCAAACTCTTGTCTAGTAGTGTATGTACATATACTTTTTATAATCAGACTTCTTTGGGGTTGTCTTCATTTCATTCTGTTCATTCTTCCTTACAGGCTGTTGTGTAGCTCTGTTCCCACTGCAAGACAAAGGTATTTTAAAGTTGCTAGAAAACAGAGGAGGAACAAAACATATGGAATAAGCCTGACTGATCAAGTCATTTAATGAGCTTAAAAGAGTTAGAGACCCTTACCAGTGTCTTCTCAAAGCATACACTAAAACGCCAACTGAAACAACCACAATAGCTGCTGCAACAGCAGTGTATATTATTATGCCTGTGAAAAGAAACATTTTTATTATTATTATTATTATTATTTGTATTAAAACAATGATTGTTTTAAAAAGACTGATGTGAATTAATTTCTCACCATTTTGAGGAGCTACCAAAGTTATGGAAGAGTTTCCCAAACTGTTACTGGCAAAGCACTGGACAGTATCAGGTAAACCCAGCCAATTCTGTACTGTAAATATGGTAAGAGACTCATTTTGTTTAATGCTGGAGCTGGGTAAGGTTCTTGAGGAATCTGGACCAAACCATTTGACTTCACTGGGAGGGTTGGAGTCCACAATACAGACACAGACTGTAAAACTTGCAAACTGGCAAGACGATTCATTTTTAATCTCAGGAGGATCTAAATGATAGATAGATAGATAGATAGATAGATAGATAGATAGATAGATAGATAGATAGATAGATAGATAGATAGATAGATAGATAGATAGATAGATAGATAGATAGATAGAATCATTACCAATGATCTACTTTCACTTACACTCATTTAAACACTGTTTGTTGAACATAGGCCCTTCACAAATACTTACACAATATATTAAGTTTCTGTGGACTAGAATGGTTTCTTCCCAATGAGTTGATGGCTGTACAGGAAATGGCCACAGTATGCCGAGACACTTT
Organism: Chanodichthys erythropterus; assembly: GCF_024489055.1. NCBI lineage: Eukaryota > Metazoa > Chordata > Actinopteri > Cypriniformes > Xenocyprididae > Chanodichthys > Chanodichthys erythropterus. The sequence goes on from NC_090237.1 coordinate 29,162,446, forward strand.
CACCAGTTTATAAGTGGGTTTCTTTCCTAGCAACGTCCCATTTAAGCTGAACCACTGGTAGCTGTTTGCAGGAGGGTTGCTGTTACTGGAGCAGGTCAGTTCTACAGAGTCATTCTCCTTCATGGATGGTTTAGTCTCCACGTTTACATTATATGGAGGATCTGATTGAGATAAATGTAGATTAAATGTCATTTTTGTGTCAACAATGGTTTGTTTTTGTCAAAAAAAAAAAAAAAAAAAAAAAAAAAAAAAAAATATATATATATATATATATATATATATATATATATATATATATATATATATATATAATGTATAAAACCCATGGGATCCACTCAAAATGTGTGATTTTAGAATAATATTGCGCCCTCTTTTATTATTTGCATTTGTATTTTTTTGATTGTCACCATTGTTGAGGTTTGTATGAGTGTTGATGTCTAAGTGTGTCTCAACTATTACACAAGAGGTTGTCAACGTTTGAATTTGTTATTTTAACGTATTCATTAATGCTTCAACTCCATAATTAAGTTATTACTGAAAGTACAGAAAAGCAGTTGTTTAAACCACTTTAATGCAGTCATTTGATTGCCATTAAAAGTGACATGTTGATCTGCCTTTTCATCAATCTCTTTATCAATGGAGAATAATTTTCTGAAAACACCTGCAATTGCTAAATGAGAAATAAACTAACAAGTCAAAGGTCAAGAGCCAAGCTAAAGCAAATACCGATGACCATAATGGTGACATCAAACAAAACATTTTCAACCAAACATCAACATCTAAACCTCTGTTAATTCTTGATAAGAACGTCTGTAGACGTATGACAAAAATAAAGTTTGTAATATATGAAGTTGGTAATGCTGTTTTTGGAGTTGTTTAATCATGCTCTGCTGAGATCTTGAGAGATTTAATATCTTAAAGGTCCCGTTGTTCGTGATCCCATGTTTCAAACTTTAGTTTGTGTAATGTTGTTGTTAGAGTATAAATAAAATCTGTAAAATTTTAAAGCTCAAAGTTCAATGCCAAGCGAGATATTTTATTTAACAGAAGTCGCCTACATTGAACGGCCAGTTTGGACTACATCCCTCTACTTCCTTCTTTAATGACGTCACTAAAACAGTTTTTTGACCTCCGCCCACAGGAATACACAAGAGTTGCGTTTGTAGAGTGTGTTTGTCGCCATGTCGTCGAAACGCTGTTATTTTCATCCCGCAGTCCAATCTCCGGGTCTGATTATGGCTCAAATTGATAGGGTAAAATTAAAGACATGTTTACAATAACACTGAGCGCATGCATCTCCACGTTATGGTAAGAGGCGTGACCTTTCCGGGCAAGGTTCGCTAAGCTGCTGTCGAATCACAACACTGGAACCGCTGGCACAATCAGAACTCGTTACGTATTTCTGAAGGAGGGACTTCATAGAACAAGGAAGTCATCAGCCCGTTTTTATGACAGTGGAAACAGCGGTATACAGATAAGTAAATTATGTGGAAAATACGGTGTTTTTTTACACGCGAAACATGAACACATGTTATATTGCACACTATTAACACAATCAAAGCTTCAAAAAACCACGAAAAACGGGACCTTTAATTTATTTGCAGTTGATTTTATCGGCTGTGGTTGAAAGTTAGTTGTAGTTTCTGTTCTTTTTGTTTCTCTTTCCTTCAATCATTCTGTTCGTTAACAGCAGGTGTTCGATTTTTTGAAAGAATGCTTCAGAAACATCATATTAAGCTTAAAATGATGATATTATTAAAGTTAAAGAAAATAAAAATGCAGATATAAAATGGCATGTATATGACATGAGAGATGGTAGTAAGAAACGGTAGTGCAAATAACTCACAATGACAGTAAAGTGCAAGTGAACTGTAGTGCAAATAAACATATTTATGAAATAGACATTCTCAACTATATTTTTTGAATGTAAAAGAAAAAAAAAAAACAAACACAGAAAAAATACACATCTATTGGTGTGGCCAAGAACTGGAACACCCATAGAGTGTGCATCTCAATCAGCTAGCTAGTTCAGTAGTCAGGGCACTGATCAGGGAGCCACATTCAATTACTTCCTCTTCGTCGTCTTGGTGTCAATGTGTGCTCGTTTTGTGCTTTGGCGCCACCAAGTCATGTTTTACTGTAACTTCAGAAGCTCCATGCACATGAACAAAAGCACCAATCTCATTGGTTGGCCAGTTTTTAAAGTGGCGCGTCAAACCCCCCAAAAAATAAAAATTTAATTAAAAAAATTACGCTTTTACGCCTGCCATTTTTTCCGCATCTGTGTGCACAGTCATGTTGGCCTCCTTTGTTTAGTCACAAGGCGTTAAATGTCTGTGATAATCGCGCGCGATATTCGTCCCGGTGTGTACTGGCCTTAAACCTTTAAAAAACGTTCCTCTAACATTAAGAAAACTGGATATTTTAACATTTCCATAACCAAAGCAGAATATTTGGAAAATGTCTAGGTTACTAATGTAACCCCCGTTCCCTGAAAGTGAAAATTGAGATAATGCGTCAGAACAACTGATGAATTGGGATCTTGCCTGAGGCAATTCCCATTGGCAAGTGAGATTTGCATCACAAGCCACTCTCGATTTCTCTCGATATAAGGCAGCATTCAGATACTCACATTAAGTTTTCCGCTGAGTAGCCAAGTTGGGGGCTACAGGATTTGTGGTGATGGGACGTAATGTCTCCACAACACATGGGCATTTAGTCTAGTACAGAGGCTGACCAACCAGGCATTACACGCAAATACTAACCGTTCCCTTCTGCTGGCCTCCATAGCAGACAAAGAGCTGTTCTGAGGTTCTGCAGTCACATACAAAGTAGGGCACAAACTGGACACAGCAATGCAAGGGCTGGGTCTACCTCTTTCAGGGGCAGCGCTTGCAAGTTCACCATCTAATCCCTGAAAGGAGTGGTGGGAACTTTGAGCATGTGTCCAGGCTGGGGTCTGAGGGAAACATGAGAGCCAGCCAGCCCAAATTCCAGGAATGGACTGAAAATGCCGAAAATGACTGAAAATGCTCTTAATAGAAGTGAGCACAGTCAGGAGCCCTGTCTTTAGAGAGGATTTTAATCTCTGCTGACTGCAGAGGCTCTCCCATTAAGAATAGAGAGAGATCCCAGCAGTGTTAATTTCGTTAACGAAAAACTATGACGAAAAGTGTTCGTTGATGACTGTTTTTTCCATGTCTAAGACTTGACGATGAGAGATGACACCAATGTCATTTAATGATAATGTGACTAAAACAACACATGCAATATCGTTGATAAAATAAAGACGAGACTGAAATGTGGCTAAAAGACTAAAAAGTTTACCAAAACCACTCTTTTGAAAAAAAAAAATTATTTAATAAAGGAGACAAAACAGCACAGACTGTTTTTACGAGCGTCCATGCTTACGGTTGCCAGATTTCCAGAATTGAAACCCCCTATCAGAGCTTTTCTGTTAACCCTTTGAGCGGTACGGTCCCACATATGGGATTTTGAACGTTCAGCAACGTCACATAACAGCCAGATTCAATCTGTGCTTTCGCGCTTTGGCTGTGAGACGGACGCGCGCGGACAGGGCTTGTCATATATCACAACTATGCAGTGTTTTCAGCCACATAATGTTTTTTTTTTTTTTTTAAGGTTTCACACATTTAAAAAAGCATAAGCAGTAAAACAATACATTTAGAGTTTATAAAATAACACACTGATGTCAGACATCAGTGGAAGCAGCAATAACAGTGAATTAGAATATAATTTGCCGACATATTCATATTCATATTAGACACAATGGGCCTAAGTAACTATAAAGTTTACTCTATTATTCTTCCAGTTCACCAGCAACTTACTTGCATATATTTCAGGAGGAAATTATGAATTTATGAACTGCGGGGCAAACTAAGATGGCGGCACCCATCTCGCATTATAGAAGATAAAGATAATTTATAAAGGTTTTTAAATGACAAAACACACTCACTTACACATATTTGAGAATCAGAATATCAGATAGTTGATGACATGGTAAGCAAGTTTATGAATATTTTAAATAAAAAAAGGAAAAACAAAATAATAGCGACCCATCTGTCATACAGTGTTATTGTTGCTGCATTCAGCATACGTCATGCACTACACATCGCCATGGAAACATTAAGGGCAAACGTTCTAAGATAACGGTGGCCTTAAAAAACTCACTCTGAGGGGTCAGTTAGAATATTCTAAACTCACGCTCAAAAGGGTTAAAATAACGTTTTAATGTTTGCAGTCAGGCAATCTCTTTACACTGAGGACGAAGCGCAGATGATCTGAAAACACAGACAAGTAAGCTGGAGTTCAGTGATCTTCATTTCAGATTTTCTACTTGAATTAAAGTGTCATTCAGTTGGTCTATATTGTGCTGCTCGTTTTCTGACTAAATCTGTGAACAAAGTGTAGGCTGATATCCAGCAGTGGTTCTCAAACTGACATACGCAAACAAAATATAAGTTTTGCCTTACATTTTATTGAACTCTAACTTAAAATAACATAAAAACTGAGCATGTGTTTCTAACAGGTAAAATGCAGTAAATACACGACATTCAGTCAAATTACTTCATCTTTCACTGTCAAAACTGACTCCATCCATGCCAGAAAATCGCGCTACATTAGTGCTGTTCACGACAATATACCTTTGTGAAAGTGGGGATTTAGCACTTACTAGCATGAAGAACAAATATAGACACAGACTACATATTGATTTAAGATTAAAACTATTGGATTATTGGATTCAACCTCCTGATGCCTCTCAGGAACATGATGACCAAGTCATGTTTTGACCAGAGACTTACCATCTACAGCATTGTGATGTGCAGCAATTGTGGCAACATACATTTTTAGGGTGGAGGGAAACAGCCTTCGACCCAACCCGTCTTGTATGAAAGAACGCACGACATTGATCGGACATCTACAGGGGGGGGTCTTCCTTGTGGAAAGAACACCTATCAATGAAGAGGGGGCTCTTGCTGAAGTGATTTTGTCAACTACCACTGGAGGTAGGCCACTTGAATCCTTTGCGTCCCATCCAGAGACCACATGTGGAGGTTCCAGAAATCTTGACATGGGTGCCATATTGTGCCCCATCCCTGAGAAAGAAGGCCCTTCCTCGGGGGAATTTGAGGGGGAGGGGCTGTCGTGAGGAGCATCAGATCTGAAAACCAGGACTGGGTGGGCCAGTATGGCATAACCATCAAGACCTGCTCCTTGCCCTTCCTCACCTTGCACAGTGACTGTGTGAGCAGGCTGACTCGGGGAAACTCAGGGGCCAGCTGTGTGCCAGTGTATCCATGCCAAGGGTTCTCCCGGTCAGGGAATAAAACAACTGGCAGCGGGTTGTCTCTGGGGGACATAAACAGGTCAAGCTGAGTGACCTCAAAGCATTCCCAAAACAGCTGGACCATCTGAGAGTGGAGTCTCCACTCTTCCCTGGATGTGTACTATCGTGAGAGCTCTGAAGAGAGTATGGGCAGGCTCTCACGGCAAGTGCACGGCAGCAGAGATTAATCTTGACAGCACTCGCAAGGAAATGGATACATATTCTAATTTACCAATGTTACACAATTTAAACATTATTTATTTGAGTTACTAAAACAATCTTTGTCATAGAATAAACTTGTTTGTTCACAGTTCGAACGCTCTTGTTTCCATTTGTTTAATTTCAAGATCTGAGGCGAATTATCCATTGTTGCTTTTAGTACAGCTACAAAGTTGTGTAAGACTTGATTTTCCTGCTGAGACAAAAGCTGAGATCAAGCACCCTGCAATAAAGCTATAAAACTCATCTGGAGAGAAGATCTACACTGCCTTGCCCAAACTCTCCTCACTCATCTATGCAACGTTCCCCCCCACACACCCTCCTTCCTTTCCCCCTGACTCAAGTCACTGAAAGTTCTCCATGAATGCATATTCTATGAATGATGTATCTTGTGTATCTATTGTTTTTTTCCCTTTTCATCTTTGGTATCATTTTAAATGTCTCAGTGTGGTTGGTAAAATGGTCTCAATTTCACAGCAGTCACTGGTATTATGAGGACGATTGTAAACTAAAGAGAATTCTGTCCTCCTTTTGGGTGGTGTCTCTTCAAGATATCTGATAACCCACTCCTCTCCCCTCAAAACAGGTGTTGGTGTAGTAAATATTTACAATCCTTTTGTTCTGGTCTGGATGTTTAAGGGAAAGTGCAAAGCTGTCATGTGGGACATTCTGCAACCAGTACCCTCAGTGATGGGTGAATTATTAGAAATATTAATCTACTACTGTATGCAATTCTTACTTTCAGAGCAATTGATGTTATGTATTTATTATTTCTGAACTGGCTTCTAATTGTTCAAATGTGTAATTGGTATGACATATTTTTACCTGAAAAATAAATGTTATTCTTGATTTATTCTGCATTTATTCTTAAATCATTATTTCTAGTAGACTATTGCGAGTTTGGTATTACTGCAAGTCAGTGTCCAGAATAGATCATACAGGAAGTCTCAATGAAAGGAGAATGGAGCACATCATCTGAGATCTTTTCGATTTCTGTCTATTGGCGCCTTAGTAAGTTGCAGTTTCCATTAATATACAAAACTATGCTTTTTGTTACAAGTGAGCAGAGTGCAACTGACTTAAAGGTAGATATTTACCCTGCATACTCTGTGTAAGAAGCAACTGGCGTGTTTGTGATCATGGAAGTACATAAGGCTGATGTAACTTCCTGTGCGATACCGAGTCCATAATGAACGAATAATTGAAAATATAAGGTAATCAGAAAATTCAAAGATCTAAATTAATACATAACCAGTGATTAATTTCTAATTGGAAACACAATCTAAGAGTAATAATCATTTGAAATATGAGTCAGATTAAACAAGCAATTAAAGTAAAAATTGAAGCTTAATTCTAAAAATGAAAGTGAACTTCACAGGGGTGCTGAAAAGACATACACACATTACCTTCACCCAGGCTGTCGGATTTTTTAAATTTTTTGGGCCGATGTGGGGTTCTTACAGTTGGGAGCACAAAAAATACAAACCCGAGTGGGACACTTTACAAATTGTGAATAAAAAAGGAATGCCATAATTTACAAATGTCATAAACTTATATTTTATTCACAATAGAATATAGATAACATATCAAATGTTGAAAGTGAGACATTTTGAAATGTCATGCCAAATATTGGCTCATTTTGGATTTCATGAGAGCTACACATTCCAAAAAAGTTGGGACAGTTAAATGTACACACAAAGAACAGCTGGAGGACCAATTTGCAACTTATTAGGTCAATTGGCAACATGATTGGGTATAAAAAAGAGCCTATCAGAGTGGCAGTGTCTCTCAGAGACGGGCAGAGGATCACCAATTCCCCCAATGCTGCGGCGAAAAATAGTGGAGCAATATCAGAAAGGAGTTTCTCAGAGAAAAATTGCAAAGAGTTTGAAGTTATAATCATCTACAGTGCATAATATCATCCAAAGATTCAGAGAATCTGGAACAATCTCTATGCATAAGGGTCAAGGCCGGAAAACCATACTGGATGCCAGTGATCTTCGGGCCCTTAGACGGCACTGCATCACATACAGGAATGATACTGTAATGGAAATCACAACATGGGCTCAGGAATACTTCCAGAGGGGAGGGCACGGTGGGTCGGTGGCACGGTGAACACAATTCACCGTGCCATTCGCCGTTACCGGCTAAAACTCTATAGGTCAAAAAAGAAGCCGTATCTAAACATGATCCAGAAGCGCAGGCGTTTTCTCTGGGCCAAGGCTCATTTAAAATGGACTGTGGCAAAGTGGAAAACTGTTCTTTGGTCAGACAAATCAAAATTTGAAGTTCTTTTTGGAAAACTGAGACACTATGTCATCCGGACTAAAGAGGACAAGGACAACCCAAGATGTTATCAGCGCTCAGTTCAGAAGCCTGCATCTGTGATGGTATGGGTTTGCATTAGTGCATGTGGCACGGGCAGCTTACATATCTGGAAAGGCACCATCAATTCTGAAAGGTATATCCAAGTTCTAGAACAACATAATGCTCCCATCCAATGTCGAAGACCTTGCATTTTCCAACATGACAATGCCAGACCTGGATGCCAGACCTCAATTACAACATCATGGCTGCGTAGAAGAAGGATCCGGGTACTGAAATGGCCAGCCTGCAGTCCAGATCTTTCACCCATAGAAAACATTTGGCGCATCATAAAGAGGAAGATGCGACAAAGAAGACCTAAATTGAGCAACTAGAAGCCTGTATTAGATAAGAATGGGACAACATTCCTATTCCTAAACTTGAGCAACTTGTCTCCTCAGTCCCCAGACGTTTGCAGACTGTTATAAAAAGAAGAGGGGATGCCACACAGTGGTAAACATGGCCTTGTCCCAACTTTTTTGAGATGTGTTGATGCCATGAAATTTAAAATCAACTTATTTTCCTTAAAATGATACATTTTCTCAGTTTAAACATTTGATATGTCATCTATGTTGTATTCTGAATAAAATATTGACATTTGAAACTTCCATATCATTGCATTCTGTTTTTATTCCCAACTTTTTTGGAATCGGGTTTGTATTCAAAGTCACATTACATGCTTTTAACATTAAATAAAGCACATAAACATTACCTGAGATCATTATTGGCATACTCTGTGGTGTTATTCCAGCCACAATGTCACAGGAAATCAGAAACCATTTCTAAAATAGTGTGCCGCTGTCATGTCTGGTTAAGACACAGTGTAAAGGCATGGTGACACTTCCAGCTTCATGCAGTTCAGGCGGCGCCCATCGCGCATATGGCTTAACTAACATGATTGTTATAAAGGTGTTTAAACAGCAAAACACATCCACTTGCACGTATTTGGCAATCGGAATATTAGATATTTCATGCTATAGTTAACAAATCTGTGAATATTTTGAAAAAAAAAAGGAAAAATTAAATGAAAGCAGATCATCATTCATACAGTGCTGCGGTGTGTCACGTAACAAGCAATGACGCGTCGCCATGGAAACCATAAAGTAATATGTTCTAAATAACGGTCGCTTTAAAAAACTCACGCTGGGGGGTCAGCCAGAATATTTTAAACTTACATGCGAAAGGGTTAATTTCAACGGAGAGCTGCTGTTTTTTTGGTGACACAAGCAAGAGAGACCATTGGCAACTGCATTGGGCTTGCCAGAAAAGCGACAAAGTTAAGATCAGTTCAACTTTATGCAAATTAAGTTCGACTTTTTGGAGCAATATAGCAACCTCACTGCTAGCCACTGGTGACACTGGTAGTGTGTATGCACCTTAAGAACAAAAATGTGTTAGCTGGGTACTGAACGTCTCAGTTACGCCAGAAGTGAATGGGATGAATTGGGATATCGCATGAGAGCCCTACCACCTTTGAGTGTATACTAAACGAGCCAATAGACAATGGCGTGCTAGCTTTGCGTCACATGCACCGCCTCACAGCTAGGATATAAATGTGGAAATGGGTGCACCCGCACTCTGTTTTCCGTTGGGGAGATGAGCATGTGGCGCATGCTCAGCGGTGGCACAGGAACTTTCTCCTTCAGGGAACAAGGGTTACATACGTAACCAAGATGTTCTCTTTCATTTGGTCACATTTGACGTATGTCAGAAGTGAACCGATGAACTGGGATCCCTTATAAAACGCCATAGTTACTGACCCATTTCAGCACCAGGCATAAGCCTCCGCATCCCCCCGCACCTTGGGGCAGAAGATAGGACCAGGCTTACGCTACGCAGCGACAGATACTCCACAATGTCTGAAGCCGCAAGGGGTGGTCTATGAACTTAACAGGGTTCACCAAAGGGGAACTTACTGAAGCAATTAGGCACACTTATCCACTCAGAGAGGGGAATGGTGCAGCAAGCTGACAAAAGAACGGGGGCTCCTGCCGTTACTGGCCACTCTGGGTGAGCATGCTGGAAGCAACCGGTTGTACACGGAGGAAATAAAATCTAGCAAACGTGTTGAGTGTCGCCCAGCCCGCAGCTCTACATATATCTGTCAGTGAGGCACCATGCACCAGCGCCCAGGAAAAAGCTACTCCTCTAGTGGAGTGGGCTCTCAACCCGAACAGGCAAGGCACGCCTTGGGACTGATATGCCAAGGCAATCGCATCCACTATTAAGTGGGCCATCCTCTGTTTGGAGACAGCCTTTTCCTTCCCTTCTTGGCCTCCATAACAAACGAAGAGCAGAGGTCCTAAAGCTTCGCTTTCTGTCCACGTAAAGGCACAAAGTGCGGAAGGGACAGAGCAAAGCCAGGGCTGGGTCTGCCTGCTCCGAAGGACAGCTCTTGCAGGTTCACTACCTGATCTCTAAAAAGAGTGGTAGGAACCATGGGCACATATCCGGGCTGGGGTCTCAGGATAATGTGAGAGTCAGCCGGACCGAATTCTAGGCACGATTCGTCAAACCAAAAATGCATGCAGGTCCCCTATCCTCTTTATAGAGGCCAATGCAACCAGGAGAACTGTCTTAAGGGACAGAGTTTTCAACTCAGCTGATTGCAAAGGCTTGAAGGGTGGTCCAAGGAGAGCTTTAAGCACCAGGGACAAGTCCCGTCAGGAACCTGATGATCAGGTCATGCTTCCCCAGAGACTTGCCTTCAACTGCATCGTGAAGTGCAGCTATAGCGGCATCATACACTTTGAGGGTGGAGGGAGACAGCCTTCACTCCAATACCGTCCTGCAGGAAAGAAAACACTGTCCTGATCGAGGGTGCCAGAGGGTGCCCTGTCTTTGAGTCAGAAGATCCTTCCTCAGAGGAATGGGCCAAGGAGGTGTTGTCGCAAGGAGCATGAGTTCTGGAGACCAAGTCCGGTTGTACCAGTACGGCACAACTAGCAAGATCTGCTCCTCAGCCAATGTCAGTGCAAGAAGGCTCACTGGGGGAAACACATACTTGCGAAGGCCCCGGGGCCAGCTGTGTGCCAATGCATCTGTGCCAAGGGTCCCCTCAGCCAGGGAGTAAAACAACTGGCAATGGGTCGAGTCCAGGGCAGCAAACAGATCCACCTGTGCGGTCCTGAAGTGACGGCATATCAGCTGCACCACCTGGGGATGGAGTCTCCCTTCTCCCGGATGTGGAGGGTTCTGTGAGAGCTCGCTGGCTGCATGGTTGACTACGCCTGGGATGTGAATGGCACAAAGCGACCTCAGATGCTTCTGACAACATTGAAGGAGGCGGCGGGCAAGTTGCAACATGCGACGGACCGCCCTGTAGACCGCCCTGGTGATTGATGTACGCAACGGTAGCAGTGTTGTCCATATGGACAAGTACATGCTTGCTTAGTAACAGCTGTTTGAAGGAGCCAAGACGTACTGCTAACAACTCAAGGCAGTTGATATGCCACTGCAGTTGGGGCCCCGTCCACAGACCCAAGATTGCATGTCTGTTGTATGTGGCCCCCCAGCTAATGGTGAGGCAACTGTGGAGACCCCATCTTGGGACTCGGCCGTGAAGCCAGTGCTGAAGTAGCCTCATATGAAGCAATCTGAGCAGCACAACTGTGGCTGTAGATGCCACACCTTCTTCTCTCAGAAGAACAATGGCCACCTCTGTGACTTTAGTGAAGACACAAGATGACAGGGCCAGCCCGAAGGGTTGATACACAGATGTACTCGTCCTTTAGGTCAACCACTGCAAACCAATCTTGGGGATGGGTACATTGAAAAATGCACTTCTGCATCAGTATCTTGAATGGCAGCCTGTGAAGGGACCGATTCAAGACTCACAGGTCCAAGATTGGCCGTAACCCACCGCCTTTCTTGGGTATGTAGAACCCTGACTTCATATCGGCTAGAGGGACTGGCACTATTGTGTCATTCGCCAGCAGAACTGCAATCTCCACCTGATGCACAGGTCTCCTGCACATGGGTGAACAAGATGCCCTGAAGACTAGGGGACGCCGGATGAACTGAATCGCAGTTCAGGGCGAATTGTGCGGATGAGCCAGCGAGACAGGCTGGTAAGCGGTAACCAGGCACCCAGACTCTGAGCAAGCAGGACCAATAGCACAACAGATGTACCCGCAGTGGGGCAGCAAGGTGAAACACAGGAATTCTGACTCAGATGGCAGCGTGGCCCAAAGTGAGGTCTGAGTGCTGGAAGCAACCTGGTTCCACAGAGGGGCAGGAGGTGTGTGAAACGGCGTGGAGGTGTACTCATTGTGGCTTGCACACACACACTGCTGCCGGCTGGTGATATGAGAGTTGGCTGAGGGTGGCCAGGCTGGGTGGAGGAAGCAGCAGTCCGTTGGGGCAGGATGTGCCAGATCCCCTCTGTCTGTTTCTGTGCACTGAGAACTGTTGGGCAAAGCTCTCAACCACATTGCCAAACAGGCCAACCTGGGAAATGGGGGAGTCCAGGAACCAATGTTTATCGGTCTTCCTCATATCAGCCATGTTTAGCCATAGGTGGCACTCCTGGACCACAAGTGTGGTCATCCTGACCAATGGAGCATAGCATCACTTTAGTTGGTCAGAGAACGAGGTCAGTGGTGGTGCGCAGCTCGCCCAGGACATGTTGGTCAGGACCACCCTGGGGCATGTACATGAGTTCTTTGGCATGATAGACCTGTAACAGGGCACAGTTGCCCTGCCATCCAGGGTGTTGAAGGCGGAAAAAGCACCAGACCGGCTTCGGACAGAAAAAGGTGTCTTCCACGATCTGACCACCTCTTCATGCACCTCCAGGAAGAATGGTACCAGGGCGGAGCGCTGGGGCAAGCCCGTCCCTCTGGGTAGCCTGGGAGAGCATAGCCATCAGGCTCTGGATCAGGCTCAGGCAACGCTATTCTCCCAGAAGGAGGCAACGCAGCCAAGTTTTCATCTCCAGAGGACTCAATCTCACCTTTCGATGCCGTGATCGACATCTGATAATCAGCGGGTGCAGCAAAGGAAATGGTTGGACGCTCATGGGAGGGACCAGCGCGATGGAAGCACCACAGGTTGCAATGTGTGTGAGGGTTGAGGGGCCCACAGAGATTGAATCGGTGGGGAAGTCCTGACCATAATCCTCAGGTCATCCGTTCTATTCGCTGAAGTAGCGCTGAGGTAAGTAAGCTTGGACATTAACATTGCGATCCCACAATGAGAACATGAACTATCCACAAACACTGCTTCAGTGTGCTGAACATTCAAACACGTGATGCAGCGACTGTGACCATCAGCTGGTTTCAGGGAAAGACCGCATCCAGCAGGGAAAGACCAGAATGACATCTTGAAACAGACGCACATATGCTAGTTGCTCTTTTAGAAGGAAATGAAAATGCTCTTATGATGCGATGAAGTGCACAGGGGAACAACCGCGGTGCTGCTGCAAGAGATAATACAGCCTGCAGAGTGCACTCACTGACTCTAAAAGAAGTTCTTTTAGCAGGCACAGAAGGAGATCTTTTTAGGAATAAACACACTGCTTGGTTCCATAGTGAAAGACTGTGTGCAGTGCACCCATTTCCGCATTTATACTTGAGCTGCGGGGCGGTGCACATGATGCTAAGCTTGCAAGCCAATGTCCATTGGCTCGTTTAGTATACACTTGAAGGTGATAGGGCTCTCAATTGATATCCCAATTTGTTGGATCACTTCTGACATACGTCGAATGTGACCGACTGAAAGGGAACCTGGAATATTCCTTTTAGAATGAAAAAAAAAAATAAAAAATGTGTGACAATAATTATTGTTCACATTAAATTCAAAGAGTCAGTACTTACATAGCACGTTAATTTTCTGTGGACTAGAACTGTTTTTTCCCAGTGTGTTAATGGCTGTACAGGAAATTGCCTCAGTATGCCGAGACACTCTCTCCAATTTATAAGTGGGTCCCTCTCCTAGCAGCGTTGCATTTAAGCTGAACCACTGGTAGCTGTTTGCAGGAGGGTTGCTTTTACTGGAGCAGGTCAGTTCTACAGAGTCATTCTCCTTCACTGAGGGTGGTTTAGTCTCCACACTTACATCATAGGGGGGATCTGATTGAGATAAAATGTTGATAAAATGTTATGTCAACAACTGTTTGTTCCTTCAATTCATTTAGTTTTATTCAGAGGTCCAAACTGAGCAAAAATATTCAATATGGCCAGAGAGTAAGAAGAAATCCTTTATAACAGAAGACTAATTAGATAAAATGCATATAAATATAATTTGTCACTGTATTTCCCAATAATGTCTTATTGAGATGATATTTCAATGCTTAGTTTTAGCATTGAATCTCTACTGTTAAAAAGTAGATTATTATTTATTTATTTATTTATTTATTTATTTATTTATTTATTTATTTATTTTCCAGCAGTTTTGTTCCTGGTGATAATTTAGAGATCTTAGAAATTTGACTATTAAAAATTATAATACAATTAGGCGTTATAGGGTTAAGTTCTTATGCATTTTAGTGATTCTCAACCAGTTGTCTGGGATCCACCAGGGAGTCTTAGCAAACTTCCAACGTGGCTGCAGGATGACTTACAATTATTGAAATTATGCTTATTCTTATTATTAATAATTGTATATTTAGACAATAATTATTAAATTAATAAATTTAATTATAGACATAGGTCTGAAATTTTTCATATTTTTTCCTCAGATATATATATATATATATATATATATATATATATATATATATATATATATATATATATATATATATATATAGTTTTATTATAATACATTTATTGTAATAAAATTGTTTTATTGAAGAAAATGCAATTCTTCTGCAATCACAAAATGAACTGTGGTTAATTATTTAGCATATTGAAGCTTACACTTAGTTTTCTTTCTTTACACCTTAAAAGTTAAAACAAACACCATTGTCCTTCGACTGTTGCATTGGATTGAGGGGCTTTATAGTCAAAATGTTTGAGAACCACTGTCCTAAAACTACTAACTAGTGCTGTCAAATATATCATTCATGATTTGCAGACACAAACACACACACACATTTATGTTAGATGTGATTAATTGCGTTTAATTGATTTTACAGTACTACAATCAACAGCATACAAAAACAAACAAACATTTAAATTAGCATCTGATCATTTATTTGTCTTAAACTCATATAGAAGACTTACATTTAACTTCAAGCCTTTTGAAGCCAGTCACTGTCTTCCCTCTAAACTCTGCAGAACAGCTGAGTTTTTTATCATGGTCTTCTCTAGAAGGAGTGAAGGTAAGGTTGTAAGATGTAAGCTTCCATTGACCATGATTTTGCGGCTGTGACGGATTGGAGTGCTTGCCATTGTGGCTCCAGGTGACACGAGGCAGGTCTGACGGACAGGAATGTAACACAGTGCAGGTAGCAACCACCAAATTCCCTGATGTAACTTCATCTTTCACAGAGACAGTAGGTTGTTCTGGGGACTCTGGTGAAGACATGTGCCGATAAGGTAATACAATATATCACAATAATGAGCATCCACTCTATTGTTATCATGGGCACTTCAAAATACCATGGATAGTTCTTTATTATGAATTATTATTTTTATTATGAATTTTAAAAATACTTTTCCATCAATCAAATAAAATTTACAAAACTGCATGTGTGATGCATCAAAGAGGCATGAACACTCTGATGTAGGCAAAACAAAGCCAACAAGGATGAGACGGACTGAATGAAAATGCACATTCTCTGCATCCGAAATCACATACTGTCAGACTATGTACTACATTTGAATTTGAATTTATGGTTACACTTTATTTTTGCCTTTGTTACACTGTTATTATACATTTAAGTACTGAGTAATATTAAGTAACTACATGTACTTACTCTAGGGTTAGGATTAAGGTTTGGTTTAGGGTGAGCTGCATGTAATTATGCATAAATTATATAATTATATAATTTTTTATTATATTATAGTATTTTATTTTATTATAGTTATATAAATATTTAGTATTATAGTATATAAATATTTTTAAATATATAGTATATAAATATTTTTTATTATAGTTTTACTTTCATTTTGTTCTTTGTTTATTTTATATTAAAGTTATGTTGAACATTCGCCGGTTTCCGCCTCCTTTTTCCCGTACATACAAACTACGTTACATTGGTGCCGAAATCCGGGAGGAAGGAGGGACATGCTGTTGGAGAGACCTCGCTGCTGAGGGGGATCGCGGTGCTAGGAGGTTGGGCAGTGTGTGAATACCGTGAGTGACTGCCCGAGGAGGTGGTGCTGGAGCAATTTATCAACAGGTGGGACGGAGAGCTCGCTGCTGTGCTCCTGGGACGAGGTGGGGTGGCTGCCGTCCAAGAGGGAGCGGAGGAGTCACCGCCGTGGGCCGGAGCCTGCTGCCGTCCGCCATGAAGGGGAGGAGCAGAGAACGGGGGACTCACTGCCAGCTGCCCTCAGCTGGAGGAGCCATTGTAGGGGGCAGCGGAGGATCGAGCCGGCCACCAAGTGTCCAGTACCATCACATGGCACCACGAGAAAGAGCCTCTCGGCTGGCTGAGGAACGAGCGGCAGCGTGTCTGGGAACCGTACCAAGAATTTTTTTTCTCCTCTCTTCCCTCTCTCGTTCTGTCACTCCCTGTGCTTCCGTCCCCTTTCCTCTCGTCCTGTCTGTCCTTACCCCCAGGTGCTGCGGCCGCTGACACAGGCTCCGAGGGGAGTAGAGCGCAGTCTCGTGGGTACCCCCGGCCTGCGAGGGGTGACGGGGGTATGTGACGAGCAGGGCGAGCGGGAGCCATGAGGGAACAGCTCGAATTTCTCACGGAGGAGGTACAGAAGCATAAAAGGAGGAGCGATGACATTGAAGGACGAGAGAGGACCAGGCCTGGACTTTATTTTACAGTTTGTTATGTTTATGTGGCCGGCAGTTGTCCGTGAGGAACTGCCAGCATTTTACTTTCGTTTTGTTCTTTGTTTTTTTTATATTACATTTATGTTGAATGTTCGCCAGTACCCGCCTCCTTCTTCCCGTGCATACAAGCTATGTTACAGACCGTTAAAACGATGATCTAGTATGAATGTAGGTAGTATAAATGAATTTCAGATGTACTGCTTTTGCCATGTTGTCCTGTGACCTACCAGCGTCAGTTGCATAGCTTCACTGCCATTTATAAATCCTCCCCGTGACCTCATAGGATAGTAAAGTGTCCATCGAATGCACACTTTAAAATCTTGCCGGAAGTAATAAGTCATCCGGGGACTTTTTGTTTGTGTTTTGTTGGTGTTTTTTGCACACTACATAGTAGGAAAATATTAAATTTTGGACACAGCTATTCACACACTGACAATATACATTATGCCGCATAGCAATAATGCAGCCATTACCCTGGAAACCCTAGTAAACAAAGCAGGCTGCGCTATTTTCAGTTTCTGGGGCCGTATTCACAGAACATTTTATCTTACCACTAAGAGTTCTCCAAAATATCAGTAAAAAGTTCTTAGCTAAGAGTTCTCTCTTAAAACCTATTTGCAAATATGCTGAGACAAACTTTTACTAAGGAAAAGAGAGTAGTCTTAAGCTAAGAGTAAGGGCAGAGTTGACCCCATAGCTATGGATGATGTCAACTATGCCCACAGTGATTGGCTGATAGGTCTCTGTCAGTGATTCACTCATAGAGATATTATAGAATGGGATATCATGTGGCCATATTCAAATAAAGATTTGAAAATAAAAATGTTGCCATATTCAAATACAGATTTTAGGCTAAGTGTCACTAATTAAACAAGTATACGTTCAGCTAATTGTCAGCTGCTTACATGTCTACATCTCAAAAGACTGCAGAATTCAAGTGATGAATTATATTTTATAAACAAAGTTTGGGAGGAGCATGTTCAAACATTCTATCTAATCAGCTTGAGAGGAGGAATATATATTGGCTACACAGCTAACTCGCATACCTCAACATTTTCAGCAGCTCTCCGCCACCCTGACTCCTCACTCTAGGCTGGCTCCTATTCCCAGGCTACGGGGGATTACTCTGGGTTTGGGCTAAATTCCGAGCTCAGAGCTTCTCCTCGGACAGCACAACAAATATGCTTATTTTACTCGTTTACTCTATTTGATCATTTGTACGTGTGAACTTGTGAAAACAACTGCCACAGGTTACTGGACATTATTTTCTTATTTATTTATTTATTTATTTATCAAAGATTTATTTTTGGTGTTTTTGCCTTTTTATTATGATAGGACAGTGAGTAGACAGGAAGCAAGTGGAAGAAAGGGGGGACAGGATCAGGAAAGGTCCACAAGCTGGAACACAAACTCGGGTCACCCGAGCTGCCCACAAGGCTATCGCCACAGACAATGGGACATTAATGTTTTATTCTCAATAATTCAATACATTTTGAATTACATAAATTAACCTTTATGTTGTCATCACATGAAATCTAGAAATCAAAATTTATGAAGAAAAGTCTCAGCACCCAAGACTCTACCATCAATTGTCTCAATGTTGTACAGTGTCTTAGGGCAGATTGCTGAGGCGGGTTGCCAGCAACAGCCATTTTATGATTGTTTGTGATTTGGTATTAGTGACTTAGGAGTCCTCTTGACTACTCCTCCTAACTTTTCACAGATTTAGGAGCTAGTTTTAGCACTAAAATGCTTTGTGAAATACTCTTTGAGCAAAAATTTAGGAGTCCTAAATTTAGGAATGACACATCCATTATTTTTAATAGTTTGTCCTAAATCGGCAAGTTAGGAGCTACTTTTAGTCTTAAAGGGGCTCTATGTAAGAATGAGAGGTAGTGGTTGAAATGGGTACTGCAGTTCAAATTCAAAATATTGTTCATCCCGCCCCTCCTCCTCAGACTCGACACTCTCGCAGGATGCCCGTTTGAGGACGCGACGGCAGCGACTTTGGACGGCAAGGTGACTTACACACTGTAAAATAATTAGCTGATTTATTGATTTATGATGAGTTGATATCGTGTTTTAATATGCTCCCGTTTATAGAGATTTTTAGATAGATGCTGAGGCTCTTTAGGTTAGGTAGAATCTGCAATCTCTGACCCAGTTTGTTCACTGCCGTCCATGGCTGCAATTTGCTGCATGTGTTTTCCGGCAACTGGCAACCCGGGGTGGCGAAATACTATTGGGTAAATTGGCAATGTGCGGTCTTGCACAGACGAAAACAAAAACAGAAATTCTGACACGGAATGCACATTTTAAAGTAAAATAACTGGCTGTAGCAATGGTTTTCAGAGAAACGAGTATGTGAACTGAGCATGTTTAATAAATATCTGCAAACATATTATGGGATTTTTATGCTTTAATACAGTCAAAAACTTACATAGAGCCCCTTTAATATGTGTTGTGAAAATGGCCCCTGAACAGTATTTAAATGTTTTAAACAGCCATTCAGATTTTTGTATTTTTAGGTGTTTATCACATCACCAAATACTTAAAGACTTAATAGACTATTTATTTTCAAACATTTGTTTACACTTTTTTAACATTTTAATATGGAATAGAACATCTATTGACATAAAATGTTCTCTGATTTCATTGAACCATTTCATTGAACAAATTTCTCTTACCTTTTACTGTTATGGAAACTTTATTCTCCGTATAGGTGTACTTGTCCAAATTTCCAATCTCAATCCGGAACATGAATGGCCCAGTGTCACTGCTACGCAGAGAGCTGATTTTCAAAGAACATGTGTTTTGATGCAAATCACCAGTGAGGCTAGTACGACCTTTGAATAATTCACTGATTTTTGAGGTGTCTGTATGGTATACAGGTGTTGACTCATAATTCCCTGTGTACCACACTCCTGTAAAACTTGTGTATGTCTTTCCTTTTGCTGGGTAGCTGAACTTACAAGGAATCACCACACAAGTGCCAGACAAACCCACCACTGATGTAGGCACTTCAATGCTCCATTTGTCAGCATTAGCAGGTGACACTTAAAGAATAAAAGTAAAAGAAATTATATAATTTTATATTTTTTAATTATATTATTTTATTTTTCTTATGACAATTTAGTGACCAATGAAAATATTTAATCTAATCTAAATTTAAACTTTTTTTTTTTTTTTTTTTTTGCAATGATCATTGTGGCTTAGTGTGACTCTAAATTCTTTTCCTCCCCTAGACTATCATCTTGGTACATAGTTTCTTTCCCATAGATGAGTAAACTATAATTCCTTTGTCTGAGGAATGACTCATTTTACTTTATTTTTAATACTGCATGGTCTAAGATCTGAGAAAATTAACTCAGAATTAAAGAGTTTTATAGTGTAAAATTCACTAAAACTGGACAAAACATTGATTGTTTACAACATAAAAGCAGCTGTCACACATGATATCCTTTTTATCTAGTTTCATTTTACTAACCTGTGAGCCAGAAAAAGAGTGACAATAAACAGCTACAAAAAACCATCTCTGCATCAAAGTTCAGCACCTGGGAATAAATGGAATAAATGTGGTCATCATTTACAGCTAGTGCCATTACTAATAACCACTTGTTTTAGAATCTCAGTTTACATTTTTGAACATTGTTTAATTTCACTGTTTAAGGAGCACAGTGCAACATTTGCAATTTGCATTGCTGTTAGACATTTAAATAGTCCCTGTGTAAGTACAAAATTAAATATTGTCACTTACTTTATGTTGAGGCCTCAAACAGTGCCCAAGTTCATCATAAGAAGACTGGTGCACTAAATAGCTTCCTTGCTGCTATATTTGGTGGAGTGTGACACTTGTGATCCTTTGTTCACTTCCTCTTTTAACCCTTTCATGCACAAATTATTAAATCACTAAGTAACATTTTTTAAAATGTTGGTTTTTACTTTTAAACAAGTGAAAAATCATGCCAATAACCTTTTTCTCACCAATATATTTTATTTTGAGGGAGTGGACACCATGCATCAACGGTATAAAAAGTGATTCAATAGAATGAATGCTTGGTCTGGGGAAAAAAAAAACATTTTAAAACATCCATGTTTTTAAAACATTTACTAAGAACAAATGTATGAATACAAATAAGAAGACTTCAGATGCAAAAGCCTTTAAGACGTCTGACATTTTTCTTTGAAATTACCATTTTTTATCAGACTCCAATAGGTTTCTATATAAGTACCAGTACTTCTGAATGGGCTGAGGATGGGACTTAGCAGGTTTGAAGTGAAAATATTTGATGAACATATAGTATGTTCAGAGAGCATTCACACAATATCATTAAATACATTTTGACAGATGTGGCGTTTAGAGGCTTTTGCATCAGAAGGCTTGGAAAATTCAATAACAACAATAACAGAGGATATTTGAAAAACATTCTATGCTTCGAAACTCATTTTATTACTAAGTTTATTAATTTTATTACTAAGTTACTGGCCAAGTTTTATTTAAAACTATTAAAACCAGTATCATACGTGAGCACAAATACACACACACACAAGCACACACGCCCTCGAATGCAATCATGCACACATTTCCCTGTCCTCATATATGCCTACACTTTTATATGACATAATAAATAAATATAGACTGTATAGGCCTAAGCATTGAAATAAATTATAAAATCTGAAGACTACTTAATTTTGCTGTTTATTAAAACTATTCAAGTGTAAATTATATCACAATTTTAACTAAAACATACAAATAAGGAAGAACCCATATATAGGCCCAATAGGCATGGTATATCCTTTGGTGCATCGCGTCCACTGTAGAGGACAGATGTATTTTCTGTCACAGAAAAAATATTGTTAAAATCTGGATAAAGGTATTTAAACTGGGCATTGCGTTATCATGCAATACTTCTGATAGGACCATTTTATTTAGCAAAATATCTTACCATTCATTGATGCATCCAGGTCACCATTATAGTTTGGTCTAAAATGCAGCTGCCCTCACACTTTGCCACAGGACAGCAAATGCGAGTGTATTTTCTGTCATCTTTGCAGAACTGTGATATGAAGAATGTGCAAAGTAACATATTTTAGCGACTGTGTGAAAGTGAACATGCAAAATGTGCAGTGTTGGTGTGCCTCCAGGAACAGGGTTGGGAAACACTGGTTTAGACATCGCACAGGAATTCACTGAAGAGTTCAACTTTTTATCATGCCTCATTGTTTCTAATTATAACACACTGCCTAAAACACCAGTACAGAACTAATATTCTGAACATGTAAGAGTTTCTTTGTAAATTTCCAATTATATTTAAGTATACATTCAAACATGCTAAGTATTCAGTTTTAGTTATTACTTACTAAGAAAAAATTCTGCCATTGCCCACTGCTTTGTGCATGAAAACAGTTGTCCATGATAAACTATCACAACCAAAATTTCACCATAAAAGTTCACCTGAGTGACTTTTTTTAATGCATTGCTGTGGTACTATGGTATTTTAGATGGATGTTTTGATCTAATTCAAAAGAGCCCATTATTTTATTTATTTATTGTCTGTCAGTGTAAATTAATGATATACCCTGTTTTATCATCCAAATGAGAAAATCAATGTGGTGTTGGTGAAATTATGCACCAAAATTAATTCTGAGTCTGAAACCCTATGAGTATGAATGCTTACTAATCAGAGATTCAATAAAATGCCCTAAAACAATATGTAGCCTATTCCCTATCTTGAACCTAAAACTGAGGTTCTGCTTTTGAGAGAACAGAGAAGTTGTCAAAACCAATGTATTTTTTTTAAACCATATATCACGATGTGGTATGAATTTGACATCTGTGTCTTCATCTGAACGGAATGACTTTAACAAATGATATGGAATGACCTTTCACTTGCACAATGTAACACTTCACTATCCTTATGTGTGGGTTGATTACTAAACATCTGGAACTGCTAAAACTAACTTTGCAAGGTTCTTTTATCACACATTTATGTGATGACATTTATCACAATCTCCATGATCTCCCATGTTTGAGATACTGCGAAGAAAAAATAATATAGAGTTTACAAAATCTTTCAATGTTTATGTTTGCTGTACATTTAACATTTATTATAGCTTTATTCAGTTTGGCCACAAGTATTGGTAACACTGAACATGTCAGAATTCTGTAGGTAATATAACAAAATATCAAACAAGTGACTTTTATTTTAAATATGGTTACTGCATTTGTTCAACATAATGGATTTCTTCTTCTTCTTCTGTGACACATGGTTTGCATAAATGCAATGCATCAAAATTCACGGCTACTGCAGGAACTACCCAGTAATGATTTAAGGATTAGTGGAAGAAAATTTCCTGAATTTTAAAACTTTAAGACTATTATAATGCAGCCATGCACAATGTTCTCTCATCATTTTCACCATTTCACAGTGTTTGACATGGTATTGCGGCTATCAGAGCATGAAAGCTGCTGCTGATGTTTTTCCGTCGTCTCCGGGCGTGTTCATATGTAAATTGTGCGAGCTTATTTTGTCCATTAGACTGAAACATCTAAAAAATAAATAATAATAATAAAAAAACAAACTCAAACTCATTTACCCGCCCATAGACCTTCCCCTCAAAGAAATCAGGACAAAAGTGGTTGAAAGTGTACAAAATTGATTAAGTGGATTAAAATACCAGGTGGAAACAGGTATGTGTCTCCCTCTAATACTTACTTGGAAACTCATAGGCTATTTATGATCATTCCGATAGCATGTGATGGCAGTGCAAATCTACAGTAAAAAAAAAACAAAAAAACAAATACTGGTAAAAAAATTAATAAATAAATAAATAATAATAACAACATTTAATCTTGGCTAATTATGTATCATATAAGTACATATGTTCCAGTACAGAAACAAATTATGTAATTGCAATGAGCTGATTATTTTTACTATAGTGAGTGGAATGAAGAGTGCTTCTCTTTCGTGTGCATGAACACGCTATTACTGCTAAAGAGATAATCTTTTCTGGGCTTTTCACATGAAGTCAATTTGTAGCTGAATGGTAGAGTGTTGGGCAGCAGTATCTCTAATGGCATGGGTTCAAGTCCCGAATAAGCAAGGGCTACTGAGATGTGTGTGTCCTGCAGTTCTAAAACACTTCCATTTTTTAAACCATATATATTTTTTTTTTGCTTACATTTATAGGCTATAATTTATAATAAAAGTGCATAGGCTAAGTTCCAGCTATTTGAATAGCAATACTGTACAGTGAAATATTACAGTAACAGCAGACAAAACGCTTGAAACTACATTTAATAATTCACTTATGTATTTCAACAGGTCAGACATTCACATTTATTTCCATACAGCACAGAGCTCTGTGCAATATGCAGTAAAATAAAGTGTCTATAAATTAAGAAATTTGTTTATTAAAGTGATATCCAAAGTAAACTATTTTTATCATTTTTTCACCCAAAAATGAAAACGTCTCGGTTACGTATGTAACCCTTGTTCCCTGAAGGAGGGAATGGAGACGTACGTCAGTAGTGACCGACGAATTGGGATATCGCTTAGAGAGCCCTATCAGCTTCGTGTAAACTAAAACAAGCCAATGGAATTGGCGTGTGATATTTGCATAATGCGCACCGCCCCCGACAGGTGTATATAAATAGGAAGCAGGTGCAATCGCACCTGGCATCAGACACTCCGCAATGTCCGAGCCGAAGGGGGAGGCGGAGGAACTCGACAGGGTTCGCCAGGCGGGGAACACGACTGGAGTGAAAGTATGCACGTATCCGGCCAGTGGCGGGAATGGCATTGCAAGCCGACACTTAGAGTGGGTACAACACGTCTACCGACTAGTGGATGCGAGTACACGTGAGGACACCTGCTCTACACGTAGGCTATAAAACCTAGCGAACGTGTTTGGTGTCGCCCAGCCCGCAGCTCTACAGATATCTGTCAGCGAGGCGCCATGAGCCAGCGCCCAGGAAGAGGCCACCCCTCTGGTGGAGTGGGCTCTCAACCCGAGCGGGCAAGGCACGCCCTGGGATTCATACGCCAAGGCGATGGCATCCACTATCCAGTGGGCCATCCTCTGCTTGGAGACAGCCTTTCCCTTCTGCTGGCCTCCGTAACAGATGAAGAGCTGAAGGCGCACCATTCGACGAACAGGTTCCACTTCAATGCGTAGAGACTCCTAGTGGAAGGAGCTCTAGCGGAAGTGATGGTGTCTACGACCGCTTGCGGGAGATCACTCAGAACCTCCGCATCCCGTCCAGGGACCACACGTGGAGGTTCCATAGATCGGGACGCGGGTGCCACAGGGTGCCCTGTCTCTGAGTCAGGAGGTCCTTCCTCAGAGGAATCGGCCAGGGAGGGACTGTCGCGAGGAGAATGAGGTCTGAGAACCAGGTCCGAGTGGGCCAGTACGGAGCCACTAACAGAACCTGCTCCCCGTCCTCCCTGACCTTGCACAGGAGTTGTGCGAGAAGGCTCACTGGGGGAAACGCATATTTGCGCAGACCCGGGGGACAGCTGTGTGCCAGGGCATCCGTGCCGAGCGTGCCGCCGGTCAGGGAATAAAACCACTGGCAGTGGGCAGTTTCTGGGGAGGCAAACAGGTCTACCTGGGCCTCGCCGAAATGCTGCCAAATCAGCTGGACCGCCTGGGGGTGGAGCCGCCACTCGCCCGCAAGTGGAGGCTGCCATGACAGCTCGTCGGCTGCACGGTTGAGCACACCTGGGACATGAGTGGCCCGAAGGGACCTCAGATACTTCTGACTCCACAACAAGAGATGGCGGGCGAGTTGCGACATGCGACGGAAGCGTAGACCACCTTGACGGTTGATGTACGCAACGGCCGCAGTGCTGTCTGAGCGGACTAGAACGTGCTTGCCTGACAACAGCTTCTTGAAGCGGGCCAGCGCAAGACGAACCGCTAGCAACTCGAGGCAATTGATATGCCAATGCAGCTGAGGCCCCGTCCAAAGACCTGCCACTGCATGCCCGTTGTACGTGGCCCCCCATCCCGTGGCAGAGGCATCTGTGGAGACCACAGCGTGCCTGGACACTCGTTCGAGGGGTACTCCGGCCCACAGGAACGAAGGGTCCGACCACCGGACAAGGGTGCGACGGCAGCTCGGTGCCACAGGGACACGGAGCGTGCCGCACTGCCATGCCCATCTCGGGACCCGGCCGTGGAGCCAGTGTTGAAGCGGTCTCATATGAAGCAATCCGAGCGGCGTGACCGCGGCTGCAGATGCCATATGCCCCAGGAGACTTCAGGAAGGAGAGTCTCGACCTCAGCACCGCGACAGTCATGTTCCCGCAATGGGAACATGAACCATCCACAAAAGCTGCTTCAGCGTGCAGAATGCCCAAACACGAGATGCAACGATTGTGCCCATCAGCAAGGACCAGGGAACGACCGCACCCATTAACGCACAGACGAAATGACATACTGTCAGGGTTCGTCTGTAAAGCTCTTTTAGAAGGGGAAAACAGTCAACTCGCTCGTGCCGAAGCACACAGGGAGTGACGCGATGTGCCAGGTACACCACTCCCTAGACACACCGAGGAACCGGCCCAAATCGCAACACACACACTTTCACTCTAGGCGTGTGCTGTGAAAACAGCAGTTGAGAGCTATAGCTCGGATCCTCGGGAGCTCGCGACCTCGCTGTAGCACCGTTACACCGGCACACACGGCTTGCTGTGAATCCTCTTCGAGGCAGTTTAGTTCACACAAAACAGTCTTCTTAAAGAGGACACCACTGAATGGCTCCGAAGCGAAAGACAGAGTGCGATTGCATCTGCTTCCTATTTATATACACCTGTCGGGGGCGGTGCGCATTATGAAAAATATCGCACGCCAATTCCATTGGCTTGTTTTAGTTTACACGAAGCTGATAGGGCTCTCTAAGCGATATCCCAATTCGTCGGTCACTACTGACGTACGTCGAACGTGACCGACTGAAAGGGAACTTGATGTTTTTCTGCTTACCCCCAGCGCATCCAAGATGTAGGTGACTTTGTTTCTTCAGTAGAACACAAATGATGATTTTTAACATGTGGATGTCAATGGGAACTTCGACTATAAGAGTAAAAAAAAAAAAAAAAAGAAACATGCACAGAAAAATCCAAATTAAACCCTGTGGCCTGTGACAACACATTGATGTCCTAAGACACAAAATGATCAGTTTGTGCAAAAAAACGAAAGGTATTTATATAATTTTTTTACCTCTAAAACACCACTATGTCCAACTGCCTTGCGCATCCAGTTAGTGAGGTCAGAAAACGCATTCTGATGACGGAAGTGATGTCTCACACTTTGCTTCAAAGAACACAAAAACAATTTCCAAAATGTTGATAAGTCTAAGTTTTATATAACATCTGTTTAACGTATAACATGAAAGTAAGGTTAATAAAATAACTTTTAAAAATAATAATAATAATAATCAGTTTTACTCAAATTAGGGTGATGTAAAAATGAGTGCACCCCACTGAAAGTCTCTGGAGCAAAGCAAAATTTTAGACTTCAAATGTCTAATTTAACAAGAATTCAACCACAGGTGAGTCTAATTATTCATTACACAGGTGTCCAGCAGACAGTTGACTATAAAAGGGTGTTAAAACCCCTTCCACCAAACTCATCAGGCATTATAGAAGAAGACTCAGAGCTGATATCTCCAGCCCTAAAACAGTGTTTATTTAAAAACACCAAATTACGTATGATTAGAATGGTATGATTTTACCATTTGACAATGATTCTTTTTTTTTTTTGTAGCTTTCAGCAGTCTGTAAAAATATACCTCAGATTTTGTGTTGAAGCTATTTGTAGAGTAAGTCGCAAAGCTCTTTCCCGTTTTGGATGTGATTTGTATGTTTTTCGCGACATTTACGCTGAAAACCAATGCTGCCACTTTCATAACTGCCGACGGTGACGTCACGAGTATACCCTCTATTATATGATAGGATGAATAAGCAACGGTTGTAAAAGTTAGGTTCCTGAGTTTGATACTTTTGTAAAAGACCACAGAAGGTACACAGGGATGAAGAGAGTGTTGCAACCTCAAGCTGAGGTTGATGGAGTATTTTATCTATCCAATAGAAAACAATTGTAGAATTTGTTTGCTTACTATAAAAGCTAGAAGTGTTGTGAGGCCCTCTTGGCCTTTGTTACTTGAGCATATTTTGTTGGTAATTTTCCACCAGACAACAGGTGGCTGTGAAATGAACAAGACCATTATTAAGGGTGTCACGTGAAGGCCTCTTGTCTCTGGGGAGTGTTGACTATTTTGATACAATGTTTCATTTGGCCAATGGGAAAAGGGTTGACCATCAATTGGCAGAAGGCCATGAGAAATGAAGTCAAAAGATGTACAGTAGCTGGAAGCTGGTCACCCTTACTAAGAAAATTCTCTTACATAAGCAACACCTGCAATTATATTAGTGAAGTGTCTATGGCAGAAAGGTCGGGGAGTACATGGGAAGGAGGTGTGGGAGAAGAGCCCTTGTAGATGATATCATGGAAAATAACTGTTAGGGTGAATATTACCAGCCAATGATATTACTTTGGTGTATTTTAAGAGATAAGAAAAAAGCCAATGATATTAATTTGGTGTGTTTTTAAGAGATAAGAAAAATGTATAAAATTGTGCCCTGGCTAAGGGAGCCTCAGATGCGGAGCTGGCATCTCACTTTGTTGCTTGACAATAAAGTGAAATACTTCTGAGACCTGGAACTTCGACTCTGTGAGTTTTTCTGAGACCTGAAAACTTAGACTCTGCAAGTTTTTCTTCGAGACCAGATCTGAAGGGACAAAGAAACATCAAATCTGCCACGACAGGGTTAGCCAGATGAAGACTACAGTGAAGAAGAGGAAGAGTGCTAGAAGAAGACAGCAGCATAAGTGATAGAGGAAGGACATCTGGCTTATTAAGTATGAGTTGCAGAGACTATGCTTACAACAGGAAGTCTGGATCATACAGGACTTGTTGAGTTGATGGGGGAAAGAAAAAAAAAAGTAGTTAAAAAAATTCTGAGGAGTAAAAGTCTCCTGGGATGCTGCCTGCATTAAGCAAAGAGGAAACCTGAAAAAGATGTACGCTTAACAGCATATTCTATATTGCTGTAAAGAGCTTTTTTTTTTTGCATTAACTGCTTTGTATTGTAACCAATAAAATAAGTGTTTTTGTTGTTAAAATTGCCTCTTGTGATACTGGTGAAAGTAAGATAAATGGCCACACCAAATAACATTATCTTATCTGAGACTCTCTCCAGGCTGTGATACCATCTTAAATGAGCTAAAACCAGATTATTGGGGTGTGTGTGTGTGTGTGTGTGTGCTTTTGTTTATATTACATTGTGGGGACCAAATGTCCCCATGATGTAATATAAACCTGAGTTCACCTACATCGTGGGGACCAGCCAGCGGTCCCCACAATGTAAATGGGTTTATAAATCATATAGAATGAGTTTTTGTGAAAAAGTAAAAGTTTGCACAGTTTCCTGTGAGGGTTAGGTTTAGGGGTAGGGGCAGGGTAGGGGGATAGAATGTACAGTTTGTTCAGTGTAAAATGCATTGAAGTCTATGGAAAGTCCCCACAATTCACAAAAACAAACATGTGTGTGTGTGTGTGTGTGTGTGTGTGTGTGTGTGTGTGTGTGTGTGTGTGTGTGTGTGTGGTTTGATGACTCAAAGGGGAAAAATCATTTTATGCACTTTTTATGCACTTTTGGTTTCGTAGGCTACAGTTTTCCACTGGGGTCAAGCTGGCTACAGTCAAGCTACAGTCAATTTAAAAAAAAAAAAAAAAAAAAAAAAAATTGTGTGCGCCTATTATTATGAATAAGGTAATTTCAGGAACAACAGAGAGAGAATGCTTTCAGAGTGCCTGAGTTGCCCAGATCTATCTAAGATTTCTTTCTTTCTTTCTTTCTTTCTTTCTTTCTTTCTTTCTTTCTTTCTTTCTTTCTTTCTTTCTTTCTTTCTTTCTTTCTTTCTTTCCATACAGTATGCATTCCTCATATAAGTACATTTTACTGCAGCATTATATTACATTATTTGACTTTGGAGGCCTATAAAGACCTCATTTCAAATAAGTAGAAAAAATAATAACCAGTTTCAGTTTTAGCATTTTGCAGATATATGTCATTATTCTTATTTATACACCTATAAAAACCTCATTTCTAATAAATAGAGAAAACTAATCACCAGTTTCTATAGGCGACATCCCATACAGTATGCATACCTCATATCAAACCATTTTACTGCAGCATTTTGGAGACATGTCACATTATTTAACCTCAGAGGCCTATAAAGACATAATTTCTAATGAGTAGAAAAAACTAAAGGTCAGTTTCTATAAATGGATGTCCCAAACAATATGCATACCCCATACCCCATGCATACCCCACATTTTACTGCAGCATTTTATAGAAAGATATATAGATATAGATATATCACATTATTTTGAGGCCTATAAAGACCTCATTTCAAATAAGTAGAAAAAAAAACTAATGATCAGTTTCTATAGGGGTGTCCTATATAGTGTGTATAACTCATATGAAATAATTTTACTTCAGCATTTTGAAGATATGCCACATTATTTAACTTCAGAGGTCTATAAAAACTCATATTTAATAAGTAAAAAACAAACAAAAACAAAACAAAAACTAATGGTCAGTTTCTAAATGGGACGCCCCGTACTGTATGCATACCTTATATAAAACCATTTTACTGCAGAATTTTGGAGATATGTCACATTAGTTAACTTCAAAGGCCTATATAGATGTAAAAGAAAAAAAAGAAGATCAGTTTATATAGGGGACATCCCAAACAGTATGCATACCTCATATGAGTACATTTTACTGCAGCATAGATGTAGAATTTTGGAGATATATCACATTATTCCACCTCTAAGGCCTACAAAGTCCTTATTTCTAAATATATATATTAAAAAAAATGGATAGTTCTTATAGGGGACATTCTGTACTATATGCACACCTCTTATTAAACTGTTTTACTGCAGCATTTTGGAGATAAACTATATTGCCAAAGTTTTGGGATGCCTGCCTCTATGTGCACATGAAGCTTAATGACATCCCATTCTTGATCCGTAGGGTTTAATATAGAGTTGGCCCACCCTTTGCAGCTATAACAGCTTCAACTCTTCTGGGAAGGTTTTCCACAAGGTTTAGAAGTGTGTTTATGGGAATTTTTGACCGTTCTTCTAGAAGCGAGGTTAGGCAGTGAACAGGAAGGGGTCATCCACAAACTTTTCCCACAAAGTTGGGAGCATGAAATTGTCCAAAATGTCTTGGTATGCTGAAGCATTAAGAGTTCCTTTTACTGGAACTAAGGGGTCAAGCCTAACCCCTGAAAAATAACCCCACACCATAACCCCCCCTCCACCAAACTTTACACTTGGCACAATGCAGTCAGGAAAGTACCGTTCTCCTGGCAACCAAACCCAGACTCGTCCATCGGATTGCCAGACAGAGAAGTGTGATTCGTCACTCCAGAGAACACGTCTCTGCTGCTCTAGAGTCCAGTGGTGGTGTGCTTTACACCACTGCATCCGAATCTTTGCATTGCACTTGGTGATGTAAGCCTTGGATGCAGCTGCTCGGCCATGGAAACCCATTCCATGAAGCTCTCTACGCACTGTTCTTGAGCTAATCTGAAGGCCACACAAAGTTTGGAGGTCTGTAGCTATTGACTAATTGACAGCTGTTGACTTCTGCACACTGTGTGCCTCAGCATGCGCTGACCCCGCTCTGTGATTTTTTTTATGTGGCCTTCCACTTCATGGCTGAGTTTCTGTTTTTCCCAATTACTAAGACAGTGACATTAAGCTTTTTTCTTTATAACGGTTTTCTATGGGAGGAAACCACAATGTGTAATAAAATGAATTGCATTCATATTCTGGGCTCAACTGCTTTTCTGAACATAGTATGGTTTATTAGTATTCTACTGAGTTTGGTCTGTTAAAAAGATAGTGATATTAAAAGATTCAAATTCTGCACAAACCAATGTTTCTGTGTAGTATGCTTGATTAGCAGGGCCGTGTTATCCTAATGGGCAACATGAGCTGCAGCCCAGGGCCCCGAACACTTGGGGGGCCCGCGAGACAATCCTCTTTTGCGTTTTAAAAACGCATCATTGTCACACCCGAATCAAGAGTCACAGGCGCGCCGCGGACACGCGCGCAGGAATACAACCAGGACAGTGTACGTAGCGTCTGGGTATGCACGTGCATATGGCTGGATTGGTGGCCCGCTATTACAGGCTTAACACCAAGGTATACTTCGGGCGTTCGCATCGCGTAATTTTAGTTATCAAGAGGGTTCGCAGACGTCTGCGCTCCCCGTCCGCGTGCAGCCCAATTTTTGTGATGGCACGGACCCTGTATGTACTGTACAACAGCCCATGCGAAAGTGAATTAAGTGCTTGACAACAAAAGTCCACTAGATAGTGCGATGTGCACACGCCGAACGCATCTTTCCGCAGCCAAATACTTTTAGCACGTGCGTCTGTGCGTGAGACAGAAGCCGTGTGCATGTTCATAAAAATGAAGCATAATAGAAATAATGTTGTCAATAACTTGCTAAAGCTTATCTATGTTGTTAATATCATTAAGGAGCTGAATAAATGGACAAAGAAAGGGTCCATACAATGTCTTAACGATGATCTATTGCATTTGACCGTCATTTTTAAGGTGGGTTTCTGAAACTTATGCATGCAGTAATGTTAGTACAGAATTTTAAATGAGTCATATTGGTTTTCTGAAAGAAAAAAAAAAAAAAAAAAAAAAAAACGGCCACATCTGCACATTTTAAGATACTGCAATAAATGTAACTCGTACACTCGTTGGGGGTTAATACTTTTTATTCAACGAAATAAAATGCCTATGCGTTCGTTAGCCCAGGGCCCCGCGAAAGCTTAACACTGTTGATTAGTACAGTGTTTACTAAGTTTGGTCTTTTAATGTCACTGTCTTAGTACATTAAGCCACGTTAGGCATTTTCTTTATGGGAGGAAAATGATTAATTAATTGTGTTGCATTCATATTCTGGGCTCATCTGCTTTTCTGTACATATTATGCTTTATTAGTTTGATGTTTACTAAGTTTGGTTTGTTAATAACACTGTCTTAGTAAATTAAGCCACGTTTTAGAATGTCTCAGGTTTGATTTCAGGTTTTACTATCCTTGTGGGGATATATGGTGCCCACATGGATAGACAAACAAGAACACACACATACACACAAATGTACATATAGTTTTTTTTTAGGTCTCCTACAAGAGCTGACCATGTATTTTTTCTACTTATAAGGACTTCATATTGGCCTTGGAAAATTGCATATTTCTTCTAAACACCACAGTAAGATTGCTACATATGAAGTGCGCATATAATGTGGGATGCCCGCTACAGGAAAAGACCATCCATTTTTCAACTGATTAGAAACAGGGATCGGCTGGGCGTGACTGCTTGCCGCACCTCCACTGGTTCCAAATTGCCAAACGCAGGGTCATCAGCTGGGAGCCACCCTTCACCGATGTTTCGCCCCTTTAGTCCCAGAACATCTCAGGGTGGTGGGGCAGCAGACAGGGACGTCTCCTTGCCGATCCCTGTGGCTGGACTTAGATCTCATGTCCTTATGCCTTGAGACTTCTCAGCACCCCTGCTCTTGTCATTCCTCCTCAGCCATAGCCAAAAGCTTCCTTTCTCCACCTCTTTGGCAATATCTTTTAAGGCAGTCCTGACCTCGCCAGAGCTGAAGCCAGTTTCCCTCAGGAAGCGGCTGGTTGACTGGGCAACAAAGTCACAGCAGCCTATCTTCATTGGGTAAGTTGTTGCTTTCCATCCCTTTTCCTGGAATTCCATTGCCAGATCGGTGTACCATGATTTTTCTGCTTGTATGCCTCCTGTACTGCTGTCATTTCCACTAGCACCACCCACTTGTACTGCTCTCACAAATTGGGCCTCTTGTTTGCCAGTGCCCTCGCTTTTTCTGTGCATTTTGTCAACTTCCTTAGCACTTGGTCATGGCGCCACCTGTAGCAGCCCTGAGCCAAAGCAGTTTTGCACCCACCAAAATGTGATGGAGGGTTCCCTGGGCTGCTTTGCACAGGCTGCAGATTTCTTCAGTCCCAAAACACCATGCCGGGTTTACTGGGCTAGAAAGTGTGCCGTAAGTGGCTCTAATAATAAAACTTAACGGGACATGGGGGATTTATTTCTTAATGTTATTTCCCCCCCACTTTCAATTATTTTCCTTCAATGAAAGGTTAGATTTTTGCTAATTTTATGAATTAAAGATCAAAGGATAAACAATGCAGATTTATTTTTAGAGTCATCTTTGATCATATTTATGAAGGGGTCTAATAATTCTGGCCACAACTGTATATATATATATATATATATATATATATATATATATATATATATATATATATAAAATAGGAAAATTTTTATGTTAAAACCACTTTAAAAAAGAACTACATTTCTCAATTTCATTTAAAGTGATAGACATGACAAATGTGACTGTTTAGTGGACGATTGCTGTTAAAAAAATAATAAAAATAACATGATTTTTTAACTACAGTCACTATGGCTAAAGAATTAATCAATGGTTCACGTTATAAAATCATTATTATACAATACAAAATGACTATATCAAATTAGCATTTTTGCACTGAATTGGAAATAATAGTTTTGAAAAATACAATTAATTACAAGGCCGTAGAGAACAGTGCACAATTTGCAGACTAATATACTGATGTTTTAATTACATTATTTTAATATAGTCAGTCGGGAATTAAAGTGGGCCAGTCAAAGGCATGAAACTCCAGGGCTGAAAATGAGCCCCACTCCGGCCCTGGAACATTTGGAACATTAGTTTTTTCTACTTATTAGAAATGAGGATTTTAGGTCTCTGAAGTGAAAGGATGTGACATATCTCCAAAATGCTGCAGTAGCCTACTCATATAAGATATATGGTAAAAGAAAGAAAGAAAGAAAGAAAGAAAGAAAGAAAGAAAGAAAGAAAGAAAGAAAGAAAAAATATTTTTTTTAGATAGAACTCCAGCGCTCTGAAAGCGCGTTCTCTCTCTCTGCTGCTCCTGAAATTACCTTATTCATAGTAATAGGCGCATACGCTTTTTTTTCTTTCTTTTTTTTCTTATCCGGCAGCTGGCTTGACCGCAGTTTTCCACTGATCAGTTGATTTTCCTGACCGTCGAAGACCTTCAAGGAGCTGCGTGGACACAGTTCACCATCAGAGTTTTCGCACGCCAACCCAGCAGATACATCAATATTCATTGCGCTACTTGTTTTTGTCGTGCCAGTAAGTAGGCCTATATTTGTTAATATTTGTTTGTTTTCTGCCCTCAACTCGACAAATATTCTTTGTTTGTTTGTTTGTTTTTTCTTTCTTTAATGATCAAGTCGTCCTCCCAGCTGGGTGTAGGTCTGTGTACAGTAACAAGGGTCAAACACGACATAAAGTTGATGACTGGTTTTTAATTTTTTGGTTAAACATTCCTTTAAATGTGTTTTTCCCAAGTGGTTTCACTTTTGAATTTGCGCCATAGCCTACAGGATGCAAGATGCCTTTAATTATAGCGGTTTAAAATCCCTGTCTTTTGGCCAATTGCGCAATCGCTACATGTAAATTTCACAACATCGCCTACATAGCGAGTCTTAATTTTATAATGCGTAGGTAGTCAAGCTTTAAAGTTGGTCACTTAGTGATCTTGTCCTGTCATCTTGTCCTGCCAGATTAGTCTTTAGTCTTTAAAAATGACTGACATTAATTATGATCACATTTAGCACTCTTATGGGGACATTCTAAAACGCTTAATGTGAAAAAGGCTTAACGTGGCTTAATGTACTAAGACAGTGTTTTTAACAGACCAAACTTACTAAATATCATTATAATAAAGTATACTATGTGCAAAAAAAAAAAATCATATGAGCCCAAAATATGATCTTAACACGTTTTTGCACATAGTATACTTTATTAGCATGATATTTTGTAAGTTTGGTCAGTTAAAATCACTGTCTTAGTACATTAAGCCACGTTAAGCCTTTTCTTATAACGGTTTATGGGAGAAAAAAGCTTAACGTGTTATAAAACGCGTTAAGATCATATTTTGGGCTCATATGATTTTTTGCATATAGTATACTTTATTATAATGATATTTAGTGAGTTTGGTCTGTTAAAATCACTGTCTTAGTACATTAAGCCACGTTAAGCCTTTTCTTATAACGGTTTATGGGAGAAAAAAGCTTAACGTGTTATAAAACGTGTTAAGATCATATTTTGGGCTCACCTGATTTTTTGCACATAGTTTACTTTTATTATAATGATATTTAGTAAGTTTGGTCTGTTAAAATCACTGTCTTAGTACATTAAGCCATGTTAAGCCTTTTTCACGTTAAGCGTTTTAGAATGTCCCCTCTTAGGGAAATGATCATATTTTGTAATTATCATTTAAATCTGACTAATTTTCAAAATGTCATAAATCAACGTCAGGAAAATGTTATGGGGTTTCTAATCAAAATATGACATTCTGTAACAAAACAGGGCATTGATTTCATCCTGGGTGTAGTAACGTCCTGTTGACGTTCGAAGTGTTGTCAAACAAGAGCAATCTTGCATACCCAAATCAGACCCGAGTTTGCTGCCTTTTTTCGCTGAGTTTGCTGTGTTGTAAACATGTTGATGCGTCAGATGATGTAAAACACAAAGCTTACCTCATTTGTGTGCAGCAATGGATGACACAAGGCTTTTTTTTTATTATTATTGTTTATTATTATTATTATTATTATTATTATTATTTATTTTACGTTTATATGCGAGTGTTGTACACCATGTTAACAAACTTTCACGTTTAACAATGACCAACTTATAAAAACCAATTTATAGCTGTCTTTGTAAAGAAATGCTCACTTTATATGTAGCTTCGAGCCGCTGCTGTGATGCTGTAAACGCTTCCAGTGTGAATACTCACGCGTCTCTGCAGCTGTAGTTCACGCTCACGCGCTGCTGACGCTTGCGGTGTCAACCCGGCCAGAGCCATTGAAAAACAGATTGCGACACTCCCATAGACTTCCATAGGATCTTTGGAAAGCGGAAGTAACGCGTGTCGTGGTGGAGCAGCCGATAGTTCCAAACACTGATAGTTCCAGCGCTGAACCCCATTCATTTTCAGTGATTCTGAAGTTCGCTCGCTGGTAAGTTGATGAAATTACTGCATTTTTGACATTTTTACCTGACCTCTCATGAATCTAGTCAATAGTTGTATTTTATGTAACCAGCTTTAGTTAATGTTAAGTTAATAACGTTGGTTAGACTCTAATTGCAGCTAGCTTAAGTGATTAACACTTAATAACATTAGCTACCATAACGTCAGTTGGGCTAACGTTACATTTACCTTTACGTTTACAAGTTCGTTGTCAAACTACGTTTATCTTCAGTTATTTGATTTGTTGTTAATGTTAGCAACACTTAGTTGCCAGTTCATTAAAGTACCAGAGAATAACACAGTAAGGAGGTTGCATACACGTAGTTGCCACTATATTAGGAACACCTTTACAATCTAATTTAATTCAACACAACAGCTCTGCCATGAATTCTACTTTAATGAAGTTTATAATCAGCCAGAAATGTGTAAATTCAATTCAATACTAGATCTTTTCCCTTATTTGCATAATTTCTTGGATGAGCAAAATGATCACCCAGCTTCTTTCATAAGGTTATTGTGTGGAAGAATAAAAATTTTAGTAACAATAGTGATTTGTATATAGATATGTATTATTATTTTTTTTTTTCTCATTTAATTTTAGCTGTACTGGATTACAGAGCCAAAATAACAAAAATCATGACAAATGTCCAAATAGTTATGGACTGAACTGTAGGTGTGTGCTCTCACTTCTGTAATGTCATCCTCATGAAAATGTTTTGCAAATGTGTATTTAATCTGTCCTTCAATGTATTAACCTTAACACTGTTTCCTCTTTCTCCCAGTTCTGTCCAGCAGCAGGTTTGACTCGACTCCAGACCCGTCTCCTCTGGGCTCAGACACAGGACCTGTTTTCACCTAGAGTTAAGATGCATTTCGGTTGATTGGATCACAAGTGGATGAGGGAGACACATACACGTTTACACCTGGTGTTTTAATCCATATCTTTTGTCCTCTTTCAATCACTTTTGTCCCGATTTCTTCAAGGGGGTGGGTAAATGTATGGGTTTTTATAGATCTTTCAATCTAATAGACAAAATAAGCTTGAGCAGTTTATATATGAAGAGATGACAGGAAAACATACAGAGAGCCTCAGTGTTTTTCCCTGCTCTGACAGCCGCAAGACCAGCTGAACGTAGTGAGTGTGTGTTAGAAATCAGTAACGGTGAGAGAACATTGTGCTTGGTACGTTTTTCATCTTCAAACCAAACTTGGGTCTTCAGCCAACAAAGTTTAAATCCAATCTAGCTAGTGTGCTTCCCATAATGTTTACACATTAGGTCAGTAGGCGGAGAGTAGACAGTCTTTAGTGGTGGTTTGAACACATTTGACCACATGAGCGTTTACACTATGAAAGCAGTCCGGTCGAATGCATTTTCAAATACCTCTGGAAGTGGTCGAAAGTGGACAAACTCAAATCGTTTTAGACCCTATTTACACCTGTTAGTGTTGTCCACTTGTGATCAGATCAGCCAAAACGCATCTTAACGCCAGGTGGAAACTGGGCCACAGTCTGCTTCTGGCAGTGGAATGCTCTCACCCAAAAATTCAAGTAAATATAGCATTACCTATAGTGTAGAGTTTGAATGCTTTTGTTATCAATGTATGTATAAGCATTTGACTGATTCTTGATTCACCACCAGGTCTCCAGATCATCATACGGCTGCGCTGGAAGAATGTAATGGCTATTGTGAACACTTATATTCCTTTTCTGTCCGGCTTTCTGCCATCTTTCTTTCCCTGTAGGAAGTTGAATGAGTTTCTTTGAAGACAGAACATTCAAGGAAAACTTACTTACCCTCTCCCTGGATATAATATATAATTAAATGTTTTGTTGAATGCAATTGGTTGCCTTGTATATTTTTCACTGTTGACCAAACTACTTTCTTGACTTAAACTGAGCAGCTTCATTCATTGATATTAACTTGTTGTGCATGTTTATCTGAATGTATCTTAACATAACGCAACATTGGGATGTTAGTAATATTTATGACCATAGAAGCATGAGAAAAATATATACAGTACATGCTGTAAATGTATACCTTAAACACTCACAAAAAATGTATTCAATTCAAAGGGCTTTATTTGCATGGAAAATATATATATATATATATATACTGTACAGTCCAAAAGTTTGGAACCACTAAGATTTTTAATGTTTTTAAAATAAGTTTTGTCTGCTCACCAAGGCTACATTTATTTAATTAAAAATACAGTAAAAACAGTAATATTGTGAAATATTATTACAATTTAAAATAACTGTTTTCTATTTGAATATATTTCACAAAGTAATTTATTCCTGTGATGCAAAGCTGAATTTTCAGCATCATTACTCCAGTCTTCAGTGTCACATGATCCTTCAGAAATCATTCTAATATGCTGATCTGCTGCTCAAGAAACATTTAATGTGTACAATTGTACAAAATATTTGTGTACAATATTTTTCTCAGGATTATTTGATGAATAGAAAGTTCAAAAGAACAGTGTTTATCTGAAATCTAATCTTTTGTAACATTATAAATGTCTTTACTGCCACTTTTGATTGATTTAATGCATCCTTGCTGAATAAAAGTATTAATTTCTTTAATTTCTTAAAAAAAAAAAAAATTCTTACTGACCCCAAACTTTTGAACGGTAGTGTATAATGCTACAGAAGCTTTGTATTTCAGATAAATGCTGTTCTTTTGAACTTTCTATTCATCAAGGAATCCTGAAAAAAAGTCCACAACTGTTTTCAACATTGAAAATAATCATAAATGTTTCTTGAGCAGCAAATCTAAACATATTAGAATGATTTCTGAAGGATCATGTGACACTGAAGACTGGAGTAACGATGCTGAAAATTCAGCTTTGCATCACAGGAATAAATTACTTTGTCAAATATATTTAAATAGTACACAGTTATTTTAAATTGTAATAATATTTCACAATATTACTGTTTTTTACTGTATTTTTAATTAAATAAATGTAGCCTTGGTGAGCAGACGAAACTTATTTTAAAAAACATTAAAAATCTTAGTGGTTCCAAATATATACACATACACAAATAGCCTACATACACATATGTTTGTATGTATTTGTGTGTGTTCTGATGAATGGTTTAGCCTATGTTTAGGGAAGGCAATGATGAAGGGGTACATAAGCCATCCTGAAATGAATCCAGTTAACAGAAATGTTAACGTTATAGATCGTATTTAGGAACATTGTTAATTTACTCCGTAACCATCTCCAGTTACCTGTACATTTACTACACTGTTAACTATAATGCCGTCTCTCTATCACTCTCCAGATACAATACACTACTGTAAGTGTAGTCAACGTAGTAATCAATTTTATTCAATATTTAATCAGTATTATGCTTTAATATTTACTGAAAAAATTGCTGCAAATACAGTTGCTGTGAATGTATTTTATGCTACAGGAGCAGCCCCTCTTACGCATCAATGTAATAATCAATGTACATTATGCGTCAATGTTTATGGATAATTGCTGCAAATATAGCGACAGCTGTCTGTCCCGCTTAAAACCATTCAAACTGTTTGTAAAGCACCTTTAAGCATTTTTGGAGACACAAGTGAAAACTGTATACCAGTATTTCTATGAAATATATATATATATATTATGAAAACGTTGTCAATTAACTCCCACTATTACACTTCTTTTTCATTACATGTTGCCCCAAGAACACATTAATAATCAAATTAATTTTGCTATTAATAAATTAAAAACATTGTATAGATACATTGTATTGAATAAGACTACCCATGTATAGCCATTTTACCCACATATTACTTAAAGTAAAATGGTAACTCATTTCATTCTGTTATATCTTTTATAACATTGTTGAGAATCATCTACATACAAAGTTTGTGAAACCTAAAAATTGATTGGTGAAAGAAAAAAAAAATCCCATTGTTTTTTGACTATAAATATAATTTCTTGTCTTTTTTTATCCAGTCCTGGTGTCAGATTTGAGGACATACATATCATATGAATAAAATATATTTCTTCAAAAATGTTTTTCCCCATTTGTTTCTGATGCCCTAAGCAATGAAATGACATGTAAAAATCCAAAATTCACAAAATCTTTTTTCCTGGTTCTCGGGAGGAAATTATCAGTAAATTAGGCCTATCGATTTTCATTTACAGTTTATTTCTCCTGAGAACTCTCAGGTATATGAACACTATAACTGAAGACTATCAAATGCCCCAGACAAAGATCAATGTATATGTGCAAAAAAAATCTGTAACATGTTCAATTTCTGTGTTTTTACCTCTTCAGTTTAGAGTCCAGTCCAGCATGGGTGCACGAGCACAAGTTATTCTCTGCTGGCTTCAGGGTATGATTTTAAATTCCCAAACATTATATGAATAAATAAATTATTTTTACATTTTGTGAGGTTATTTCTTTAAATGTATTTGTATTGAGATACAACTTCTTTAAATGTAAATTAATGTATTTCTTTAAGTTTATTAACTCCACTGATTTTCTTATTATTATCTTGCAGTTGTTTGTGTTGTTGTGTTTGGAGATGTTTGGAAGGTGAAGGTAGAGTCTGAAATGGAGGCTCTGGTCTCATCTTGTGTCGTGTTGCCCTGTTCATTCAAATACCCTGCTGAACAACAGCCCTCCAGTCGTATTAAAGGCATGTGGCAGATGAAGGACAAAGGGGAGGATTTCATCTATCACAATGATCCTACAAAGGTTGTAGACAATTTCAAGGGT
The DNA here is from genome assembly GCF_024489055.1 of Chanodichthys erythropterus. Lineage (NCBI taxonomy): Eukaryota > Metazoa > Chordata > Actinopteri > Cypriniformes > Xenocyprididae > Chanodichthys > Chanodichthys erythropterus. The sequence goes on from NC_090237.1 coordinate 29,204,236, forward strand.
CGTACAAAACTGATTGGGTCACTGGGTGCTTTAAACTGCTCCTTGGAGATTGATGAAGTCAAAAACCATGACAACGGCCCGTATTGTTTCAGGGTGGAATTAGAGACATCTAAAATAGACAAGTACTCCTTTGTGGATAACTGTGTGAGAATTAATATGATTGGTAAGTGTGCTTTTGAGCTCTTAATCTGTAATTACAACTCCTAAATAGGATACAAAATAAGAAAGCAAAAAAAAAAAAAAAAAAAAAAAAAAAAAAATGGAAAGAGTCCAAATTATGTTTTTGTGACTAAATAATTAGTAAATAAGTTTGATTTTGATTTTATTTACTATGTGAAATATATGTTTTGCCATTTAAAATATATGTATAGAGCAAGCATCAAAACCAGAGCTGCAGTCTGAGATGTCTGTGAAAGAGGGTGAACCCACAGTCTTCAAATGCTCTGTCCAGCACACCTGTCCATCCCATCAGCCCACTCTCAGCTGGAGCCACCCTGGAAATGTCATCATGAGCTATAAGGACATTGGTCATGGAAAATGGGAGGCAGAATCTCTCCTTACCTTCACCCCAACAAAAGAGGATAATCACAACTCTATCACATGCACTGTCAAGTACCACGGGAGTGTCCGGGGTGAAATGCAAGCCACACAGCCTATCTTTGTGAAAGGTATAATAAAACTCTTCTGTGTATATAATGTTATAATGTAATAGTGATAATTTTAACTAATTACAATTAACTTTTTTTACATTTTTTTTAATTTTTTTTTTTCCTTTTACCAGAACAAGTATCTCTCAGCCACATCCTCATACCAACCATCTCTGCTCTTGAAGCTGCTCTTTTGGAGTACTGTGTTTATTTGTTGTCATGAGATACAAGTGAGTCTGGATCTGACTTTAAAATAAATATTAATGAGTAATATTAGAACACATCCCTGAACACTGTAACTGTAATAAATGAAAATAACTAATTTGATCTAAAATTGATAATTTCTTTAAAAATACTGCATTTTTATGTGAGCATTTGATACGACATTCTGGTATCTTTCAATATGATTTTGTTCACTTAAATCTTTCACAGGAAGCGCATTGCAGACCTCCAATCCAGAAACAACGATGCGTGAGTAAATCGTAAGTGCTGTCAATAAACAAAAAAAAAAACAAAAAAAAAACCTAACTAATTGCAGATCTTTCTGTAATTAATCATGATTAATCACACCCAACGTTAAAGTTTTATTGACCCGGGCCGTCATTCACTACCCCCCTCCTCATTAATTTTTTAAAGTTAGACATCAACCTTCTTGGTATTCCTCAATCAATTCATTATAAAGAATAAAAAGAATATAACAAGAAAAAAAAACATAAAATTATAAAAGAATGCCTATTTTTGTATTCATTTTTTGTAAAAATTGTATAGGGTCGCTAACCCAAGGTGTGTATCAGTGTACGCATCCAGTCCACTAATTTAGAGCAGTTAAGATCTGGGTATACTTCGTTTCCCACGTTCCCCTCCGTCTGGCGCACAGTTGAGCGCGCAAGTCTTTCAAAGATATTCCTTTGCCAGATGAGTGCGGAAAGACGCGTTCGGCACATGCACATGCGCACCGTCCGTGGTCATAAAAATTTGGCTGCGCAGCCATTGTTCAGAGAGTCAAAGCTAGTCCACAGTTTAACGTTTCTTACTTGCGCTGACTGAAAACACATGAGAAACTTCAGGAGACACGAGAGACTCGGACATTGCAGTACTCAACACTGATCGGTCAATACATGTGGATTTGGATAAAGCAATTTATCGATTTGATGCGTGCCTGAACACTGTTTATCCCTTCACAGTGGCATATAGCAGACGGGCATGCAAGGCTATAAAATGATTTTCCTTATTATCATGCTACTTTTATTATTAAATTAATATTGTATTTCATTTGCCCCGCAATATAGCGCATCACCGCATAACTGACGCGCTGCGAGGAGAATAAAATATCAGATAGCTTAGGCTACTCCTCAATTAAAAACAACTTGTTTATCATAAAATACTTATCGATTCACGAAAAAATACTATTTTTTTCTCACTATGGGCCACAAATATTAAGAAAATAAATCAGATTCATCTCTCTTTGTCTCTAATTGAATATGTGCCGTTATTGCAGCGTCAGATACCAAAAGCTCAGTCAGATTTTACTTTAAGTTTCTGTAGTGAATAATTGACTGGAGTTTGAGATTTCTTAACCCGCATAACTCTCACACAAAGTTTGCACATTGTTTATATGATATCCTTCATGGTTTAAAATGGAAATATTATCAATATTGCGACGCAGCATTTTTCTTTATCACCAGTTGCTCGCAAAATGATGGACACTGATTCACATATCGTCCACGTCATTTCCTGTGATAATAAAATTATAAGTTAATTATTAAATAAATGGGTAAATAAACAACAAGCAAACTTAAACTTGTTTGCTTAAAATTTGCTGATGCAGGTACAAAAAGAAAAAAAAAAAAGTTTTGTACCTGCAAAAAAAAAAAAAAAAAATGGAGAGTCAAATGTCGCCCATGAGTGTACATATATTTATTTCTGCACAACAATAATTGAATCTTTGATGACGGAATAGGGGCAATTCACCTTTATTCCATGTCTGATACACAATGATGAAGTGACGATTAAAGGATTAGTCCACTTTTAAATGAACTTTTCCTGATAATTTACTCACCCACATGTCATCCATGTCTTTCTTTCTTCAGTCGAAAAGAAATTAAGGTTTTTGATGAAAACATTCCAGGATTTTTCTCCTTATAGTAGACTTCAATGGCCTCCAAACGGTTGAAGGTCAAAGTTTCAGTGCAGCTTCAAAGAGCTTTAAATGATACCAGACGAGGAATAAGGGTCTTATCTAGCGAAACGATCGGTCATTTTAGAAAAAAATACAACTGTATATGCTTTATAAACACAAAATATCACCTTGAACATACTTCCGCTTTCTGTATTCTTCAAAACGCTTATGCTGTATGTCCTACGCCTTCCCTATTCAACTTACGGAAAAAAAACGAAACTGGCACTGCGTTTGTTCCGTAAGTAGAATAGGAAAGGCGTAGGACATACGCCGTAAGTGAAGAATGCGGAAAGCGGAAGTACGTTCAAGGCGATATTTTGTGTTTATAAAGCATATACAGCGACTGTTAAAAAATTATAGCAATTTATGAAAAAATTGATGGAAAGCTGTCAGCCTGCACTTTTCTTGACCACCTTCTTCCATATGGATCAATTTCCTGTTCTGATCTCAACAAGTCTCTGCAAACTATTGAGTAGGCACCAATCAGAGGCCGTAATTTTATGATGTCATCATGTAGACTTTTTACAAAATATTTTACAGTATTTTAAAAATACAAAAATACAAAACACTAAAGTATTTTGATACAATATACAAAGCCATTTTCATCAAACTTATCAAATACAAAATACTATTTTGAGATCGCGAATGGGCTCATATTCGCAACCTCAAACCTATTATTTGCTGAATTCACTGGAAAATGATGATGATGGCATAAAACATCTGCTCAAAATGAGCCCTTTCAAGCTCCAAAAGGTAACAAAATATGCTTTATTTTATTCTTCTGTAATTGTTACTCTAATATCAGAGGAGTTTTATATTATCACGACATGTAGAGATCCTTCCGTGTTGGTAGTGGTGTATAAAGTACTCGAAAACCATACCATTGAGTGTACCATTAAATTACTTTGGTAGAAGTTAAAGTCACTGTTTAGAATGTTACTTGAGTAAAAATTTTAATGTGATATTTTTTTGTGCTCAAGTACGAAAAGTATTTTTTTTATATTAAATGTACTTAAGTATTGAAAGTAAAAGTACAAGTAAATGTAAAATACAAAAGGAGCAATAAAATATTATTAAAAATTGTTCTATACGCAGTTTGCTTCACTAGATAACAAATGCATAACAGCAAACAAATGGATATAAACTAATGCAAATTAATGGTAACAATCGTGACATTATTTTTGTTGCATTGTTTTAACCGCTTGAGATACTGTTAATATTAGCATCCTCTCAGCCTCGACGGCAAACATACTGCTGTTCTCCGCTAATGCAGCATCTAGTCAACAAACTTACTTTATAATGATATGAAAACATGTCCTGTGGTGTACACTGTATAACATATCGTTTTGTTGTCTATGTTTTAAATCTGTTTTTTGAAGTGTCCCGCTCTATGCAGCATGCAGCCTCACGTCACGTGTCAAAACAAACTCTATGAGGCGTCAGCGATAGTTTTTATTTCGCCTCTAGAGGTCCCTCTCACACTGTATATTGACAGCGCACTCTTCTCAGCCGCTTCAGCAACAGACGCAACCCAGGAAATAAAATCAACCATGGTTGTGCGAGCACTTGTTTGCATTTAAGGGTTAAAGGGGAACTCTTATGCTAAAATCACTTTTATATAGATTTTGAACATATTTATGTGTCTGCAGTGTGTGTACTTAACAACCCTATTGTGTAAAAATCCATCCACTCTGTTATTTTTCTCATAAATCTGATCAGGAACATACTCCAATGTGATGTCACATTAGAACAGGCCCCGCCCATGACTGGCGACAGAATCTGCCCTATTGGTGTGTTCAAGTCCTCCTGGGAAGTTCGTATTTATGTGGTGGGAAGTTGTGTTTACAACATCAGGTTCACTAATGTCACTTTTATCAGAGTAAGATGGCAGTGTACCTTCTTTCAATTAACACAAAACACACACAAAAAAAAAAACAGCTACTACTTGTAACATTTCTAACATTTTGTTTTTAATTAATTTATGGAGCCACTTTAAACTGTATTGGTACATATTATATGGCTATATTTCAATGCTATCATATTTTGAGCAGGCAATTAGCTTGCTTCGTTGTAAATAGAAAAGCCTGGTAATATCCTGCAAAATACCTTTATTTAGTATTGTTGTACTCTGACACATTTCTCACTGACACATCCCCAACTCTTAAACATCTGTGCTTCCCACTTGTATTTACAACATTGTAGTAGTGGTCATGTACATTCAATTCATAAATACGATATTGACTTGAAAGCACCACACCTTAGCTCAGTGTTTCCTGTTCCTGGAGGCACACCAACAGTACACATTTTGAATGTCTCCCTTATCAGAACCATATATTTCTGGTCTTGGAGTTTCTAATAATGAACTGATGACTCGAATCAGGTGTGTTTGATTAGGAAGATTTGGAAAATGTGTACTGTTAGTGTGCCTCCAGGAACAGGGTTGGGAAACACTGCCTTAGCTCATCCCCATAGTTTGCTGTACATAATCTACCATGTTTATCTCATCGCCAGAGCATTTAACAGCAACATCCAACAAGAAATATATTTTTATTAAAGATAGAAAAGTTATTCAGTCAAGAGCAGTGACTGATTTTATGTTTTTATTTTGTTGTTTGTTTGTTTTCTGTTTATTACGCTGATGCACATGACATGGATCTGACACACATCCTCTTTTCTCACAACTCCTTACATTAATTTAATACTGTGCTTTTTTTTTTTTTTTTTTGCATCTTATTGTGCTCGGTTTATTACATTTGAATGAATGATAGCATGATCATATACTGTACAGTCAAAGGTTGACATAAAAAAAAGATGCTTGTAATTGCTTTAAATATTTGTAACACATTAAACTGAAAAAAAAAATATGCATGCATTAACACATTTTGATGACCCTAATAATAATAATACAGTTAGAATATGTTCAACCCAAAAGTGATCAAAAAGTAATAACTGAAATTGAAGTCATCATAATTGTTTTACTAAAAATGATAATCTCAAGTTTTAAATGTTTTTTTTAGAATATGTCGTCGACTATCAAGAATGTTTAGCAGACAGTTACTATACTTTTAAACTTTTATTTATTTAATTTATTATTATTATTATTATTATTTTGCATCTGAACTACATTTAACTAACCTCCATCAGTTATAAATGAACTTGAACTAAATGAAACAAATCTCTCTCTATCTCTTGTGTGTGTGTGCGTGTGTGTGTGTGTGTGTGCGTGGTCCAGAGAGCAGAGACAAGGACACAACAACTTTCTAATGTGCTCTTCTGCAACAAACCAGAACAACAGGACAACATATCATTTGGTGGAAATATACTGAATCTATTGCATGTTTTGTATTATATTCATGGTATAAAGAATTTTTATGACTTCAGCATAATTGCATAATTGTAATCCATCAATTATAAAAAAAAATTGGGTGTGTCAAAAGTTTGTTTCAAGGAATTATTGGTAACACTTTAGAATACTGATCCTTCATTAATGAATAACTACACAGGAACAAATGAGTAATGCATTATTATCACTCTAGTAACTACTATTAACTAACAAGTAACTCTGATGAATGAATTAGTAAGTAATAGTGCTCAGTTGTAGGTGGTAGTTCACTATTAGCTAATCAGTAACATACCTCCCAGAGAACTACTATACACATGTTTGTAATTAATGTGAATAATGAATAATATATAATTAATTCTAGAGTAAAGGCCTTGGTAACCCACTAGTAATGACTTAAGTATTACCAAATACTTAAAGGTGCCCTAGAACATTCTTTCACAAGATGTAATATAAGTCTAAGGTGTCCCCTGAATGTGTCTGTGAAGTTTCAGCTCAAAATACCCCACAGATTTTTTTTTATTAATTTTTTTAACTGCCTATTTTGGGGCATCATTAACTATGCGCTGATTCAGGCTGCGGCCCCTTTAAATCTCATGCTCCCTGTCCCCCGAGCTCTCGACTATAATACAGTGCATAAACAAAGTTCACACAGCTAATATAACCCTCAAATGGATCTTTACAAAATGTTCGTCATGCATACTGCATGCATGCATCGGATCATGTGAGTATGGTATTTATTTGGATGTTTACATTTGATTCTGAATGAGTTTGAGGCTATGCTCTGTGGCTAACGGCTAATGCTACACTGTTGGAGAGATTTATAAAGAATGAAGTTGTGTTTATACATTAAATAGACTGCAAGTGTTTAAAAATGAAAAAAAGCGATGGCTCTCTTGTCTCCGTGAATACAGTAATAAACGATGGTAACTTTAACAACACTTAACAGTACATTAGCAACATGCTAATGAAACATTTAGAAAGACAATTTACAAATATCACTAAAAATATCATGTAATCATGGATCATGTCAGTTATTATTGCTCCATCAGCCATTTTTCGCTATTGTCCTTGCTTGCTTACCTAGTCTGATGATTCTGCTGTGCACACCAAACGTCCTGCCCTTGTCTAATGCCTTGAACATGGGCTGACATATGCAAATATTGGGGGCGTACACCCCGACTGTTACGTAACAGTCAGTGTTATGTTGAGATTCGCCTGTTTTTCTGAGGTCTTTTAAACAAATGAGATTTACACAAGAAAGAGGAAACAATGGTGTTTGAGATTCACTGTATGTCTTTTCCATGTACTGAACTCTTGTTATTTAACTATGCCAAGGTAAATTCAATTTTTCATTCTACTGCACCTTTAAGAAGGAATTACTAATTATTTGGATCAGTATTCTAAAGTGAAAAGCATGATAACTCTCTAGTAACTACTGTAGTCATTGTAAACTTTTGAGGTTTTTGTAAAGTATTGGATAGTAATAACTCAAGAGTTGCTATATAACTCTAAAGTAACTACTTATTTGGATCAGTATTCTAAAGTGAAGATCATAGTAACCCACTAGTAATTACTTAAGTGTTACAACATCCTTCTAAAGGAACTACTAATTATTTGGAACAGTATTTTAAAGTGAAGATCGTGGTAACCCACTAGTAATTACTCAAGTGTTACCAAATATATCATAAGGAATTACTGTACAAAAACATCAAAAGTTTACAAAGATTTCAGTAGTTACTAGAGAGTTATCATGTTTTTCACTTTAAAATACTGATTCAAATAATTAGTAATTCCTTTATAAATATTTAGTAATACTTCAGTCATTACTAGTCGGTTACCAAGGACTTTACTTTAGAATTAATTATACATTATGCATCATTCATGTTAATTATGAACCTGTATGTAGTAGTTCTTAGTATTTCTCTGGGAGGAATGAAAAAACAGTAGTTACTAATTAGTAAATAGTGAACTACCACCTACAACTGAGCACTATTACTTACTAATTAATTCATCAGAGTTACTTGTTAGTTAATAGTAGTTACTATAGTGTTAATAATGCATTACTCATTTGTTCCTGTGTAGTTATTCATTAATGAAGAATCAGTATTCTAAAGTGTTACCAAATTATTTTATAATTAATCTGTTCAGCATGTTAAGACAATGTTGTGCAATGTTGTACTTTTCTCATGAAATGTGTTTTTCCTTCCTCTTTGTCAAAATAGATCAGCACTATCAGATCCACAAAAAAAAAAAAAAAAAAAAAATAGGGCATATAGTTAGTTACAAGGGAAGTTACATAAAAACTCAAACTAATTGTTTTACATATTATGTCATGAAATTGACATGTTGTTGACATACAGTAAGAACTTCAATGTCACATGATCCTTCAGAAATCATTCTAATATGCTGGTTTGCTGCTTAAGAAACAGTTTTTTAATTAAATAAATGCAGCCTTTTTGAGCATGAGACTTCATTCAAAAACAAAAAAAACAATGGTGTTTGAGATTCACTGTATGTCTTTTCCATGTACTGAACTCTTGTTATTTAACTATGCCAAGGTAAATTCAATTTTTCATTCTACTGCACCTTTAAGAAGGAATTACTAATTATTTGGATCAGTATTCTAAAGTGAAAAGCATGATAACTCTCTAGTAACTACTGTAGTCATTGTAAACTTTTGAGATTTTTGTAAAGTATTGGATAGTAATAACTCAAGAGTTGCTATATAACTCTAAAGTAACTACTTATTTGGATCAGTATTCTAAAGTGAAGATCATAGTAACCCACTAGTAATTACTTAAGTGTTACAACATCCTTCTAAAGGGACTACTAATTATTTGGAACAATATTTTAAAGTGAAGATCGTGGTAACCCACTAGTAATTACTCAAGTGTTACCAAATATATCATAAGGATGATGAGACTTCATTCAAAAACAAAAAAAAATCGTAATGCTTCATGCTTCCAAACATATTATATATATATATATATATATATATATATATATATATATATATATATATATATATATATATATATATATATATATATATATATATATATATATATATATTGCCAAAAGTTTTGGGATGCCTGCCTTTACATGACATCCCATTCTTAATCCATAGGGGTTAATATGGAGTTGGCCCACCCTTTACAGCTATAACAGCTTCAACTCTTCGGGAAAAGGCTTTCCACAAGGTTTAGGAGTGTGTTTATGGGATTAGATACGCATTTGTGAGGTCAGGCAGTGATGTTGGCAAGAAGGCCTGGCTCACAGTCTCCGCTCTAATTCATCCCAAAGGGGTTCTATTGGGTTGAGGTTAGGACTCTAACTCTGTGCTGGCCAGTCAAGTTCCTCCACACCAAACTCTTAAACCAAACATTAAAAGTTCCTTTCACTGGAACTAAGGGGCCAAGCCCAACCCCTGAAAAACAACCTGACACCAAAATTCCCCCTCCACCAAACTTTACACTTGGCACAATGCAGTCAGGAAAGTACCGTTCTTCTGGCCACCGCCAAACCCAGACTCGTCCATCAGATTGCCAGCCAGAGAAGCGTGATTCGTCACTCGAAGGAACACGTATCTGCTGCTCTAGAGTCCAGTGGCGGTGTGCTTTACACCACTGCATCCGACGCTTTGCATTGCACTTGGTGATGTAAGACTTGGATGCAGCTTCTCGGCCATGGAAACCCATTCCATGAAGCTCTCTACGCACTGTTCTTGAGCTAATCTGAAGGCCACATGAAGTTTGGAGGTCTGTAGCTATTGACTCTGCAGAAAGTTGGCGACTTCTGCACACTGTGTGCCTCAGCATGCGCTGACCCTGCTCTGTGATTTTACGTGGCCTTCACTTCGTGGCTGTTGCTGCGGTTTCCAAATCCTTCCACTTTGTTATGATACCACTAACAGTTGACTGTGGAATATTTAGTAGTGAGGACATTTCACGAATGGACTTGCAGAAGTGGCAACCTATCATGGTACCACGCTTGAATACACTGAGCTCCAGAGAACGACCCATTCTTTCACAAATGTTTGTAGATGTAGTCTGCATGCCTAGGTGCTTGATTTTATAACTCATTTGGCCGTGAAAGTGATTGGAACACCTGAATTCAATGATTTGGAGGGGTACTTTTGGCAATATAGTGTATTTACGAAACAAGAATCGATTTTTTTGGGTTCTGTTACACCTTATGTAATCAATAGAATATTTTTGAATATAAATTTCACTGTATTTAAACACAGTATTAATGTTTGTATCCTTTTTGTGTTTTATTCCTAATCATAGTTTATACAGCAGTAAAGTTTTTTTTAAAGTTTTTATCATTAAATTTGACATTCAAAAAGTCAGAAGCTGTTGTGTGTTACTTATCCTGAGGGGCCGTTTACATGACACCATTTTCAACTTGGCCGTTCATTTACATGACAATGTGTTTTCAAAGTGCCCGTTTTTGAATGTTGCCGTTATTGTATCAGTGTAAACTAAAAATGTGAATTTGTGAAAATGTTGACATCATGTGTATTATGTATTCAGTCTATAGACACACAGTGTTTCTTTACAAAGTGACATTGTCAACTACTGGCCTGGCATACAGCATTTTAATCGTTTTCATGGATCCGTGTGAAAGGGAGTAATTTTGACGATGGTGTTAGTGTTGTTTGTACAGGAAAAATGCAAAGGAAAAACTTTGTTTTTAGTACATTGTTGTTGGATAAGCCTTCTTATTGACAAAACCCCCGACAAGGCTGTTTCATATGTGAACACCTGAATCCCTTCATGAAGGGCCCTACCACAAGTCTGTTAGCAAAGGGTAATTGAGATGGTCTCTTCAAGGAAGTAATTTTATCATTTATGGTCAAGTGACCTGAATGGCGAATCCTCGTGATTCACTTTAAAGCTAGATATGGCAGGAGAGGTCGAGTTAACGTATAAACAGAATCATTCAAGTTGTTTTGTTGTGATATATTACACACATTTTCATCATGCATTTCATAAATACGTTTTTTAGGTAAGAAATGTTTTAAAAGGATAGTTCACCCGAAAATTAAAATTATCCCATGATTTACTTTCCCTCAAGCTATCCTAGGTGTACATGATCTTCTTTCAGATGAAGACAATCAGAGATATATTTAAAAATATCCTTACTCCTCCAAGGTTTATAATGGTTGTGTTACTGTTGTGTGTAAGAGGACATCCATCCATAATCAAAATAATCCATGCACATTATTGAAACACTATTTAACAATATGTAGGCTATACCCTATTTTGAGCCTAAAAGGTTCTGCTTTTGAGAGAACATGCTAGTTGTCAAAATCAATGTGTCATTTTTTTTTTTTTTTGACTTATTTTGCCTGTGGCATAGACTTGACCTCTATGTCTTCATCTGTGTTTGAGATCCTGCAAAGAACAAATGATAGAATGCAGTTTCTTTCAATGTTTATTTTTGCTGAACATTTACTGTATTTTTATTCAACTTGGCTACAAAAATATTGGTAACAGTGAAAATGTTAGAACTGTTTATGTATTATAATAAAACATCAAACAAGTGACTTATTTTAAAGAAAGTTTCGTGCAAAAAAATAAAAAGCACAACAAAAGATACATTAATCAAAATCACATTAGCATCAGGAAAGTTAGTTGTCAGAAAAGTACTATCAATTGTTTTGTATCAATTTTATGCAGTAGTTATTACAATATTTTAAGATAATATTTTATTCACAGTATACTTGGATATTATTTTACCCAATAGTTTTATACAAAAATGTGTATTTGAAATGTTGCTTTGAACTTGTGACAGACATGGTTTGCAGAAATGCAGTTCATCAAAATGAATGGCTACTGCACTGACAATGAAAAAGGGGAAGTTACATTTTAAGGACAAACAGGAACTACAATGCATCCGGAAAGTATCTTGGTAAAACCTCTTCACTTTTTCAACATTTTGTTATGTTACAGCCTTATTCCAAAAGGGATTAAATATTTTCCTCAAAATTCTGCAAACAAAACCCCATAATGACAACATGAAATAAGTTTGTTTGAAATCTTTGCAAATTTATTAAAAATAAAAAAAAAACTGGAAAAAAACTTTGTTCAAGCACTTTTGGCACCAAGTATTTTGAGTATGATGCTACAAGCATACCTATTTTTTGGGCAGTTTCTCCCATTCTTCTTTGCAAGACCTCTCAAGCTCCATTAGATTGGATGGAGAGCTTTGGTGCACAGCCATTTTCAGATGTTCAGTCGGGTTCAAGTCTGGGCTCTGGCTGGGCCACTCGAGAACTTTCAGAGTTGTCCCGTAGCCACTCCTTTGTTATCTTGGCTGTGTGCTTAGGGTCGTTGCCCTGTTGGAAGATGAACCTTCACCCCAGTCTGAGGTCTAGAGCACTCTGGAGTAGATTTTCATCAAGGATGTCTTTGTACATGTCTCGATCCTGACTAGTCTCCCTGTTTCTGCCGCAGAAAAAACATTCCCACAGCATGATGCTGCCACCACCATACTTCACTGTAGGGATGGTATTGTCCAGTCCAGTCAACTGAATTTAACACAGGTGGACTCCAATCAAGTATGTACATGTGATTTTTTTTTTTTTTTTTTTTTTTAAATTTGCAAAGATTTCAAACAAATTTCTTTCACATTGTCATTATGGGGTATTGTTTGTAGAATTTGGAGGAAAATAATAAATTTAATTCCTGTAACATAATAAAATGTGGAAAAAGTGAAGTGCTGTGAATATTTTCTGGATGCACTGTATATGAGCATACTTTTCTGAATCAAGAAACAGACTGCTGTACTGTATGTTATAAATCCAACACACATCTGCCCGAAGCTACAATTTCAAGAGGTCCTGACATATACTCAGTATACGGATTGCTTTATGGATTGCTCTCCTTCACAAAGGCAGGGTTGCACATTTCCCAGTTCTGCTCTGAAAATTGTTCCTGTTCAGGCTCCAGTGCTGATGGCAGATGGCAGTAATGGATGCGATTTCCTCTTGCAAGATTTAGTTTTGCCACACTGCAGTCTTTCTTTAACAGTACTTTCCAATGCTTGTCTTTTCCCACGGTGTCCTTAAAAGGGACTTTGTCTTTTGGGACATCAATAGTGAGCTTTTCATTTCCCCAAATATTTCTTCCTGGGTCCTGAGTCAACAGAGGCCTTGATGTTCCATTGCCCATGATATATAGTGAGATATGATACACTGGAAAAAAAAAAATAAAAAATACACAATAAACACAATAAAAGTATTAATGATTACATTTAAGATTATTTACTTTCTTGCACCATAATAAAACCTGTACATGCATAAACCATTCAGCATGATCAAAAGTGAAAAAGTATTCATTGACATTACCTCAGTTGATTTTGAATGGATGTCTCCTTTGGTTTGAAATCCAATTTGGATATAAATAGTGATGAGCGCCCTAAACTTCCTTTTTCAGCTCTCAGTCAGTGGTGTGACCAGCTTTGTGTTAGATATGTGTTTCTGTTCTTTGAATGGATTGTGGAAATTAAATGAAAAATAGGATTACTGAGCACAATTGATCCTCTGATCCTTTACATCAATTGGTCAGTGATGAAACATTATTCTCACAACCCTTGATCTAATTGAAATGATGTTGATTCAGTAAGCTCTGTCTAAGGATGTGATTGCATCTGAAGAGTTTTCAAAGATTGTCTTATTCAACATTTTCTATATTCTCAAGTGAGATAAACAGAGATTACATGATCAAAAAAACTCTGATCAAGAGTGTATATTAACTATAGGCTACAAAATAATTTTATGCAATTAGATGTTTGCTAATATTTCAATGAACTTATATAAAGGAAAAAGGCTGGCCAGCTGGCAACATTAAACCAACTAAGCTATCTTGCTAAGAGACCATCTTAAACCATAACAGCAGATTATGCCAAGTCTGGACCATCAGGTACCATGATGAATCACTAATTATCACAGTCAGATATCCTATTTTCTGACAGAGTTTGAACTACAGGAGGAGCTGTGTGGATGTTATTGAAATGACTCATAGAACATATTTTCCTTAAATATGTATATTTTGCTGAGTTAGACATGTTCCTGGGTCTGAAAATGTATTGTTAACCATAACCCTACCCCAAAGTCTAACCCTACCCATAAGTTATCTGTAAAATCAGAGGGAAATGATAGGTGAATATCACTAATGTAGAAGCACCTAACCCTTGTAAGCCTAAACTTGACAAAAATGTTGATCCAGGAACATGTCGCACTTGATGAAATCAGATACTGCTTTGCAGCGACATCTCTTCTCTAATGACATGTTTACTGGCATTAGAGCGGGACAACCCATCACTCACATGAGCAATAGCAAAATACAACAAACCAATCAATTCCTGATGGACAAAATCAAGTTTGAGGAAGCTGTTTAATAGAATAGCAAACCTATGTTCTCTCCATTTCAAGTTTTTTTTTTTTTTAAACATCACAGGACAATGTTGTGAAGCAGTAATTTACAAAGAAATCTTATTAAAGGTACAATATGTAAAATTTTTGCAGTAAAATATCCAAAAACCACTAGGCTAGTGTTATATATTTTGTCCAGCTGATTACTAACAATATCTCTAATGTTTTCAACTACTTGTAAATCATGAGAAAATTCCCATTCTAAACAGTGACACGGGGCAGTGCAGTCGCCTGTCAATGACGTCAGTTACCTTTGTTACCGCCTTTACTGACGTAGAAACCACATGACAACTGCCGTGGACAAATGCGGAAGTAGTGGAAGTAGCGTCCAGCAAACCACTAGCTTGCTTCAAGCAGTTCCTTATTTACTTCTTGTACGTTTTATGGTGGATTGTGTTACTTATTTATGGAACATAATTACTGTTTACCATCTGCCGCTGGTTCTGTTGACAAGGACAGCTCCCGTAAACTCATGACCGGAAAAGCGGAAGCGGCGCCGGCGACTGTGTCATAATAAAAGTCCCGCTGCTCGTGCGGCGTGTGTTGATCAATCGCTCCAGCTCCTCGTTCAGCTCCCGCAACACTCGGTCCTGCTCTGCTTCATACTACAGTAACGTTAATAATCGCATCCACGAACATGAGTTCTTCCAAACTCCAATCCCTATTCTTTTGCACCGTCCGTTGAAATGGAGACCACATGTCCCAAGTTTCCGCTCTAAAACTTGGCGTCATCAAACTACGCCTTTGTTTTGAATAGGCTTCTAGCGACCTCTAGCGGAAAAAAATATCACAAATTGTACCTTTAAATCTGTTCTAGTCAGACAAAGTCTATTAATTTTTATTCCTGCTGCTTCTCTGTCTCTTGGACTGCTAGAGGACTTAACATGACTGTAAATTCAAATAGCATTCCTTACTATAAAAACACTACTATGTTTACTTGATTTTAACCAAAATGTTGACTTTATTACAAATTTTTAATTGTTGCTGAAATATTAGAACAGATAGTTCCCATAACTTATATAACAAATATTAATAGACTTTTCACCCATTTCCTTCAGTCATCTGTAAAACTTTATGTTTTTGCAATTCTCTTCATTTTGGTCTAGCCATGCATCAAGAAATCACAGTTTATTGTTTCAAGGGAAGAGAAGTAATACATAGGTCAGTTCTAAAAGATGATCTGATTTCTAACTGAACATTGTTTAGTTAGATGTTTAATTGTCATATTCGATAATATTTTAAAATTTTTGTTTTAACGCTGATGTTATGAACATCTAGTGAAACTTTTAATTGGGTATTTATAACAATATCCTGCAGCTGACAGCGCTTGAGTGACACACAGATTTCAACATTCAGCTTGCAAACCACAACAATGGTAACAATTAAATTTGATTTAAAGTAAATTAAGTACTCTCTACAGTTTTTTTTTTAGTTACTAGAACTCATGTAAGTGAGCTATACTAACAAAGCTTTTCCAGTACAACATACTAATCCTCTTTCACTTTACTAAGTGGTGCAAAAACTTGAGAAAATGAGATCCAGGCAGTTGATGACGTTGAAGAAAGATTATTATTCATTGCAATTAAATGTAGCCTCACATGCAAACTTTAATCGATAATGGAAATATTTAATAAAACCAAAAGGTAAAATAACAATCAGAAAGAAGTAATTGATAGTTAATAATAAAATGTAGAGTATTATAAAATCCAGCGTATTGTATCTAATAGATGAAGTTCAGAATATACAGAAAGAACGAACAATAATTAAGACATTGGCAGATAGGAGAGATGAAGCAGACTCAACTGGTGGCTTAAAAGCCCAATGTTTGCTCTAACTGATCAAGAGTGTCTTAGAACCAAGGAAGGATCGACGAGCACCTCAGTGCTTATAGCAACACAAGGGGAATTCCACAGAGAGACTGATTACATCATCCTACTGATGAAGCACAGAAGAAAGAGATTGAGACTCTGCAGAATTGAGTTGTTTAGATTTATCAAAGGATTTATTTTGTCTATTTAGTTATGTTATTTTACTTAGTTCAAATAATGGAGTCTAGTGTTGATATCAGTTCACAATTCATTTTGGCAGATTAATTTGACTCTTTAATAAAACTGGCTAAAATTCAAGATTAGTGGAAGAAATTTTATCCACCTGAAGGTAAGTCCTCAACCCAGCAAAAGTCCAGGGATGTTCAGGGCCGGGTTCTTTTAGTGGTCCTCGTCGGACCAGCCAGGTGAAGGCTTCCAGTCAATATTCTATGCAGTTATCTGGGGTTAGAGATGTACCCGTAGCTTCATTTAGAGTTGATGTTTTTATATCTAATTTATTCTGTATCCATTTTGTATCTTTTGAAAATTTCATAATGAGTCTATATCAAGACTCAAGTGAGGGAATTGGTGGATCCAAAATGGTCAATATTCATATTCATGCATTTTATTCATATTTATGTTAATCATTTATGGCTTATGCTTTATCAATTTTACTTATATTTATAGAAGTTAATTTTACATATATTTATGTACTCCTACTTTATATATTAATTATCATCATATTTTCAAGTATTTACTTGTTATTGTACCCTTATGGTTATTCTTCTGGTATCTTTAAGAGTATGTATGCTTGTTATATTTAATTGTTCTTCAGGTGTTCCAATGTGACAGGTCATGTTGACACGATTGTGCAAAATATGTCTGTTATTATTTCAGCTGACATGTAACAATGTAAGATTTGCAAAATCCCCTTAAGGGAAATGCCCTATTTCTATTTTCCTCTATTTTTACATTTGACCAGTTTATGACATAATGGGTAAATTCATCTGACCTTTTCTGATCAACGAAAACAAGGTTTGAGTAAATTTCCCTAATCTTATGGTATAAAATTGACTGAGTAATTGATTGTTTAGCTTAATAGCTTTTTTCTCCTTTGCTCTTCTGCTTCATATCTCCTATCTGCCAATGTCTTAATTATTGTTCTTTCTTTCTGTATATACTGAACTTCATCTACTAGATACAATACTCTAAATTTTATCATTAGCTATTAATTACTTCTTTCTGATTGTTATTTTACCTTTTGGTTTAATTAAATATTTCCATTATTGATTAAAGTTTGCGTGTGAGGCTACATTTAATTGCAATGAATAATACAAATTTTTCTTCAACGTCATCAACTGCCTGGATCTCATTTTCTAAAGTTTTTGCATCACTAAGAAAATGTGGAAACAGATTGCACATAGTTTTTTAAGTCTCCATAGATTAAAATGGCAGATTAAAACCACGTTGAGAATAATAGTATACACATTATAACACTGTTAGTTAAATGGAATTCCTCCAGTAATCTTACTGTTAAATCTTAAGTAAAAATGAATAAATATCCTAGACTATGTTAACTAGAATTAACATTAAACTTGATATTTATTACTTAATTTACTTGGGAAGAGTTTGCTTTCTTTACTGTTAGGAGATTAAAAAGTTTTCCCTTTAAGTTTGCTTTACAAAAATTAGGCAATTGGTTTTCAAACCTTTAAGTAAACTGCACTTGTTAGAATTTACAGTGTAGATTAAACGGATATTGTGTGATGGGAGGTGTAAAGCAGCTAAGAACAGGAATTCTGCTTAGTTCAAACCACCTGATGCATATTGCTGTTTGTTTTTTATCAAGTCATAAACATTCATTCTCTTCTAGATTTGAATTTCACTCTGATGTCCAGCGTCCTCAAGGGATTCATGAGAAAATGAGAAATGAAATAAAGGTCTGAATTCTCAGAAATCTGTGGGACACGCTATGCTTCCTGTTCTTTTTTTAAGCAATTTATATCTTTGGTTTGCATTAGAATTCAGTCATTCAGTCAGTAAAGGCACACCAGTCACACTCTGAAAAATAAGGTAGGCTCCCTTTCTTTTTGTAAATAATATCATCAAAATAAAATGAATGAAAAATATTCTAAGCATAGTGATAATATTTCAATCTAAATACAAATGTCTTTGTATATGGAATTTTATGAATATATGATACAAAATATACATACAAAGAACTGCCTTGTGTTATTTCATATATTTAATATGTTCTTCTGTTAATATAATTTAGTGTACAGATACAGTTATTCATTAAAGTTAATTTCTATTATTTATATCATATTTAATTGCTTATTGATTATTGCAAGATGTTTTATCTAGAGTATGATTCATGTTAGATGCATATGTATTATTATTATTTATTTTATTTTTTGCAGATGTAAAAGTCATTTTACTCTTAATTTGCTTGCATTCATATTTCTAGAGAACTGAAACAAGTCATTGTATTAACCTCAATAACAAAATAAAACAAATAAATAAATAAACCTTCACACTTGCCCTCTTAAGCGAGGCCCATATATATATATATATATTTTTATTTTTTTTCTGTTTGATATTATATATATATATATATATATATATATATATATATATATATATATATATATATATATATATTTTTTTTTTTTTTTTCTGTTTGTCCAGTATTGCTTGTGACCTAGTAAGCACAGGCAAATTCTAATCTTAGAATGAAGTTAGACTTGTACATACTTCCCTTCTGTCTCGACTCTTTGACTCATCGGTATTCTCATTGTATTTGCTTCAAGTAATCATTGATTAAATTTGTTTTTACTTTTCAACAAATATCAGTGTCCAACAACCTTGCATCAATATCAATAAATTATCAATTTTTGTTTCCATTTTTTATCTCCTGAGAACTCTCAGATTGATATAGGATCACTATAATCAAAGCCTAAATAAAAAGACTATTGTATGAGCAAAGTAATCAAAATAATCAAAATGATTTTGCCTCTTCAGTTTCTAGAGTCCAGTCCAGCATGGGTGCACGGGCACGAGTTCTTCTCTGCTGGCTTCACGGTATGATTTTAAAGCATTATTTCCCAAAATAAATAAATAAATAAATGAATAAATAAATAAAAAACATTTACCTTTATTTATAAAGCGCTTTTTTACAACGCAAATTGTGCCAACGCAGCTTTACAGTGATAAATGGTATATAATTTTAGCTGCACAGCAGCTCCAGAAGAAAATGGTGTCATTTACCAACTTAGGTAAATTCAGTATTTATTTATTTATTACGTTAAAATCAATAGTTATTAATTTAGCTAATTTATCTATATATATATCAGCACTGGAGAAAACAGTGATATCATCGTCCAGTAGTTCAGTTCACATACAATGGTGTTGAGGCAGGCAGATCAAAAACATTTTTGAATATCAAGTGTCCCTAACTAATATGAATAATATGAATATATGAATTATATAATAGGAATTATATGAATAATTTTTTTAAAGATTATTTAAAAACATTATTTCTATTAAAAATTTGAGTGTACATTTTTTCAAGTTTAAACTTCACTTGTTGTATTATTATTAATTCATTCATTCATTCATTTTTTTTTGCAGTTGTTTGTCTTGTTGTGTTTGGAGATGTTTGGAAGGTGAAGGTAGAGTCTGAAATGGAGGCTCTGGTCTCATCTTGTGTCGTGTTGCCCTGTTCATTCAAATACCCTGCTGAACAACAGCCCTCCAGTCGTATTAAAGGCATGTGGCACATGAAGGACAAATGGGAGGATTTCATCTATCACAATGATCCTACAAAGGTTCTAGACAATTTCAAGGGTCGTACAAAATTGTTAGGGTCACTGGGTGCTTTAAACTGCTCCTTGGAGATTGATGAAGTCAAAAACCATGACAACGGCCCGTATTGTTTCAGGGTGGAATTAGAGACATCTAAAATAGACAAGTACTCCTTTGTGGATAACTGTGTGAGAATTAATATGATTGGTAAGTGTGCTTTTGAGCTCTTAACCTATAATTACAACTCCTAAATATGGTACAAAGCTAACTAAAAAATGGAAAGAGTCCAAATGATGTTTTTGTAACTACAGTTAGTAAATAAGATAAATTTTTGCCTTTATTTACTATGTGAAATATATGTTTTGTCATTCAAAATATGTGTATAGAGCAAGCATCAAAACCAGAGCTGCAGGCTGAGATGTCTGTGAAAGAGGGTGAACCCACAGTCTTCAAATGCTCTGTCCAGCACACCTGTCCATCCCATCAGCCCACACTCAGCTGGAGCCACCCTGGAAATGTCATCATGAGCTATAAGGACATTGGTCATGGAAAATGGGAGGCAGAATCTCTCCTTACCTTCACCCCAACAAAAGAGGATAATCACAACTCTATCACATGCACTGTCAAGTACCACGGGAGTGTCCGGGGTGAAATGCAAGCCACACAGCCTATCTTTGTGAAAGGTATAACAATAAAACTCTTCTGTGTATATATTGTTATAAGTGACAATTTTAAGTAATTAAGTGATTTTTTTTTTTTTTTTTTTTAACCAGAACAAGCAACTCTCAACCACATCCTCATACCAACCATCTCTGGTCTTGGAGCTGCTCTTTTGGTTGGAGTACTGTGTTTCTTCGTTGTCAAGAGATACAAGTGAGTCTGCATATGATTTTAAAATAAATATCAATGAGTAATATTAAGGAATGCATTCCTGAAAATATCTGATATGAGTAAATTCCTTATATTGAGTAAATGTAAAATTTGAGTAAATTTCATAATATGATGTATAACTGGTTTCTTTTAAAGATCCCCTGTAGTGAAAATCAAGTTTTTAATGTTGTTTATATGCCTATGTAGTGTTTTTAATATGCTTTAAGACAAACCATGTGCAAATTCATAAGTCAGCACCATTGCTGAGTATTTTATGTTTAAAACTGCAGTAAACCAAAAACCTGCAGTTTGAAATCGCGGGTGTTTGTGACAACATAGACTACCTTGTAACCAGTCACAACTACGTGCCGGCAGGCTTTAGCATATCATTAACTATGACTGCTCTGAAGCTGGAAAGTCACGAGTGAAGCTAGGTTATCCCGGTAAATCTTCTGTTGATATGAAAAATTGTGTAGATTTATCAATATAGTGAGTCTATTACGATGTTATGATGAACTATATGCCTTTCTCCAATGATGTTCTGAGTTGTTCAAAGTGATTGTAAGGATACTGATTGTTAGAAGGTAGATGTCTGACTCTGTCTGAGATGAAGAACGGGAACGGTGTTTGTAACATTAGCAACACAGTATTAGCTGTTTAATAACATAGTCAATCAAAAGGCTAATCATATTAATTAAAGGTGCCCTAGAACGTTTTTGTCACAAGATGTAATATAAGTCTAAGGTGTCCCCTGAATGTGTCTGTGAAGTTTCAGCTCAAAATACCACATAGATTTTTTTTTAATTAAGTTTTTTAACTGCCTATTTTAGGGCATCATTATAAATGTGCCGATTCAGGCTGCTGCCCCTTTAAATCGTTGCGCTCCCCACCCCTGAGCTCGCAACTGCCTTAAACAGCATAAATAATGTTCACACAGCTAATATAACCCTCAAAATGGATCTTTACAAAGTGTTCGTCATGCATGCTGCATGCATGCATCGGATCATATAGTATTTATTTGGATGTTTACATTTGATTCTGAATGAGTTTGATAGTGCTTCGTGGCTAAAGCTAACATTACACACTGTTGGAGAGATTTATAAAGAATGAAGTTGTGTTTATGCATTATACAGACTGCAAGTGTTTAAAAATGAAATAGCCACGGCTCTTGTCTCCATGAATACAGTAATAAACGATAGCAAATGGAATGATTTTTGGTGACAAATCTTATTTTGATATATATATTTTGGGAAAATGCTTTGAAATTTTTCAAAACCTCAAAAATACACTGTGGGCAAATTCTTTCGTTATGTTCATGGCTGAAAACATCCACTAAATTAAACTGCTGTAAAAATGTATCAGATACATTTTTTTTTTTTTTCAATTTTTTTTTGCATAAATCTGTTAATCAACCTCAGTCCTGATCAAAACTACTAAATGTTTAAAAAAATCAAAGATTTTTACTTTTTTATTGCCAAGTTTATAAATTATGTCACTGATTTGCGTGAAAAAAAAACACAAAAAATGACTTATTTTCAATATAAAAAGTGATTGTGGACTGGATTTTTTTTTTTACCTTTTATCACAGTCTTGGACATGTCAAAGATTAGTAACAACAATGGTTTTGATGCATTGTTAGTTTTTGTGCAGCATCAGATTTAATTTTTTCCCCCCTCATTTATTGTTCGTGGCTGTTTTTGCCCCATTGACTTCCATTATAACGACATTTTTTGATTGCAAAGCCATGACACCATAAAATCATGCATTCTTGATTGATGGTGGTTTTCCCTGTTGGGAAGAGGTAAAATTTCTCACCTCTCATTGATCACCAGGTGGCGCCATTAACACTTTAGATAGGCCTGTGCAAAAAAAAGCTTAGTTACTGGCTTTTATATGGAATTATATGGAGTATAACAGCATATTATAGTGTGTGTGTGTGAGAGAGTAAGACCTTTGCGCACTTACCTTGAAAATATGACTCAAAATATGCACTTCAGCTCTCAGAACTACATGGAGTAAACAAAAACAAAGTAAGTGTATTTATGCACCTGTTGCCTTTTGATAGTGAGAATGTGTGAAATGCTTTGTCTTTTCTTGATGGTAAAGCCAGTTTAAAACCATAAAAAATCCTTCAGTGATACACTTTTCCATTTTTTTCTGTAAAAAATCTACTCTGTATCAAATTTATGAACTTAATTTATTATGAACCAAAGTGGAACAACTCCACTTTCTCATTGTGAGGCGCCCATGGAGGTCAATCATCTCCTCTGTAAAAAAAAAACAGATTGAACACAGAATCCACGTTCAGGACCCTTGCGATGGCATAAAGGCAGGACCACACCAAGCCGACGGTCAGCCGTTGGGCAGATTTTGTTCCTCAGCCGACTAAGTTTTCTCAGTGTGTTCCTCACTGTCGGCTGAAGTTGGTCCCTGTCAGCTTTTTTTCGGTCGATTCGACATGTTGAATCGGCATCGGAGCTCGTCATCCGTGGGGTCATCTGGTCATTCTGATTGGCTGTTTAGCTACTGCCACATGCTGGTACGGAAAGGCATTTCATCTTATGGAGGCGCTAAATGGACGTGCTACTTGGCCGTCAGCTGTCGAGCGTCGGTTTGGTGTGTCAGGGCAACTTTGGACCCAGACCTTGCCGACGTGAGCCAACCTCGCAGTCTGCTTTCGTCGCCACTAGTTCGTCGGTGTCGGCTTTGTGTGTTCCTGCCTTAATGCGTTGGCCCTGGAGTCACACAGCAGGATGGCATGCAAGTGTTTAAATCCACTTACCTTATTTTTGTTTAGTCTGTACTTCTCACCATCAAAAGGCAGCAGGTGCATAAATACACTTACTTTGTTTTTGTTTACTCCATGTAGTTCTGAGAGCTGAGGTGCATATTTTTAGTCATATTTTCAAGGTAAGTGCGCAAAGGTCTTACTCTCTCTCACACACACACACACACACACACTATAATATGCTGTTATACTCCATATAATTCCATATAAAAGCCAGTAACTAAGCTTTTTTTTTGCACAGGCCTATCTAAAGGTTTAATGGTGCCACCTGGTGATCAACTGTAAAAATGAGAATTTTTACCTCTTCCCAACAGGGAAAACCACCATCAATCAAGAATGCATGATTTTATGGTGTCATGGCTTTGCAATCAAAAAATGTGGTTATAATGGAAGTTAATGGGGCAAAAACAGACATGAACAATAAATGAGGGAGAAAAAATTAAAATCCGATGATGCACAAAAACTAACAATGCATCAAAACCAATGTTGTTACTAATCTTTGACATGTCCAAGACTGTGATAAAAGGTAAAAAAAATCCAGTCCACAATCACTTTTTATATTGAAAATAAGTCATTTTGTGTGTTTTTTTCCCCCAAATCAGTGACATCATTTATAAACTTGGCAATAAAAAAGTAAAAATCTTGAATTTTTTTTTAAACATTTAGTAGTTTTTATCAGGACAGAGGTTGATTAACAGATTTATGCAAAAAAAATTGAAAAAAAAAAAAAAAAACATTTATCTGATACATTTTTACAGCAGTTTAATTTAGTGGATGTTTTCAGCCAAGAACATAACGAAAGGGTAGTGAATTCGAACAATGCACAAGGGTTAACAGTACATTAGCAACATGCTAACGAAACATTTAGAAAGACAATTTACAAATATCACTAAAAATATCATGTTATCATGGATCATGTCAGTTATTATTGCTCCATCTGCCATTTTTCGCTATTGTCCTTGCTTGCTTACCTAGTCTGATGATTCAGCTGTGCACATCCAGACGTCCTGCCCTTGTCTAATGCCTTGAATGGCTAACATATGCAAATATTGGGGGCGTACATATTAATGATCCCGAATGTTACGTAACAGTCAGTGTTATGTTGAGATTCACCTGTTCTTCAGAGGTCTTTTAAACAAAAGATTTATATAAGAAGGAGGAAACAATGGACTTTGAGACTCACTGTATGTCATTTCCATGTATTGAACTCTCGTTATTCAACTATGCCAAGGTAAATTCAATTTTCAGTTCTATAGCACCTTTAATGACAGATTAATGACAGAACCGTCGCAAGGGATATGACAAGTGTGTGAGCGCATAGGGGCTTACGCCAAAGTAAAATGACAGCTGACTTGAAGTAAAGCCAATAAAGTTCATGATTTTGCCCTTCTAAATATTTTAATACTATAAAACATAGTTAAAACAATATTGCTCTTAGCGTGACCGTGTGACCGTGATTCATGTGCATATGTCAGTCAGTCTGGAATCGCACGTCAAGTTCTGAGAGAGCTATTCAGTCCATTATAAGGGAAAAAATAATTTACTACATGGGGACTTTAACACACACACACACACACACACACACACACACAAAGAAAACTGCACACCAAACAAATTAAAAGTTCAAGATCCACTGAAAAGTAGTTTACTTATTCTCATATGACAAGTGACAACAGAAGCAGTTGTCTAATTTTGTTAAGATTTAAGCACTGAATATAGTCCAAGATGAACTGAAACATTTTTCTTTTCTTTTTTGCGCACACTCACATTTTTTGTTCGTGCTCTTTGGTATTCTTTTCTTTTTTTCCCCTTTTTTAATATTTTGTAAACTGAATCTATGCACCCATAACATATTGTTCATTTACATATCAGTGCAGGACTTATTATTATTTTAAAACACTGCACTTATACAGTATGTGATCATTTGATAATGCATTATGACAGTGTTACAAAACTCCAGTCCTCAGGACCTTCCTGCCAGAATGAATTAGATGTCTCCCTATTTGACACACTAAGAAGCTGATGAGTTGAATCAGGTGTTTTAAATAGTGAGACATTAAAAGCATTCTGGTAGGTTGGTCTCAAGGACTGGAGTTGAGAAACACTGCATTACAACATTTTGGTATCTTTCAGTAATATTTTGTTTCAAATCACCCAAATCATTCACAGGAAGCGCATTGCAGATCTCCAATCCAGAAACGACAATGGGTGAGTATTAACAGCAGTTCTAACATTATAGATGTTATTATTCTGATTTTAAAATGTGTGGCTTTGAGTCCATGTCTGTGAACTTTGAGTTATGTATAGTGTACTCCAAAAAGCTGATAAATGCAAGTGAATGAGTAGGATGTTACTATGGCAGTTACAAGTTAACCTTGTGGTAAGATAAACAGTAGTTTCTCTAAAAGAAATACGGTAAACCTTATTCTGAATTCAACAAATAAACCAAGAGATTATTTGTTATTTACTGATATCAGCTATGCAAAATCTAATTTAAATTAGATAATCATATACTGACATATACACTAATGCCAAGGCCTCTGGAAAGAGGTTTGGTGAGTGATATTTACATCTGCCTGGTCGTGCTAAATTCAAGGATGACATCTTCCACTTGTTGAGCTGAGCAGCGTTGCAGTGGGAAGAAAGGAGTTGGAATCCGTTTCACAGCCTTGATCATGAAGTAATGTTCTGTAAACTGAACTTGATTGTGAACGTTGAACACCTGGAGCACAGAGAAGGTCCTTTTCCTGGAACATGCAGAAGAAGCCTTGAAGGTTATGATGTCTGTACAGACAATCCTTGTTCTCTGGAACACACAGACGGGAGGATCTTTAGATTCTGTAGTCAGTGCAGATCCGGGCAGTCTGGAACACACAGATCTGGAGGATCTCTGATGAGAGGATTTTGAAGTTGGTGCAGAAGATATTTTGAAGATGGGGGGGCTAAGCTTGTAGTTGTTGTCTCTGGTGCCGTTTTCAAACTCCCCAAATTCACTTCTTGCAGAACTGACTTGTTTCTTACTTTAGAACTTCAGAGTCTTGAGAGAGCAACTTCACAACTCTGTGGAGTTGGACTTAGCTTAGCACATCTTGGGACCGGAAGCCTGGAACCAGAACAGGAAACTGCAGCAACCCAACTTGAACAATTCTCTGTCTCAGAAACCAGTCTTTAACCTGTCCCTAGAAGGAGGGAAATGCACCTTTCAGATCCAGTGTTTTGATTAGCTGATGCTGTCAGAGGTGGCCACTGGATGGCCCCCCTCTTTCATGAGGTTCATTTGCATAGCTTAAAGTTCATGTTTAGAACAAAGGCCCTAAGGTTTTTCCTATGAATAATTCACTTCCCAAACCAATTTCAGATTAACCTAGGCATCATGCTGAAAACATAAAGACCAAACATCATTGAGTTATATTGAACTTTTACCTATGCATTCATGTATACCTTACCAGGCAAGCTTGTATATTTTGCATGTACACAAACAACAGTCATTACGTATATAGAGTTCTGATAATAGAAATAGAGAGGATTTGCTCCATTTTGTCCACTGTGTGTCTATTTTGTGTCATTTGTGACTTTGAGCCACATGGCAAACTTGTTTGGTGAGTGGAGTTCAGACAGGAACCCACACTAGCAGAAGGCAATCCAGAGAAACACGGCTTGATGAGAATCCTTACTCGAACAGACAAACTCACAGGACACAGGGAACAAAGGAAGAACTGCTGGGAACACGAGACCACAAACATGAACACCAGAACGATCTGACAAAGAACACAGCAAAAACACGACTACATATAGGACAGATAACGAGACGCGCCTGTGGCTGATCAGCGCAGTTAGTCACCATAGCAACGCTAATGACTAACTGACACTGACAGCATCTAAACACAACACACACTCACACGAAGACAGAGCGAGAATGAGTCAGTGAACCCAGGAACTGTGACAGTTCCTCCACACCAAACTCGCTCATCCATGTCTTAATGGACCTTGCTTTGTGCACTGGCACTGGTCATGTTGGAACAGGAAAGGGTCATCCCCAAACTGTTCCCACAAAGTTGGGACCATGAAATTGTCCAAAATGTCTTGGTATGCAGAAGCATTAAGAGTTCCTTTACACGCTTAACACCACTGCATCCAATGCTTTGCATTGCATTTGGTGATGTAAGGCTTGGATGCAGCTCGGCCATGGAAACCTATTCCATGAAGCTCTCTACTCACTGTTCTTGAGCTAATCTGAAGGCCACATGAAATTTGGAGTTCTGTAGCTATTGACTCTACAGAAAGTCGGCGACTCAAAATCATACAGTCACTGCAACATGCTAACGATCCATCTCTGAGGATCCTTAACAGGGAATTTGTGAAATGTTAAATTTTAAATGTTAAACATCTCCCTTTGATGTTGGAGCTTGTAATCTCAAGACTTTGTTGAAGCCTAGTTGAAGCAACCTGGAAATTCACACAAATTCACCATTTTAAGACTAAAATAATAAAATATAGAGTATAGCTCAAAAAATTCGCTTATTCACGTGGATTTCCTTTGCTGTACACAACTTGGTTCTCGCGAGACCAGCATTTTCTCACCAGTGCTCACACTGCACCTGCGTCCTACGTCAAGTCAAGTCAAGTCACCTTTATTTATATAGCGCTTTTTACAATGCAGATTGTGTCAAAGCAGCTTTACATTGATAACTGGTACATAATTTGGCTGCACAGCAGCTCTTAAATAATAGTGTCAATGCAGGCAGATCAGAAGCACTGTTGAATAAATGTCAAGAATACTATTGAATATCAAATGTCAAGTGTCCCCAACTAAGCAAGCCAAAAGCGACAGCGGCAAGGAACCCAAACTCCATCAGGTGGCAAACAAGTGGAAAATAGGTGTTAAAATGGAGAAAAAAAAACCTTGGGAGAAACCAGGCTTAGTCGGGGGGCCAGTTCTCCTCTGGCGAACAGTGCTTTGTTACAATCAAGTTGCTATCATAAGTTTGATAGGATCGCAACAATCAAAGTATTTATTTCAGTTCCATCCAGTTGAGGATCATATTCATCACGCCGGTATGGACGGTCTGTTGAGGAACTGTGCTACTGGCTGTCGTGTCGATGAGGCCTTCACAATGGATGATCCATTTGACTCGATCTCTGCTGATACTTCAGGGCTGCGTTGTGGTCGTGTCCAGTTGAGGATCGTATTCATCACGCCGGTATGGACGGTCTGTTGAGGAACTGTGGCACTGGCTGTCGTGTTGATGATGTCTTCACAATGGATGATCTAGTTGACTCGATCTCTGCTGATACTTCAGGGCTGCGTTGTGGTCGTGTCATGGCACTGGTCCTTGGTCTCAGCTGGATACGGCCCAGATCCGGTTGACTACGGTAAACCTCGGGATAAACAAAGACTGATATTATCGTAGATGCCATTCTTTTTCTGATGTAACGAGTACATCTGGTGTTATAGGAAGTGTTCCCGGTTCCGGCTGACCTAATTTATGCAGCCTAATAATCCTTTAATGGATTTGAAAATATAAATTGATAATGTGGTATGTGTATGCCAGGTTAAAGAGATGTGTTTTTAGTCTAGATTTAAACTGACAGAGTGTGTCTGCTTCCCGAACAATGCTAGGAAGATTGTTCCAGAGTTTAGGTGCCAAATAGGAGAAGGATCTACCGCCTGCGGTTGATTTTGATATTATAGGTATTATCAGCTGGCCTGAATTCTGAGATCGCAATAAACGTGAAGGACTATAATGTATTAAGAGCTCACTTAGGTACTGGGGAGCTAAACCATTTAGTGCTTTGTAAGTAATTAGCAAGATTTTAAAATCTATAAGATGTTTAACAGGAAGCCAATGCAGTGATGACAGAACTGGGCTAATATGGTCATACTTCCTAGTTCTAGTAAGAACTCTAGCTGCTGCATTTTGTACGAGCTGTAGTTTATTTATCAAGCGAGCAGAACAACCACCCAGTAGAGCATTACAGTAGTCTAGCCTTGAGGTCATAAACGCATGAACTAACTGTTCTGCATTTTTCATTGAGAGCATATGTCGTAGTTTAGATATATTTTTCAGATGGAAGAATGCAGTTTTACAGATGCTAGTAACATGGCCTTCAAATGAAAGATTGGTATCAAAGAGCACACCCAGGTTCCTAGCTGACGACAAAGACTTAACAGAGCAGCCATCAAGTGTTAGACAGTATTCTAGATTATTGCGTGAAGAAGTTCTCGGTTCAAAAATTAGAATCTCTGTTTTTCCTGAATTTAGTAGTAGGAAATTACTGGTCATCCAGTTTTTTATATCAGCTATACATTCTGTTAATTTAGCGAATTGGTGATTTTCGTCAGGGCGCGAAGAAATATAGAGCTGAGTATCATCAGCGTAACAATGAAAACTAATGCCATGCTTCCTAATGATATCTCCCAACGGTAGCATGTACAGAGTAAAAAGCAACGGTCCTAGTACTGAGCCTTGCGGTACTCCATATTTAACTTGTGATTGATATGACATCTCATGGTTTACCACTACAAACTGATAATGGTCAGATAAGTATGATTTGAACCATGCCAATGCAATTCCACTAATGCCAACATAATTTGAGTCTGTTTAGAAGAATATTGCGATCAATAGTGTTAAATGCAGCACTAAGATCCAGTAACACTAATAGAGAGATACAACCACGATCTGATGATAAGAGCAAATCATTAGTAACTCTAATAAGAGCAGTCTCAGTACTATGGTATGCTGTTTTTAGGGCCTGAGTGTGCTCATTGTACCATAGTGTTGGATTAATTTCCTTAATCTTTTTTAAACGCAAAGGAGCAACTGAATCTAATGTGCTGGAAAAGAGAGAGTCAATAGTTTCTGTTGCAATATCGAGGTTTTCTAAGCTGTCTGGTATGCTTAGGCGATGAAACTGATCAGGAAGATTATTTATATAGCAATCTTTAGTTGTAGAAGTGATGGTTCTACCATATTTATGGCGGGGAGGCAGTTTAGCCGCTTTCGCTAAATGTAATATACACGAGACTAGATAATGATCTGAGATGTTGTCACTCTGCTGCAGAATTTCAACGGCATCAATATCGATTCCATGTGACAATATTAGATCTAAAGTATGATTACGACAATGAGTGGGTCCCGACACGTGTTGTCTAACACCAATAGAGTTTAGAATGTCTGTAAATGCCAATCCTAATGAGTCTTTTTGATTATCTACATGGATATTAAAATCACCAACAACAAGGACTTTATCTGCAGCTAGTACTAATTCTGATAGAAAATCGGCAATCTCTTTGATAAAGTCTGTTCCCTTTCAGTCGGTCACGTTCGACGTACGTCAGTAGTGACCGACGAATTGGGATATCGCTTAGAGAGCCCTATCATCTTCGTGTAAACTAAAACAAGCCAATGGAATTGGCGTGCGATATTTGCATAATGCGCACCGCCCCCGTCAGGTGTATATAAATAGGAAGCAGATGCAATCGCACTCTGTCTTTCGCTTCGGAGCCATTCACTGGTGTCCTGTTTTAGAAGACTCCTTTCTTTGTTTGTTTTATTCTAAAACATTGCCTCAGAAGAGGATTTACAGCGAGCTTTCAGTGCTGGTGAAAGGGCACGTTTAGCGATTTGGGCCGGTTCCTCGGTGTGTCAGGGAGTGGTGTACCTGACACATCGCGTCGCTCCCTGGGTGCTTCAGCACGAGTGAGTTGACTTCCCCTTCTAAAAGAGCTTTACAGACGAACCCTGACAGTATGTCATTTCGTCTGTGCGTTAATGGGTGCGGTCGTTCCCTGGTCCCTGCTGATGGGCACAATCGTTGCATCTCGTGTTTGGGCATTCTGCACGCTGAGGCAGCTTTTGTGGATGGTTCATGTTCCCATTGCGGGAACATGACTATCGCGATGCTGAGGTCGAGACTCTCCTTCCTGAAGTCTCAGGAAGCGGGGGTCCCCTCTCCTATGCCGCGTACGACCGTTTTTTCCGGCCCCGGGAACCGGAATGACGGTACGGCGCTGTATAGGAAGGGTGACCTGAGGATTACGGTCAGGGCTTCCCCGCCGAGCGGAAACGCTCCTCGGGCCCCTGCCGCCTCATCAGCACCGCAACCCATCGTGCCACCGTTGGTTTCCGCTGGGCCCTCTACGGACTGTCCAGCCGTTACCTTTGGTGTGCTGCCGGCGGATCGGATGTCGATCGCTGCATCGGAAGGTGAGCCTGAGTCCTCGGGGGAGGATTCGGACGCGCTGCCGCCCGGGATGGTAGCGTTGCCCGAGTCGGATCCCGAGCTCACGGCTGTGCTCTCCCGGGCCGCCTTGTGCGTCGGGCTTGAGTGGAACCCTCCACCCTGTCCCGGCCCATCTCGGTTGGACGATTGTTACTTGGCGGGGGGTCGCGCTGGTCAAATCCAGCGTCCCGCCCCAATGCCTTTCTTCCCGGAAGTACACGATGAGGTGACCAGGTCTTGGCAAGCTCCGCATGGGGCTCGTACAGGGCCTGGTCCCTCGTCCGCCTTCACCTCCCTGGACGGCGGGCTAGCCAGGGGGTACGCGAAGATCCCGCCAGTCGAGCGGTCTGTTGCGACGCAGTTGTGTCCAACGGCCGCTGGCTGGCGCGGTGAGCCGCGTCTCCGGTCCCAGGCCTGTGAATTCTCAGCCGGTCTGACTGAGAAAGCTTACAGTGCCTGTGGGCAGGCTGCCTCTGCCCTGCACGCGATGGCCCTTTTGCAGGTCTTTCAGGCAAAAGCGCTGTCACAGATGCCCCAGGAAGGTCCTGACCAACAGCTGCTTGGGGAGCTGCGCGCTGCCACTGACCTTGCCCTCCGGGCAACGAAGGTGACAGCGTGTTCTGTTGGCCAGGCGAAGTCTACTCTGGTAGCCCAGCAACGCCACCTCTGGCTGACCTTGGCAGACATGAGGGAGACCGACAAACATCGGTTCCTGGATTCCCCCGTGTCTCCGGTCGGCCATTTCGGCGACGCGGTGGAGAGCTGTGCCCAACAGTCCTCCGCTGCACAGAAGCAGGCTGAGGCTATCAGACATGTCATGCCACGGCGGTCCGCTGCTGCCTCCACCCAGCCGCCCGTGGCTCAGCCTCAGCCCGCTCGTCGCCGAGGGCGCCCGCCTGCGTCTTCCTCCGCCCCTGCTAAGTTGGCAAAGCAGCAGCCTACACCAGCCAAACAGCAGGGTGCCGGGCGCGGACGACCTGGAGCGGAAGGTTCCTGCCCTTTGGGAGAGTATTCCATCTGCTCTCCCACCCCCGGAGGAGGGGAATTTTGTGGCGGCTGTCCATCTACCGCCGCTGGCTCTCCGGAGTCCAGCGGTACCCACTTTGCCACAAAAAGAGCAGTTTCCTCAAACTCCAGGTCACAACTGGGGGTGTCTGCCAGTGTGCCAGACTCCGCCTCGCCGCTGACAGCTCCCTCCCCATTCGCCAGCAGGTGGCAGTGTGATGGTGCAGACCACGTCCCGTGCGCCGTCTCCCATGCACACTGCTGCCTCGCAGAGTCCGACCCCACTCCGGGCCGCCCTCAAGCCGTCCGAGTCGGGTCCCTCTCTGCCTTGCTGCCCCACCCCCGGTGCGTCTGTGGTGCCTTTGGTCCCGCTGGCTCAGTGTCTGGAAGCGTGGATAGCACTCCCCAGCCTGTCCAGTGGACTCATTCATACTATCAGACTCGGCTATGCGATTCAGTTCGCCCGGCGTCCCCCGGTCTTCAGGGCTGTCCACTTCACTCAGGTGTCGTTGGACAGTGCACCTGTTCTCCGGGTGGAGGTTGCTGTCCTCCTGGCGAAGGATACAATCAAGCCGGTCCCTCCAGCCGATATGAAGTCAGGGTTCTACATCCCCTACTTCATTGTACCGAAAAAGGGCGGTGGGCTACGGCCGATCCTGGACCGTCCCCAGGATTGGTTTGCAGCAATAGACCTGAAGGACGCGTACTTTCATGTCTCGATTCTGCCTCGACACAGACCCTTCCTAGGTCGGTCTGCGTTCGAGGGTCGGGCATGTCAGTACAAAGTCCTACCCGACATGGTTGTAGCTCCCAGCCGGTTGGGTCTTCAGGTCAACTGGGACAAGAGCAAACTCGCCCCCGGGTAGAGGATCTCTTGTTTCGGTCTCGAGCTAGACTCGGTCGCACGGACTGCGCGTCTCACCGAGGTGCGCGTCCAGTCGGTGTTGAACTGCCTGAGCTCGCTCAAGTGCAGGACAGCGGCTCCACTGAAAGATTTTCAGAGGCTCCTGGGGCATATGGCATCTGCAGCCGCGGTAACGCCGCTCGGATTGCTTCATATGAGACCGCTTCAACACTGGCTCCGCGGCCGGGTCCCGAGATGGGCGTGGCAGTGCGGCACGCTCCGTGTCCCCGTGACACCGAGCTGCCGTCACACCCTTGTCCGGTGGTTGGACCCTTCGTTCCTGTGGGCCGGAGTACCCCTCGAACGAGTGTCCAGGCACGCTGTGGTCTCCACAGATGTCTCTGCCACGGGATGGGGGACGCGCTCACTAAGCACTGCGGCCGTTGCGTACACCTACCGTCAAGGTGGTCTACGCTTCCGTCGCATGTTGCAACTCGCCCGCCATCTCTTGTTGTGGAGTCAGAAGGATCTGAGGTCCCTTCGGGCCACTCGTGTCTCAGGTGTGCTCAACCGTGCAGCCGACGAGCTGTCACGGCAGCATCTACTTGCGGGCGAGTGGCGGCTCCACCCCCAGGCGGTCCAGCTGATTTGGCAGCGTTTCGGCGAGGCCCAGGTAGTCCTGTTTGCCTCCCTGGAAACTGCCCTCCGCCAGTGGTTTTATTCCCTGACCGGCGGCACGCTCGGCACGGATGCCCTGGCACACAGCTGGCCCCCGGGTCTGCGCAAACATGCGTTTCCCCCAGTGAGCCTTCTCGCACAACTCATGTGCAAGGTCAGGGAGGACGGGGAGCAGGTTCTGTTAGTGGCTCCGTACTGGCCCACTCGGACCTGATTCTCAGACCTCATTCTCCTCGCGACAGCACCTCCCTGGCCGATTCCTCTGAGGAAGGACCCCCTGACTCAGAGACGGGGCACCCTGTGGCACCCGCATCCCGATCTGTGGAACCTCCACGTGTGGTCCCTGGACGGGATGCGGAGGTTCTGAGTGATCTCCCGCAAGCGGTCGTAGACACCATCACTTCCGCTAGAGCTCCTTCCACTAGGAATCTCTACGCGTTGAAGTGGAACCTGTTCGTCGAATGGTGCGCCTCTCGCCGAGAGGACCCCCGATCATGTTCGGTCGGATCCGTGCTTTCCTTTCTGCAAGATGGGTTGGAGCGAAGGCTGTCTCCCTCCACCCTCAAGGTGTATGTTGCCGCTATTGCCGCACATCACCATGCAGTTGAGGGTAAGTCCCTGGGGAAACACGATCTGATCGTCAGATTCCTGAGGGGGCCAGGAGACTGAATCCTCCTCGCCCTTCCTCCGTACCCTCTTGGGATTTGACCCTGGTTCTCACAGCTCTCCGGGGTCATCCCTTCGAACCTTTGCAATCAGTCGACCTGAAACTAATGTCTCTTAAGACGGTTCTTCTGGTTGCATTGGCTTCCCTGAAGAGGGTAGGGGATCTGCATGCATTTTCGGTCGACGAAACGTGCCTAGAATTCGGGCCCGGTGCTTCTCACGTCATCCTGAGACCCCGGCCTGGATACGTGCCCAAGGTTCCTACCACTCCCTTCAGAGATCAGGTAGTGAACCTGCAAGCGCTGCCCTCGGAGGAGGCAGACCCAGCCCTAGCTTTGCTCTGTCCCGTCCGCGCTCTGCGCGTTTACGTGGATAGAACGCGAAGCTTCAGGACCTCAGATCAGCTCTTCATCTGTTACGGAGGCCAGCAGAAGGGAAAGGCTGTCTCCAAGCAGAGGATGGCCCACTGGATAGTGGATGCCATCGCCTTGGCGTACGAATCCCAGGGCGTGCCTTGCCCGCTCGGGTTGAGAGCCCACTCCACCAGAGGGGTGGCCTCTTCCTGGGCGCTGGCTCATGGCGCCTCGCTGACAGATATCTGTAGAGCTGCGGGCTGGGCGACACCTAACACGTTCGCTAGGTTTTATAGCCTACGTGTAGAGCCGGTATCCTCGCGTGTACTCGCATCCACTAGTCGGTAGACGTGTTGTACCCGCTCTAAGTGTCGGCTTGCAATGCCATTCCCGCCACTGGCCGGATACGTGCATACTTTCACTCCAGTCGTGTTCCCCGCTGGCGAACCCTGTCGAGTTCCTCCGCCTCCCCCTTCGGCTCGGACATTGCGGAGTGTCTGATGCCAGGCCTACATCCGTCGCTGACGCTGTCTGTTGGCTGGGGCCCATATGTCGTGACCCCTCTACGTGAGCGGTCCCATATGTGTATTTTCCACGGTTTAAAACTCCCTACGGGCCGAGTCCGTGTCTTTCCCTTAGCAGAGCCAGCTCTGCTGTCACCTGTCAGATGAGTCTCCCCCTAACCAGGTGGAGCCATCCCATGGACTCCATATGCGTACTGCCCCCCGGGCCAGTCCATGTGTGTATTTCCCACGTAAACTCCTCCCCCATTGGGTAGGTAGTGGTCTCCGCAGCGTCCCTTACGGGTTCGCTTCCCCAGTGTGTCTAGTTTACTTAGTGGGTAGTGGTTAGACAGCAGTAGACTCTCTCGGTGTAAGCTCGCCCCCTTCACCGCCAGCCGGTGCTATGGGCGGCTGAGCTTGCGCTGGGCACTGGAAGGGGTTTC
The DNA here is from genome assembly GCF_024489055.1 of Chanodichthys erythropterus. Classification (NCBI taxonomy): domain Eukaryota; kingdom Metazoa; phylum Chordata; class Actinopteri; order Cypriniformes; family Xenocyprididae; genus Chanodichthys; species Chanodichthys erythropterus. Next base: position 29,240,830 of record NC_090237.1, read on the forward strand.
GTAACTGTGGCGCTTTAGTTGGGATCCCAATTCGTCGGTCACTACTGACGTATGTCGAACGTGACCGACTGAAAGGGAACGTCTCGGTTACGTATGTAACCCTCGTTCCCTGAAGGAGGGAACGGAGACGTACGTCCCGTCGCCACAGTTTCTGTACCCTCGCTGTAGCGCGGACACCAGTTGTCTCCTCAGCGAAAAACAGAGTGCGATTGCATCTGCTTCCTATTTATATACACCTGACGGGGGCGGTGCGCATTATGCAAATATCGCACGCCAAATCCATTGGCTTGTTTTAGTTTACACGAAGATGATAGGGCTCTCTAAGCGATATCCCAATTCGTCGGTCACTACTGACGTACGTCTCCGTTCCCTCCTTCAGGGAACGATGGTTACATACGTAACCGAGACGTATTGTGCCCTGGTGGCCTGTATACAGTAGCCAACACAAATGTCAACTTACATAATGTTACGTAAAGCACCATCACTTCGAAGGAATTATATTTGAAAGACTTCTGGCTGATACTGTAAATATTACTATAAATTACAGCAACACCTCCCCCTTTTCCTTTCTGTCGAGGATTGTGTCGATAATCATAACCTTGAGGACTAGACTCATTTAAAGTAGTGTAATCGTCCGGTTTTAGCCAGGTTTCTGTCAAACACAGCACATCTAGATTATTGTCTGTGATAATATCATTTACAATAAGTGCTTTTAAAGAAAGTGATCTAATATTTAACAACCCAAGCTTTATCATTTGTTTATCATTATTATCTCTATTTTTTATTTGTTGAACATCAATTAAATTTTTACCATTAACCCTCTGGAGTCTGAGGCTGATTTGGGGCTTGGAGAAGTTTTGACATGCCCTGACATTTGTGCTTTTTTCAGTTGTTCATAAACATATAAATGACAAAAGTGTCATTACACTGTATTCAGCACAAACTAGGCTACAATAATATGTGAGGAACATGTATGTACATATTTGTGTTTTTGAAGGAATAATGTTTATGCGTGGTCATTGAAAAAACAAAAAACTTAAGTCACTGAAATAAGGCCAAAAAAAGTATATTAAATCTGTGTTCACAAGACTTCTGGTTATTGGGGGTTGTAGACTAGAGTTTTTGCTTAAGAATTATGTAAAAATTATGCTGACTACTCTTTCATATAAAACAATGAGAGATTTAAATTTTGTAAGACACTTTTTGTCAAGAAACACAGTATGCAAGGAGGCGTGAATCTGCATAAATAATGGGCCATTTACACCTGAGAAGACAAAAGAATCACATAATAATGACCTGAAATGACTTGCATATTAATAAGGCCTTTCAGCCAGGTAGGCTGTGAAAAAAACCCTCTGTAATCATGTCTCAGCTCATCATAAACAGCAATACTGTGAAATAGTATTACAATTTAAAATAATGGTATTCTATTATATTCTTTAAAATATAATGTATTTCTGTGATGCAAAGTGTCTGAACAATTATGTTACCTCTGTGGCATTTCGTATAGGCTTTTAGCTTAAAGGCATGCACATTTGGAGAAATATTGATGGATTCTTATATATTTATGTCAAATTTCTATACTTAGAAGTAATATTTATTGTCATCACTATGAGTGCTGGATACTGTGTTTTTAATTCATACTTGCAGCCGGAGGGCGCTCTCTGTGCACATTTAGTCCACAAATTATTCTAATGAAGAAGAGGACATTTCAGGAATGGTGTTTTTAATTCATACTTGCAGCCGGAGGGCGCTCTGTACAACTTTAGGCCACAAATTCATATAAAGAAGAAAAGGAACAAGGAACTAATGGGATGTCTTCTAGAGATCGCTAACCATGGCTTTACCATCCAAATAAACACTTTTCAAGACAATAAATACACGATTGAGACGATGTATGCATGTATTGCCTCTGAATTTGCCTCTGAATAGAGCTGGCTCCGTGGGCGTGGCCGCATTAGCGGGTAATGAGCTGAATCACAGACTTCTGACATGGCTCTCTTTTCATACTGATTACATAAACACAGAATGTTTGCTTTTGATTTGACTTGCACGATTTGAAACCTGACATTTTAACGTTTCTTTAGACATAAGTGTCATTTTTTTTTGTCATTAGTATTCATAAGTTACAGTTCATTTTCTGAGAACTATCAGATTGGACTTCGTTCAGAGAGAGACGAGAGATCATGCATCATGTTAGTTTTCTTTATTTTAAAAAAAGCACAACATTGTGTTTTTACTCTGAGTGTACACAAATAAAAGAAGATATTCTATAGTTTCAATTGATATATTACTTATGTCTCTATGACAAGAAATGACGGAGTAATTTAAGTCTGTTTTGCTGCAATGTGAAAAAAATCCTACAAAACGCGCCAACGCGTTTTCAGACCTCAGGGAGTTAAATGGGTTTGAAAGTTTCTATTTGATAATATCTAGGTGCAAGAGTTTCTATGTGTTGGGAATTATTTGACTTCTGTAACGTGAGGCAGCTAGCAGACGGTCGGTTTAGCCAGTCTGTCTGCTTCCTGTCCTGGGCCCCAGTTTGTCATGTTTTAGTTCTGAGACTATGTGCCATATTACTAGAGAGAAGAGCAGCACCATCCCGGGATGGATGAATACCATCTCTTTTCAACAAGTCAGGTCTGCCCCAAAAGCTTTTCCAATTGTCTATGAAACCTATGTTATTCTGCGGACACCACTTAGACAGCCAGCCATTGAGTGATGATAATCTGCTAACTATCTCATCACTCCTACGAACAGGAAGAGGGCCAGAACAAATTACTTCTCCTGACATTGTACTTGCGAGTTCACACACCTCTTTAATGTTAATTTTAGTGATCTCCGATTGGCGAAGTCGAACATCATTTGTGCCGATGTGAATAATTATTTTAGAGTATTTACGATTAGCATTAGCCAGCACTTTTAAATTTGCTTCGATGTCAGGTGCTCTGGCTCCCGGCAAACATGTGACTATGGTGGCTGGTGTCTCTATTTTCACGTTCCGTGTAATAGAATCGCCAATAACTAGGGCACTTTCAACAGGATTCTCAATGGGTGCGTCACTGAGTGGGGAGAACCTGTTTGATGTTCTTATTGGAACGGAAGAGTGGTGTTTTCCGCGGCTAGGCCACCTCACCGTTACGAGCGAGGCAGCGAGGCAGACAGGAGCAATCGAGCAATCACTCACACACACACAAGTGATACAGTGATAACAGGACAATGATTCAATGATGCAAACAGCGAGTGATATCACTCGCTGTTTGCATATCACAACGTCATATCACTGTAAAATGTAATAAGTTGAGTTTACTTAGAAAAAGTGAGGAAACAGATTGCCTTAAAATTTCCAAGTAAAATAGTGTATTAATTTTTAGTTGTCGTATTTAAACAGATGTGTGCAAAGAAATCTGCCGGCCCCAATGGTATTTCCTCCTATTTACTAAAAATTTGTGCTGAGGATTGTCCCCGATCTGGTGCTCTATATTTCAAAGGTCCATCGACTCCAAAGTAGTACCAGCAATTTGGAAGAAGTCTCTTATTATTCCTGTACCAAAAACTGTTCACCCCTTGGAGAATAATGATTTTAGACCAATCGCTCTCACATCAGTAGTAATGAAGTGTTTTGAGAAGTGAATGGTTTCAATGTTAATAACAGATGTTAATGAACAACTAGATCCACTTCAGTTCGCCTATGGGAAAGGCAGAGGAACGGGTGATGCCATCAACAGTTTGATGCATTTGGTTCTAAATCATCTGGAGGATTCAGATGCTTATGCTCGACTGCTTTTTATTGATTTTAGCTCAGCATTTAATACTATTTAACCACATGTTTTAATTAAAAAAATAAACCAGTTAGGTGTGAACCCTGCAATCATACAGTGGTACTATTCTTTTTTAACAGATAGATCTCAGAGAGTCAAAGTAAACGATAGTCTGTCTCAAGTGAAATACTGTAGTACTGGTGTTCCACAGGGCTGTGTTAGCTCACCAGTTCTTTTTACACTGTACACTAATGAGTGCTCCAACAAGCACCCACAGAACTACATTCTGAAATATTCTGTTATCGGAGAGCATACGCCAGTATTTGTTCACAATCAGGAAATAGCACAGGTGTAATCTTACAAGTACCTAGGTGTGTATATAGATAAATCCCTTACATGGGACACGCATGCTCAATGGGTCTGTGAACGATTTTTACAAAGATTATTGTGACGAGCAGGGCGGGCGAGAGCCGTGAGGGAACGGCGCGAGTCTCTCACGGAGGAGCTCCGGAGGCATAAAAGGAGGAGCGACATCAGTGAAGGACGAGAGAGGACCAGGCCTGGACTTTATTTTATGTTTTATTATGTTTGTGTGGCCGGCAGACGTCCGCGAGGGTCTGCCGGCATTACTTTCGTTTTGTTGTTTGTTTATTTTTGAATTAAAGTTACGTTGAATGTTCGCCGGTTCCCGCCTCCTTCTTCCCATATCTACTAACCTTGTTACATTGGTGCCGAAACCCGGGAGGAAGGAGGGACATGCTGTCGAAGAGCCCTCGCTGCTGAGGGGGATCACGGTGCTGCGGAGTTCGGGCAGCGCGGGAGTGAAGACCGCGAGAGGCTGCCCGAGGCGGTGGTACTGGAGCCTAGTGAAAGGTGGGACGGAGAGCTCGAGGCCGTGCCCCTGGGACGAGGTGGGGTGACTGCCGTCCAAGAGGGAGCGGAGGAGTCGCCGCCGTCTGCCGTGGGCCGGAGCCTGCTGCCGTCCGCCATGAAGGGGAGGAGCAGGGGACGGGGGACTCGCTGCCGGCTGCCCTCAGTCGGAGGAGCCATCGCCGGCCGCCAGGAGGCGGTCGAGGATCGGGCCGTCCACCGAGCGTCCAGTGCCACCGCATGGCACCGCGAAGAAGAGCCTCTTGGCAGGCTGAGGACCGAGCGGCAGTGTGTCTGGGAGCCGGACCCAGCATTTTTTTTTTCTTTCTTTTTCCTCTCTCCCCTCTCTCGTCCTGTCGCTCCCCTTGCTTCCGTCTCCTTTCTCTCGTCTCGTCTGTCCTTACCCCCAGGTGCTGCGGCCGCCGAGACAGGCCCCAGGGGGGAGTAAAGCGCAGTCTCGGAGGTACCCCCCGGCCTGCGAGGGGCGTTGGGGGTATGTGACGAGCAGGGCGGGCGAGAGCCGTGAGGGAACGGCGCGAGGCCGGTGACGCGAGTGATAATGAGCCTCGAGTCTCTCACGGAGGAGCTCCGGAGGCATAAAAGGAGGAGCGACATCAGTGAAGGACGAGAGAGGACCAGGCCTGGACTTTATTTTATGTTTTATTATGTTTGTGTGGCCGGCAGACGTCCGCGAGGGTCTGCCGGCATTACTTTTGTTTTGTTGTTTGTTTATTTTTGAATTAAAGTTACGTTGAATGTTCGCCGGTTCCCGCCTCCTTCTTCCCATATCTACTAACCTTGTTACAATTATATTTCCTTCGTAGATTGTGGTTCCGTTTCATGGGAACATTGACGCTGCGTTGAAGCTTTGGGAACGCCTCTGCGTGATTACGTCTTGAAGCACTCGTGAAATCGAACCAATAGTGTGACGGGACGTCAGAGCGGGTGACGTCACGGACCAGGAAACTATAAAGCACTCCTGAGAACAGAGAACGCCAGCTTCTGTGTCTTCAGCAGTGCTCTGTGTTATTGTGTGTCTTATTTGGTGTTGTCTGTCCATTACAAATACAGCTCGAAAATATCTCTTAGTCTGAGGGCAAGAGTATTAGAGTAAGAGTATATATATATTATAGTAAAAAGTCACGTATTATGGCGACAAGCAAGCAGCAGTTTGTTAAGTGTGTTCATCCCTGCCCTTGCTTCATCACGGGCGGGGATACACACGAGATGTGTGTTGCGTGTTTGGGAGTGGAGCATGCCCAGGCAGCTCTTGAGGGAGCTGTCTGTGTGCACTGTGAAAAGCTAACGCTCCGTACACTCCATTCATGGCTATCTCTCGCCCGAGTCCGCATCGTCCCTTAAATCCCCGACGCTGCCTACCAGACCACTAAGAACAACGTCAGCGCTGGTGGGCAAAGCTTATGCCTCAGCAGGTCAGGCTGCAGCATGTCCATCCTGCAAGCTTATCAGGCTGACCTGCTGGGGGAGATTGCTGAGAGTGGTGAGGCGACATTTGAAACGATCCAGGAACTTCATAAAGCCACCGATTTATCTCTCCGTGCCACCAAGGAGACGGCAAAAACAATCGGCCGTTCTATGGCAACCCTGGTGGCCACAGAGAGACACTTATGGCTGAATCTCTCCGATATCAGAGAAAGGGACAGAAGTGTTCTATAAGACGTGCCGCTGTCTTCCATGGGCCTCTTCGGCGACTCGATCACCTCGGTCGTTGAGAGGTTCCAGGAAGCCAAAAAGCAATAAGCGGCCTTTCAGAAGTTCCTCCCTCACCGCTCTCTCCCCACCGAGGCTGCTGAGCGTGTCGCCGCCCGTGCTCCCCTGCAAAGAGCTTGGGGACCGGGACGGGCGACACAATCGAAGCCTTTCGAGGGTAAGGCAGATCTGCGGACTGTCATTATCGCGAGGAAGGCTTCGAAGAAGTCCTGACTGAGGAGGGCCGGTCAGCGCTCGATTCGGCTGTTCCCTGCCGGTGCGCTGCTTCATGGTGCCGAGTCCTCTCCTTGAGAGCAGCTTATATCTCGGGGCATCAAAATATGGGGGCATACATCCTGTCGAGGCAGAGGCCGAGGCCCGGGGAATGGAGACTCCACCCCGAGGTGGTGGATCTCATATGGAAGAATTTCGGTCACGCAGAAGTGGACTTATTTGCCTCGAAAGAGACGTCTCATTGCCCACTGTGGTATTCTCTAACTCATCCAGCCCCTCTGGGGTTGGATGCCATGGTACAGACATGGCCGAGGCTGCGTCTGTATGCATTTCCCCCAATTGCTCTGCTCCCCGGAGTTCTGGAGAGGGTTCGGCGGGACAGGGTCCGTCTCATATTGGTAGCCCCGTTCTGGCCAACCCGAGTGTGGTTTACAGACCTAGTGTCTCTCCTAGACGGCTCCCCCATGGAGATCCCAATCAGGCAGGACCTTCTGTCTCAAGTGGACGGCAGAATAACTCACCCCTGCACAGAGTTATGGAAACTGTGGGCTTGGCCTCTGAGGGGGCTGAGCTCATAGAATCCGGTCTCCCAACCGAGGTTATGGAGACCATACTCCACTCCAGAGCTCCATCCACGAGAAAACTGTACGCATATAAGTGGAAGCTGTTTGCTACTTGGTGTAGCCAGTCTCAAGTGAATCTGGTCCACTCCTCTATCAGATCCTCAGAGGCTGAGGCCTGCTGTGCGTACAAGAATTCCGTCCTGGGACTTGGCTATTGTATTGGAAGGGTTGGCTGCGGCTCCCTTTGAACCTCTAGAGGAAGTACCTGAAAAGTTCCTCACTCTGAAAACTATATTTCTGCTAGCTATATCATCTCTCAAGAGAATCGGAGATCTACAAGCACTTTCTGTTGCTCCTTCATGTCTGGATTTTGCACCAGGAATGGTCAAGGCTTTCCTGCATCATAGACCTGGGTATATACCCAAGATCCCCACCAATGTCCCAGGGCCCATCGTACTGCAGGCCTTCTGTCCTCCTCCTTTTTCAAACCCGGATCAGGAAAAACAAAATCTGCTTTGCCCAGTGAGGGCTTTAGACACTTACATCCACAGAGCTGCCCTGTGGCGAAAAAACGATCAATTATTTGTTTGTTACGGGTCTCCTAAGAAAGGAGGCCCAGCGTCCAAGCAGAGAATGAGCAAGTGGGTGGTTGAGGCCATCTCTTGCCTATGAGTCATCCGGGCAGCCTTCACCTTTGGCTGTTCGGGCACACTTGACTAGAGGTATGGCTGCCTCAAAGGCTTTGATCTCAGAGGTTCCCATCTCCGATATATGTGATGCGGCTGGGTGGTCATCTCAGCACACTTTTATTAGGTTTTATAACCTTGTTTTGGGCTCCACTCCAGGGTCCTCAGTGCTCTCGTCATGAAAGATAACAGACAGGCCCTTGGTCTTATGGCCTAGTTGGGATAGCGTTCCCAAAGCGTCAACGCAGCATTGATGTTCCCATGAAAGGGAACGTCTCGGGTTACGTCTGTAACCCTGGTTCCCTGAATAAGGGAACGAGACGCTGCGTTGCATAAGCCATACTCCCTGCACGCCTGTGAGCGTCTGCTTCATCCATATCAGAAGCTGGCGTTCTTTGTTCTCAGGAGTGCTTTATAGTTTCCTGGTCCGTGACGTCACCCGCTCTGACGTCCCGTCACACTATTGGTTCGATTTCACGAGTGCTTCAAGACGTAATCATGCAGAGGTGTTCCCAAAGCGTCAACACAGCATCTTGTTCCCTTATTCAGGGAACCAGGGTTACAGACATAACCCGAGACGTTTTATGGTGTTGACAGAAAAATTATGCTGCTTTTTTATCAATCTTTGTTAGAAAGTGTCATTAGGTATGGCTTGTCTACTTGGTACAGAAACTTCAATGTAAAATCTAAGACAAAGATACAAGGTATCATTCAAACTGCTATGAAATTGATCGGGCAAAAAGACTATCCTAGCATCCAGTCTCATTTTGAACTTTGTACATTGAAAGAGGCTAAAAGGATCCTAAGTGACCCGTCCCATGTGCTTTACTCCAGTTACGAAATACTACCTTCTGGGAGAAGGTACAGGATCCCACGATGCAAATTAAACCATTTTAAAAACTCGTTTTTGCCTGTATCTATCAAGTTGCTAAATCTAGAGCAGTGACACTTTTTTTTTTTTTTTTATGTGCATGTTTTTTTGGATGGATATCTATTGTATGTATTGTGTGTGTACCAGGTGATGTTGGAGCAATGGAGTCTACTCCAAATTTCCCTACTAGGGACAATAAAGTATATTTAGTTTAATTTAATTTAATTTAATTTCGTAACTTAATTCAGTTAAGTAAAGAGAACTTGTTGGTCAAGTTCTGTTAACTCAAAATCATTAGTTGGGTTAACTTATTACTAGTGTTCACATTACTAGGAAAACCGATTGCCTTAAAATTTTCAAGTAAGCTGAACTAAAAAATATAAGTTAAGACAAAAAGCAACAACAGATCTTAGGCAAAACATTATTTATTGCTCATCAATTTTCTTCAGAGACTACAATGTACCAAGCAATGCCATTCTGGCACCGCTAAATTCTAAACATTTTTCATTAACCAATAATACTAACAGTCTTTTGACAAGAAACTGAATAGCTGACCATGAAACAAAAATCAATGTTAGCTTAATTTTGACATTTTAAACTTTGGCAGGCGACAATTTAACACTTTAATTAAAAAGAATGTTGACTTTAGTGCAACCACAAGATTAAAGAGAGAGTTTTAGAAACAAAAAAAAATGAAATTCTCTCATCATTTACTCACCCTCATGACGTCACAAACCCATAAGACTTTGGTTAGACTTTGAAACATAAATGAAGATATTTTTAATGAAATCTGAGAGGTTTCTGTCCCTCCAACTGTAAGTCCAGTTAACCAAAACATAAAAGATCCAAAAAAAAAATTTCTTTAAAAATATCTAAATTTGTGTTTTAAAGACTAACCAACGTCAAACAACATGAGAGTGAAAAAAAACTGATGACAAAATTGACATTTTTGGGTGAACTAAGCCTTTAACGATCTCAAACAGCCTTTGCTTACATCAACAGAAGGGTATTAAGTGAATGTAGTTTTGGTTTCAGAGAATTGTGTCCAAGGGAAAGAAAAAATCCAAATTTGCCACATATCAGCCCAAAAATTAGTCTCATTGCACCTGGAAGGTTTCCAAGTTCATCCATGACAATGTCTCAGTCTAGAATAATGCTGTGCATAAAGAGACTCCAAATGTAGTTCTTTCTGGAGGAAGAATCCTGGCTGTCTTCTGTTATCACAGTCAGAATCCCGAAGAAGGGTGTGTCACAATCACAGTCCTAATAAAAAGGGAACAGCAATATCACAATTCTGGTTACATTAAAAAATATCAAATAATCGAAAAAATCTAGTATAAAAAATTCAGTGACATCAGTGCCCTGATAAATGTTACAACATTGAATGAAATATAAAATTGAGCTAATACAGTAACATAATTTTTATTAAGAAAGAAGCATTGACAAGCTTACCATAGATACCATAATTTGCGCAAGAAACTCTCTTTTCAACTGCCACTTTCTTTGTTGTACGAATTTCCAGAAATCAAGTTGATAAAGTGCTGAGAAGAATTCTTGATTGAGGCTTCTGATTGTGATGTGATTGAACTCTGTCTTGAAATCTGTTACAGGGAAAATAAAAGTTAAATGTACATTGGGTCCACAGTTAGTGTGTTCAAGGCATACTTGTTTATCTTGTATCAACATGTTTAGAATGATTTCTTGTTAAATACCCCTTCAATTAATTAAATAACTTGAATGAACACAAACAGTCAGTGTGAAGGCATGGAATTGGACTAGTTCTGGTGCAGCTTCCATGTTTTAAGCGACATTGCTACAGTAGTAGATCTCTATTTTCAAAGGAAAAATACAGCAGGCTACTTACATTTCCAATGCATATCGCGTTCCACAAAACAGATCCTGCAAATTAAGAAAAATAGCCTTATATTAATCTACATGTCTCATTCCACAAAACAAGCTCTGAAAATTAAGAAAATAATTCTTACTATATAGATTTATATTAATTACAAACCACTGTGTAGTCTTCAAACATTTTAATCTTAAGAAACCTAAACCTAATATAAAAAAATTATAACATCCATGTACAACACACCTAAACTAGCATCCAAATATAAATCAGTAATTAGTAAAGCTTTCCCCAGTCTACACTGTACACATAATAAAAAAAATATCTAAAACATAAAAAATGTTCCTTTATTCAAAACATGCATCCAAAGACCAGTAACTTGCAAATGCTAACTGTTAATTTCGATTAGCACAAACACAACTCAACAATTTCAATAATATAAAATCACACCCAGTGTCACTGTGTAAGTTATTTAATCTGATCATATTACACTATCGAATAACAATATTAACATATTAAACAATTCTGAAATGTTAAAATATGACAAACAAGCACCAACTTACCGTTCCATGTGCTTCTCCCCTCATATTTTAACATACCGAAACCAAGACTCTAAAACCGTGATGAAAACTGAACCATGAGTAATTTGAACCATTGCATCCCTACTGGCCAATGACATTGTCGTGTTTGAATCACGTGCTTCAGACACCTGTCACGCTGAAGGTGTTCCCCAAAGTGTCTCTGGACACAGTGCGAGTTCCCATTCAAAAGGAAACAATATTTATGGTACTCAGACAGGAATGTTATATGCAATTGTTTTGATGAAGGGAAAGAAGAAACATTTCTAGTTTCAACATTATTTATTATTCAGATATTCATCTTTAAAATAAATCATTATCAGCTGTATTCAAAATGTATGCAATTTGGTTTTGGACCCCTGGAAATGTACAGTTTAACAATTTACTCATGGAGCCACACTGAAATCCTCATATGTCTGGAAATTAATCATATATGGCATTAAAATATAAGATACCAAAAGAAAAGTTTACTAAGAAACAAAATTTAAAATTGTATTAAGATATCATTGATACTTCTTGAACTTTGGCATATAATGCAACAAAGAGTAAACAGATTTTACTAACAGACTACCAATCTCTGTGTACAAATACAGTAATACTGCCATCATTCTAAAGTCATACCCCCCTTTAATTTGGCTCCAAATCTCACCCCTCTACAAAATATTGGACTACTCTGTTGATATCCGTCCATGACATTTAATATTTTGTCTTTCTTCTTTTTCTTAAAAAAAAAAATCAACTGTATGTCTTTCTGACTGGGGTGGAGAGGGGAATTACATCATGTTTAAAGATGCTTCCTGTTCCTGCTGATAAAACCACACAGATCTGTTTCAAATCTAATTATAAAGTTACTAATTAGTATATGTAATGAAAAATGTAACAATAAGTACCCATGAGTAAACAATGTAATTGAAAGTAAACAGTCATCATAATTGTTTTACTATAATAATCTCAAGTGTTAAATGTTTTTTAGAGGATGGAGTCGACTATCAAGAATTTCTCGCAGGTAATTAGTGTACTTCTGAATATATTTTTATTAACATCTGCATTGAATGATTCATCAACCTCCATCAGTTTTAAATGAACTTGAACTTAATTAAATCCTTGACTTTCTCCTGTGTGTATGTGTTTGTGTATATGTGTGTGTGTGTGTGTGTGTGATCACCAGGTTTCGTTCAGGTGAAGGCAGCGGTGGTCCAGGTGGCAGAGAGCAGAGGCAAGTACACAACAGCTTCTAATACGCTCTTCTGCAACAAGCCAAGAAAAAAACAAATCCTCTAGAGGAAATTTATTCAATCTGCAATTTGATTTGCATTTTAATTTTGGTATTTATTTATTCTATTTTTTTTAATGAGTAGAGACTTAGTTATCAGCAGGAATTAAAGTTGTGGGACTGTATACTATCTCTAATCCATACTTTATACTAGGACAATAAATGGTTTATGTATTAAGCCTAAGGAATACATTTATATATATATATATTTATATATATATTATATATATATATATACACTGAAAAAAGTGATTTTGGAGAGTGGTAAATATAATCTGTGGAAACCATATAAAATGTACATGATTATTGCAGCCAGCCAACGAATTCTAAAGTAATGGGTAAATTCTACATATACTACCCATTCGTCAACAGTAAGAACCATCACATAGAAAAATGCAGTAAAATATACCCCCAAACCGTGAGTTTTTTTGCTTTAAATTGCGCATGCGTCAGCCCGCGTTTTTGAGTGAGTGTGGGCGACGCTGGATCCTCTCTCTGGCTGCCATCGAACAGCAGAAGTGAAGGTAAGATATTTACATAGGAGTGCTATATATATATATATATATATATATATATATATATATATATATATTTAATTATGAGATATTACACTTCACTTGTATTCGGCTTTCGTTTGTTTAACATGCCAATACTTGAAATTAAAATTTGAATCTGTTGCTGGCGTCACCATGGCCCGGGACACATCAAGCCACGTCGGACCGTCGGTCAGGCAACTTGGTTTATTGTGTTCCACGCGTCGGTTTGATGTGTTCAAATAAACAAATTGACCCCGACGAAAGCAGACGTGCCGTTGCTAGGATGAGAATGCGTTGACAAGCAACGGCACGTCTGCTTTCGTCGCTGCTAGTTCTTTGCCATCGGTTTGTTGTGTCCCGGGCTTTCACCGTCTGCACAACTGCCGGTAAGTTGAAATGCCGTCGTGGTGTGCTTTTTACAAGATTAGTCAGCATGCATGACTGTGTCTGACCGCTGGTTTTAAGGTTAGAAACTAGTCAAAGCCAGCTTTTTCTAATATATTGAATGGGCGCAGGATTAAAAATAAAAACATAGTAACGTTACCACTGTATCCCACGAGTGTGTGTGAAAACACCAACTGTTGCTGCACCTAAGTTTTTTAAGGAATTGTGGGATCACGTACAACATTTTAGAATTGATTTTATATTATATTTGTTATTGTTAGAACATCAGTGCTTAATAAATGTTTTCATAATTTTGTAATATGTTCTGTGAAACACATTACATCTATGAAGCTAATTATATGAAGCATGAATATTAATATATGTAATTGCAATGCCTTTATTTAAGTCAGTACACAGTCTGTTATTTCTGCATGACCGGCCCTTGTCAGACAGACAGACTGCCCAGATCAGAGGAGCACTGATAAACTACCATATTTCCCCAATTAATCACCGGTCTGCAAATAGCCGCCTGGTTCTTTTAAACGTCTGGGGTTATAATCCATTTTGCATATTAAACACCCACCCGAATAACCAAAGGGGGTGATTATTTGCATTATATTGAGGTAAACCCAAAATCATCTGTACAAAATCTAACCCAGGTGCATGTCTGATAATTTGTTTTGTGTAATTTTTGTTTTTATTTCTGTTGCAGGCAGTCTGTGTATGTGGACACTCACTATTTGCCCTCTCTTCAGTTCCTCTTGTCTGTCCTCCACAAGCAGAGACTCACTGATAGACCACTGTTACCAGTTCTAGTGTTGACACATCCACCCACATCCCCACCACAAGTGTATCCTTTACAGGTATGCAAGTTTTCCAAATAAAATAAATCACATTGTCCTTAAAGGTATAGTTACCTTAACTAAAGTCCTCAGTTATGGGAAAATGAACTGGAAATGTAAGTTGTGCAAATTCACAACATCAAAAAGATTGAACCTGCTGAAACACAGCAGACTAATACATGAGCATTTAGGTCGAGTCCACTCCATACCCTGCCTCTATGCAGATTGTCCTTGCACAGTCAAGACATGGGGTGCATTAAGGACACATTTGTCAAGGCATCATTCTCAGTCAACCCAGCCAGGAAACATTTCGTTTACATGCATTGTCTGTAATTCATGCTCTTTTGACAATGAGAGGCATTTTTTTGAACATCTTGGTGGCCATCTAAAAAAATTTGAAACTGTGACATGTGTTTTTGAGGGTTGTGATTACAAGACCAACAAATATACAACATTCCACAGCCACAAGAGTAGAAAACACAACCCACATTTGTTGGAAGATTTCAAGACTAATGTTCTTTATCAACACCAAAACAACCCGGATGAAGAAAGTGATTTTGTTGAGGATGAAAACGACTGTGGCTTAGTCCTTGAGGAGGATGAGGACTTGAACAAAATTATTACTAAAAGAGTGGGGTTGCTCCTCCTGAAAATGGAGAACATTTTTAATGTCTCAAATTCATGCATTAATGAACTAGTAGAGGAATTTCATTTCCTTACAGCGTCTGCATCTGGCCCCGTCATTAAAGAGATCATTCTGAGTACTTTGAGAAAACATGGCTGTACATTTGAAGACTCAGTGATATCAGAACTGGTCAAAGACCTTTGCCAGCTAAGCCCTGTCTGTGCTGCTTTACGAGTGGATGGGCCTTTCAGCAGTAAGTTCAGGAGAGAGCAATTTAGTAAGGAGCATCTCTCATCGATTGAACCAGTTGAGTACATACTTGATAGTACAGTGAAAAATCATTTCAGTATATACCAATCCTCCCATTATTATCTCAACTTGTGAACAACAGCCACATTCAAAACACAATATTACAAAACAAAAAGCCATCTGATGCCTCTTCTGGATACAAATCGTTTAATGATGGATCTTTACTAAGAGAAAACAGCTTTTTATGTGAGGATGAACTTAAACTCCCACTCATATTATATATAGATGACTTTGAGATATGCAACCCTCTGGGAACATCCCGCAAGAAGCATAAAGTCACAGCAGTGTACTGGGTGTTCGCAGACATACATGCCACATTGAGATCTACACTGACTTCCATTTACTTAACCATTTTGTGCAAGGCAAATGATGTCAACCAGTATGGCTATGCAAAGGTTTTGGACCCACTGCTCAGAGATTTGAAGTCCTTTGAAGATGAAGGTATTTTTGTTTCAAGTCTGGGCAAAGTGGTCAAGGGCACTGTACTTGCTGTAGTCGCTGACAATCTTGGTGCTCACTCAATAGGTGGCTTTGTTGAAAGCTTTTCAGCTTCACATTTCTGTCGCTTTTGCATTGGAGAACGGTCACAGATCCAGGAGCATGAAGTAGGAGAAGGACTGTTTCCTCCACGGACTAAGTCCAACTATGCCATGCATGTCAAAGCAGCACTGTCTGATCCAGCAGAAGGTCACCACTGCGGAGTTAAAAGACAGTGTCCCATCTCAGACAGACTCAGTAAATTTCATGCTATATCAGGTTATCCCCCTGATGCTTTGCATGATTTGCTCGAAGGAATTGTACCTGTGGAAATATCACTCTGTCTTGATGTGTTAATCAGAAAGAAATACATCTCTCTTCAGGAGCTCAACCATTCCATACGTTGCTTTCCTTACAAATGGAGTGACAAAAGAAACTGTCCACAACCCATTGCCCCGCATTTCAACTTACGAAAAAGCGTAGGAGGTAACGCACACGAAAACTGGTGTTTGTTGAGAATGATGCCACTCATGATTGGTGACAAAGTCCCAGAAGATGAGCCTGCTTGGGAGGTTTTGATGAACCTTAAAGATGTTGTGGAGCTTGTCATGGCTCCTCTCCACACAGATGAGACAATAGGATACATGCAAAGTAAGATCTCAGAACACCGTTACAGATATTTTGAAGTGTTCCCAGAGGAGAAAGTTCGACCAAAACACCACTTTCTCGAGCATTATCCATGGCTTACAACTGTTTATGGGCCACTGGTACATTTCTGGACTATGCGGTTTGAAGCCAAACATCGATTCTTTAAAAGGATTGTGAGGCAGACTGGGTGTTTTAGAAACATTCTCATGACAATGGCAAGAAAACACCAATCAATGATTGCGTATCATACCAACAATTGCAACAACCAAAGGCCAGCACTGTCAGTGTCCCAGAGGACTCTTGTGGCAGTTGATGTTCTTAAAGATGGCATTAAGGAGTCCTTTGCAAGGAAGTTCCCTGGGGAAGAGTTTGTGAACATGACAAATAAAGCAACCATTTTAGGCACAGACTATAATATTGGCATGGTGCTGCCGTTTGGCTCAACAGGAGGCCTACCTGACTTTGGAGAAATCCAGCAAATAATCATTGTGCGTGAAACTCCTGTCTTTGTTCTGAAATTGCTTAGTGGTTGGTATTGTGAACACCTGAGGAGTTTCAAAGTAGAGCCAACAGGAGAGACAGAAATCCTTAAACATTCTGAATTAAAAGAAACATACCCCTTGGCTGCATACAATGCAGCAGATGGCCGTATGGTGACCCTTAAACACTTCATTTGCACATAAGAGTAAGTGTAATGGGTTGATTTTATTTATGTTGTCATATCAAATATGTGTGCACTTTTCAAGTAGATATTGAAACAATTACTTAACAGCTGTATGGCCAGGAATCCTGTCTTATTTATTTATTGTAATGTTTATTTAACGGGGACGATTGCCACAGAAAATGGGAAAATGTGATGCATACTTACTCTCCTTTTTTCTCCTCCTTTCCTCATCTACATCTTCTTAAAATAATAATGACAATCAAAGATTATTTATTGAAATTTCCACTGAACTAAATATCTGTTTATTGCTTTGGCAGAAGAATATTGAAGCAAACCTATGCAAGTAAGCTCATCAACTATTAATAACCTGTCTCAATTTCGTTTCTTTCTCTGTCTCTACAGCTGAGGAAACACACACCAAACAACAATGGCGGTCCATTTAAGAGTCGTTTTAGAAGAACACAACATTCAAAAGCTGAAACTTCCAACAGGAATTCCAAATACAGTGGAAGATCTTGTTTCCATAGTTACTGAAACTTTTCAATTGCATGGGGAAATTGGACTACTATACCAAGACAAACACTTTGACAATGAGTTTTTCAGTGTCACCTCAACTGCTGACTTGTATGACAAGGCCACTGTTAAAGTGATCCTAAAAGAGCCGACGATAACCCTTGACCTACACCCAGTACTTGAATCATCTACATTGAGTTCAGTGAGCACCTATCCTGCAAGTACTACTGAAACGGACATCTGCCCTGCAGATCATGATGCATCCTCAGAGGTGTCAAACTATGCATCGTCAAGTTCCAGTGACACCATTATTCTCCCTGATTCATGTCGCTCTGCTGCATGGCCAGTGCCATTCCAAGTACCGGAGTTTTCCCGAGACCTAGAACTCATCCTCGCAGAGGCAAACAACTCATATGATGCCACTGGAAGACACTTCATGGATGCCAGTGTTAAATCAGCAATAATGCAAGAGCTTGCAAAAGTAATTTTTTCTTACACTGCTTACCCAACCAATCAGCAAATCCTCTCAGTGGCTGAAGCCTTGGTTTCTAAGTTTCCGTGTCTTAGGGAGCCGGGATCATTTGCAGGCTTATATGGCTGGCAGCAGCGCATAAAAAACAAGATGCACAATTACCGTGCCAAGCTAAGATCTCGAAAATATTCTTACCCGGAAATTGAAATCAACACCTTAAAAAGGAAGCATCCGGGTGATGCAGTGCCTTCGAAAAATATAAAAAAGCCCAAAAAAGCAGAGGTTAATTACCTCCCTCCGCACCCTACTGGTGAAAGCCAAGAGACTCTGGAGAAAGAGAGGCTTGAATTAATTTTTGAAATTACAAAGAAAAACAATGCAAAGATAATTGCAGATAAAATGAATAAAACCTTCTCTAGCCGAAGAGTTGAAGTGGTCAGCCTCAGCCCCTCTGTGGGTGTGTTTAAAGAAAGGTGGCCAGCATTATTCACTGAGGCTCAGGTGAGAATGTCTTGTAATTTTTTCTTCCCACTAGGATACATTCATGTGATTACTATGAGAGCTGGTCTTTAATTTAAAATGTAATTTTTGGTCCTTTTACTTCCTAGATCAAGGAGGAGTTTAGACGCATCACAACAGTTTCCTTGGAGGAGACATTCATGCGGAAGCTCGATGAGTACACACCAGGTCTTTTGCGGCTAATGCGTGCCAAAGGAGGAGCAGCTGGTTGCAAGATGCGTCCTCTGCTGGACACTTTAAATGACGTATGTTATTTAATTTTTTCACAAATATGTAATTATTGATATGACTGAATTAAAAGTAAAGTAATTTGTAAACAATTGCTTTGTTGTGCGCAAAGTTGAGCTCCTTACCAACTTAAACCTTTTAACATCAATATGTGAATTCGGTCTTATCCATCTATTTTCTTTACTGCTTTGTCCGTTCGGGTCACAAGATTTTTGAGCCAACCCAGCATTTATCAGGCGAAGGGGAAGGGTTCACTCTGGACAGTTCGCCAGTCTGTTGCAGGGCCAGAATTCGGTCTTAGTATATGTAAATCACTCCCCACACCGCTAACAGTCTTATCACTAAATTGTATCTCCCTACAGACACAGAACATTGAGAAAAAAAGAGATGCTGTTGTCTGCTGCCTCATTAACTACCTCGGTGAAAGACAAGAAGATCTTTTCCATGACTGCCAGGTATGTCATATTGATAACAGATTTTTGATTAACTCAAGGGATCCTCTCCTCTCCTCTCCTCTCCTCTCCTCTCCTCTCCTCTCCTCTCCTCTCCTCTCCTCTCCTCTCCTCTCCTCTCCTCTCCTCTCCTCTCCTCTCCTCTCCTCTCCTCCCACATAGGGCTGGGCGATATGTCGCATGAGATTGTCACGCGCATTTCGTCAGTAAAGCCGGTTCCCTGATTACCGCTAAATCGCCATCACCTGCTTTCAAATGGAGCGGCATTTAATAGACAGAGCCGTAGATCACTGAAAAGCCACGCAATATCGCGTTCATTATCGCAGATGAATTGCCTTCAATAATGAACGCGATATTGCGTAGCTTTTCAGTGATCTACGGCTCTGTCTATTAAATGCCGCTCCATTTGAAAGCAGGTGATGGCGATTTAGCGGTAATCAGGGAACCGGCTTTACTGACGAAATGCGCGTGACAATCTCATGCGATATATCGCCCAGCCCTACTCCCACATGGAAAGAACCTATATAAACATATTTGTTTCAATATAGGTTTTGATATAGGTTTTTAATATATGTGACATATATAAAATTGGCCGTTTTCCTATGTTATATGTACATATATGTACATATATGTGTATATATATGTGTATATATACAGTACAGTCCAAAAGTTTGGAACCACTAAGATTTTTAATGTTTTTAAAAAGAAGTTTCGTCTGCTCACCAAGGCTACATTTATTTAATTAAAAATACAGTAAAAAACAGTAATATTGTGAAATATTATTACAATTTAAAATAACTGTTTTCTATTTGAATATATTTCACAAAGTAATTTATTCCTGTGATGACAAAGCTGAATTTTCAGCATCATTACTCCAGTCTTCAGTGTCACATGATCCTTCAGAAATCATTCTAATATGCTGATCTGCTGCTCAAGAAACATTTAATGTGTACAATTGTACAAAATATTTGTGTACAGTATTTTTTTTCAGGATTATTTGATGAATAGAAAGTTCAAAAGAACAGTGTTTATCTGAAATCTAATCTTTTGTAACATTATAAATGTCTTTACTGCCACTTTTGATTGATTTAATGCATCCTTGCTGAATAAAAGTATTCATTTCTTTAATTTCTTTTCAAAAAAATAAAAATAAAAATTCTTACTGACCCCAAACTTTTGAACGGTAGTGTATAATGCTACAGAAGCTTTGTATTTCAGATAAATGCTGTTCTTTTGAACTTTCTATTCATCAAGGAATCCTGAAAAAAACTGTTTTCAACATTGAAAATAATCATAAATGTTTATTGAGCAGCAAATCAGCATATTAGAATGATTTCTGAAGGATCATGTGACACTGAAGACTGGAGTAACGATGCTGAAAATTCAGCTTTGCATCACAGGAATAAATTACTTTGTGAAATATATTCAAATAGAAAACAGTTATTTTAAATTGTAATAATATTTCACAATATTACTGTTTTTTACTGTATTTTTAATTAAATAAATGAAGCCTTGGTGAGCAGACGAAACTTCTTTTAAAAACATTAAAAATCTTAGTGGTTCCAAACTTTCGGACTGTACTGTATGTGTACATATATGTGTATATATATATGTGTGTATATATATGTGTGCATATATGTGTACATATATATGTGTTGTCACAGATCCCTTGTCTCCAGAACTCCAATTCCCATGATCCTCCTGTTCTCCACACCTGCACTCACTTCCCTCGTCATCTCCCCATCATCACATATCATCATCACCTGGACTTCCTTGTTAGCACTCCCTATATATATGGACTCACTCCCTTCACTCCTTGTCTGTTCTAAATGTTACATCGTATTTTATATATGTCACATATATTAAAAACCTATATTGAAACATATGTTTATATAGGTTTTTTCCATGTGGGACCAATTTCACATGTTCGCACATACATAAGTTATTGCATAATTTTTTTCGTTAATTCTTAGTTTTTGCCTTGATAATAGAAAATATGAGCTAGGCATCATGTATGACAGTCAAAAATGAGATATGAGCTACAAAATGACCAGATCCTGCCATTAGCTATATAGAAGACATATCTTGTATGTATAGGACTTATATGTGGATATGAAGAAGCAATACAGGAGACCTATATTTCCTGTATATGCACATATATGCACCTTAATTTTGCCTATATGTGGCATATATATGCATATATGCAGCATATATGCAGTATATATACGGCATACAGTACAGACCAAAAGTTTGGAACCACTAAGATTTTTAATGTTTTTAAAAGAAGTTTCGTCTGCTCACCAAGGCTACATTTATTTAATTAAAAATACAGTAAAAACAGTAATATTGTGAATTATTATTACAATTTAAAATAACTGTTTTCTATTTGAATATATTTCACAAAGTAATTTATTCCTGTGATGCAAAGCTGAATTTTCAGCATCGTTACTCCAGTCTTCAGTGTCACATGATCCTTCAGAAATCATTCTAATGTGCTGATTTGCTGCTCAAGAAACATTTATGATTATTATCAATGTTGAAAACAGTTGTGTACTTTTTTTTCAGGATTCCTTGATGAATAGAAAGTTCAAAAGAACAGCATTTATCTGAAATACAAAGCTTCTGTAGCATTATACACTACCGTTCAAAAGTTTGGGGTCAGTAAGAATTTTTATTTTTATTTTTTTGAAAAGAAATTAAAGAAATGAATACTTTTATTCAGCAAGGATGCATTAAATCAATCAAAAGTGGCAGTAAAGACATTTATAATGTTACAAAAGATTAGATTTCAGATAAACACTGTTCTTTTGAACTTTCTATTCATCAAATAATCCTGAAAAAAATATTGTACACAAATATTTTGTACAATTGTACACATTAAATGTTTCTTGAGCAGCAAATCAGCATATTAGAATGATTTCTGAAGGATCATGTGACACTGAAGACTGGAGTAATGATGCTGAAAATTCAGCTTTGCCATCACAGGAATAAATTACTTTGTGAAATATATTCAAATAGAAAACAGTTATTTTAAATTATAATAATATTTCACAATATTACTGTTTTTACTGTATTTTTAATTAAATAAATGTAGCCTTGGTGAGCAGACGAAACTTCTTTTAAAAACATTAAAAATCTTAGTGGTTCCAAACTTTTGGACTGTACTGTATATGCAGCATATATGCAGTATATATGCAGCATATATATTATCATATATGTGCATATATGCTGCATATATGTGCATATACACTGCATATAGGTTTCATATATGCGCATATATACACATATAGGTTCTTTCCATGTGGGCTCTCCTCTCCTTTCCTCTCCTCTCCTCTCCTCTCCACCTTCTCCTTTTGCCTTCCACTCCCCCTCTGCTCTCCTTTTAGATAAACTGAAATATATTGAAACAGCATCTTAAGTAAAATAAAAATGTGTATGCTTTTTGTTTGTTTCTTTTTAACATGTAGGAATGTGAGGACTACACAGACAAAACGATGAAGGTGATTGTGAAGCACAATGTCATGGCTGAGGAGGATCCATCAGATTTGTCTATTGTGATCGAGGGAAACCAAGTGATGGAAGGATGTGGAAGCCGAACAAAGGCATGCATACTGCTGATGGGACTCATTTATGCAATCAACATCGAATATCCAAAGGAGCTGAAGAACACGTTTGAAGCTTTTCAAAAACTTTTTTTGGAAATTGACGGGGCAAAACTACTGAAAAAGGTCCACAGCCTCAAAAATAAGCTCATGCAGTAGACACACATTTCCCCTGTTGTTCGAAGAGGATCTTTTGTCTGGACATACTTTTAATGGAGTTGTAATGGAGTGTAGTTTTATATTTTTCTTCTTTTTCCCTTATTTGCTCCACACACAGACACAGATCCATCCACTCTCTCTCAGCCCACTCTATTGCTCTGTGATTTCCCCCAGATTGACAGAAAAGGAATACCAATAGAAAGTGGCCTGAAGAATTTTGATCTCTCCTTCTACCCTCTGTCCCTCCCCATTTGTTTGTTTCTTTTATTCTCATCCTATCTTTTGAGAGTGAGAGCAAGCTCAAAAACTAAAGAATGTTGGTGTTCTGTTTTATCTTTATCCAGATATTTGATACTGTACATGCACAGAAACAACCATGTGGAGTTTGTGTGTGTGCTTTTGATTTTTAAAATAGAATAAGTGGCATGTGTTGTTTGCAGTAGCCAATTATCCAGAAACAACATTTGAAACTGTTATCTTAGTGAGTTATAAAAAGTCAATTCGTTCATTGTTGTGTGAAGCTGTTGTACTTTATTTAGCACTTTATTCTGTGTTTTTTGATAATTTGGTGCATCATTGCTGCATATAAACAAGGCTGTTCGGTTATTTGTTATATGAATACCTGGACCACAGATTTGGTCAGTCACTGTTGTGTAAATCTGAAGAGACACAAAGAGTTTAGTCTAAGAGTTTAGATACAAGAAAATCTTAATGTGATTGGACATCCAGCACTGCTCTGATCTCCTCACTTCTCCTTTCATTTTCTCTTCTCCCTTCTCTCCTCACTTCTCTTTTCCGCTCTGATCTGGATGTCCTAAAACAGGGATATGTTTTATTATCCAACATTATTGAAACAACATTTGATAGATCAGTGAGTTATAAAACAGGTTCATTACTTGACATGTTGTGTAAAGCTGTTGTGCTGCACTATATTTTGAGTGTTTCATAGGATTTTTTGGATTAAAAACATTGATCTGATGAACCATCTGAATGTCTTTATTGTGGGGGGTAAATTTTACCTTCTCTGAATAAGTAATTGTTATTAACTGATATTAATTAACTTTGATTTGAAGAGATAATTTTTACCTAATTTTAATGAGTAAGTAGCTGTTGAATATATACATAAATGTGAGGTATTGTTACCCAATTTATGCAAGCATTTAATAGCTTTTTACTTCAGATAGTTTATACTCAATATATGGGATTAAATCTACCCCACCAAAGTCGATGCAAATTGTTACCTCACATTTATTGGGTAAATTCTATAGATTAGTTTTTACAGTGTATATATATATATATATATATATATATATATATATATTTGGGTCTTTAATACACTTGTTACCCTGAAAAAAAATATTACTAAATTATTTTTATGTTACAAAAAGAGAAAGAGATCAGACAAAGAGTCAAACTGTATATGGTGCTGATGTGTTATTTTCAGAGGTGGGCAAAGTACGTATCTCCATTACTTGAGTAAAAGTAAAAGTACTACTGGTCAAATATTACTCCATTACAAGTGAAAGACAGATTTTTACTTAAGTAAAAGTTCAGAAGTACTTGCTTTTAAATATATTTAAGTATCAAAGCACACAGATCTGTATCTATAATGGCCTGTATATTAGTGCTTTCAGAATTAACAATAAATTATTGCGTCCTCTGTTTAACACATTAAAAATATTTAACTCAATTAATGTAGCATCCTTTTTTTTCTGGTATCCTTTGGTTAGCGTTACAGTATATATTCACACTGTCATTCATCAAAAGTAAAAGTAAATGCATTATTGTATTATTGTTGCATGTCATTACTGTCATCATCATGATGGTTTAAGCCAGTCAGTGATGCTCCATCTGACGTGCTAGCATACAACTACCTTAAACTCATTTATACAAAGGCAAAATAATACTAAAAAAGAAGGGTTTCTACATTGTGTTTATTTGACAAGATTCTAAGAAGCTAATACATATTTCTGAAAGGACTTCAGTTAACATTATTAGCCCAACTATGTTTTTGCATGCTAAATAACATAATTGTTGAACTGTACCTGTGTTAGCGGTGTATCCATAAGGCTATGCAGCTTGGCAAGCAAATCCATAAAAAAAAAAAAAAAAAAAAAAAAAAACAAACAAAAAAAAAAACTGACCATGCTTCATACCAGTGTTAATTTTGACAGCAAATATTGACTTAGTTTTAGTCTTAGATATAGACATAGTCTTTTGATTAAAATGGCATTTAGTTTCAGTTGACTAAGTATAATAAGATTTTACTAGATTAAATGAACTATAATTCAGTACTTGTGCTCTGGTGTCTGAGAGGCAGCTTTCTGTGTGCACACAGAAACCCAGATTGAACTGAGTTCTCTTTCGCATCGTCACCCTTCTCAGACTTATCCACATGTCTGCTCTTCTCTCTCCCAGACATTTACATTTTTTAGCGTTTTATTAAACATGCAGCAAGTGTATGCTAAGTTATGTCCTGCCAGATAGATCAGCACATTACATTTCAAATCTCACACAGGACATCAAATTCTGACTGGATCTTTTCCCAAATCATCCCTCTCTAACATTTGTGTCTCATTTTTATTCATATTCAGATTTTTCAGTGTTTGTCATTCAAATCAGTTTTTTTTTTTTATTTAGTAGTCATCTCATTTTTGTCAGTGAAAAAAATGTAATTAATGAAAATAATGACAAAAATGATTTGTCAACTAAATGAGCATTGCTTCATACTGAATCTTTAGCTCTAAAAGCACAGACAATTTCCATCAAGCTTTCACCAGAAATTAAAAGTTTAGACACCTCAATATGCTTCTGCAGGTTGGACGGCGAGTTTTTGAAGGCTGTGATATGGTTTGTTTTGGGCAAAACAAAAAATTAAATGAATATTTAATCTTTTCAGAAAACTAAAACATACTTTCTAAGTATGGCCATGGGTGCACGCATTGCGTCGAGGAAGCGCCTTCTATTTTGCCATCAACTGATCAGTGTTCAAAAAATTCTTGGAAATCATGAACTTCACATGACCCTACAAGAGTTATTACTGATTACTGTGATTACTGTCTGCTAAATAAATAAATCATCCACTGACTTTCAAAGTAACTACATAGAAACAACTTTCTACTTCGAGAACCTTGATAGAAATGTAGTGGAGCAAAAAGTAAGATATTTGTCTTTCAAATGTAGTAAAGTTAAAGAAAAAATAATACTCAGTAAAAATAATACAAAGTAAAGTACAGATACTCAAAATGTCTACTTAAGTATAGTACTCAAGTAAATGTACCTTGTTACTGTCCACCTCTGGTTATTTTGGGTCATCTGACTTGAATGTGGAGAGGGGAAGTACAATGTGTTGAAAGAGACTTTCCTGCTGATAAAGCACACAGATCTGTTTGCAATATCTATACTGGCCTGTATATTAGTGCTGTCAAAATTAACAATAAATTATTGCGCTTCAGTGTTTAACACATTAAAAATATTTTACACAATTAATGCATCTTTTTTTTTTTCTAGTATCTTTTGGTTAGCATTACAGTATATGATCACACTCTCATTCATTCAAGTGCTTTTAAACCATTCAAGTGCAAAAAGAGAACTAAGATTAGTTTATTAAATTGCTGCATATTTCCTACCTGAATATTACTGTTAGACCTGAAAATCTTAAAGTGTTAGGATTATGTCTGTCTAAAGTTTTTTTAGTTTGCTAATTAATTCAGTTCTCTCAGTTTCCCCACTTGTTTGTATCCTACGTTACTGATTTAATTAGTGTCCTCAGTTCAGGTGTGTTTTGTCAATTAGTCTTGGTTGCTCCTTGTTTCCTTTGTATAAGCCCTTAGTTTCTGTCTGTTCCTTGTCTTGTGTTGATGTTATGTTAAGGTATGTTTGGTTGTTCATTTTTCCTGTTCAAGTTTGTCACTGGATTAAAAGTTCTATGCAAAGATTTCCTTCGTTGTGCAGTCTTTATCAACCACAGACCGTAACATAAAGGACTGTTTACACGGTTACATGTTTGAACAACAAAAGCAATAACTTGAAGATTTCATATAAATTAAAATGTGTTATATTTTAAAAGCCTATTAAATAATAAAAAATAAATAAATTTCAATTATACTGTAATGTTGAATGGCTATAAGGCTAAAAATGAGAAGAAAAAATTCAATGCTACGTAGTAAAAAGATGCAATTAAACAATGTAAATAAACCACTTTTTATGTTGTTTCTACATTAATTTGGATGTTAAATGTGAAATTATTGAAAAAGAAAAATGGTCTGATGACAGGTGGTTTTAGGGGTAGGTGGGTTGACTTTGACTTTTGAGAAGTATTAAATTTAATTGTGTCTGATACTTAATCAATCACACAGTATTAATGTTTGTAACGTTTTGGTTTCTTAATTGTAAACAAACAGTCAGAAGCTGTTGTGTTACACTTATATTTAGTTACTGAAAAAGTCCCCACAGTACAGCACTGTTTTTGAGGCAGAATCTTCAGTATGGTCACAATGTTCATTTTTAAATATGGAAATATGTCATTACCATTTCACCAGTTTGTGGTTGTATCAATTAATGTTTTGCTGTCTTTTTGTGCAGTTGTGGGTGACATGTCAAACATTAATCTTTAAATGAAGAAATGACAAGATTAAATGTTCTCATTTGCATTTTTTCTGTTCCTCTTTGATTTAGGAGGTCTATTTGGAGTAGATTTTCAAGGTATCCACACACTTCCTCTTCAGTCTGCTAATGACAGTCTGTTTGCTTGTGTCACTGCAAAGACTATATTGCATAAGTACTATATGGCATCTTTTTGAGCCCATTATCTGCTTCTAGTAAAATAAAAAGCTTATAATGAACAAAGTGAATTAAGTGACTGTTACGCCCTTGAAACAAATACTGTGTTTAAATTAGTTAGGGAACCATAGATTTAAAGCATGTAAGAGCTATGTAGGCCAGCATTTTCACAAACAAAAATGTAATTTGACTTAGAAATATATGTTCTGCTGATCCTTAAGACTAATATCTATTTTTACATTTTAAAGGAGAGATCAAGGGCGTCAAATTGACAGGAATTTTGACAGCAGGTAGTATCTTTCTTAGTATGATTTTTTTATTTTTAAATTATATAATTTAAGGATTTTTGATAAATTTTAATTTAACCATGTATCAATTCAACTGCAGAGGTCTGATGCAAATAAATGTTTTTGTTGTGTAAAACAGTAGATTATTGTGATAGCAACACAGTTGCCACGTTTATTTTTTTCAGGGAATGCATGAACTGATGAAATGTCTTAAAAAAATACATATTATATATACACACATATACACATATACATATATAAAAAATTATATATATATACACCTTGTTGTGGACAGTTACTTCAGTATTTTTGTTATGTGCAACTTTTACTATATGGTAAATTTATATAAAGCTATCATTTACTACTTAAGTATGACAGAGGTCTTCGAATCTTAACAGGGCAAACAACGCATGTATGGTGTCAGGAAACAAGCCTTTTGACAAACCTCGTATGCCATCACCAAAGAGGTACAGAGCATGTGAACTAAATTCCAGTCTCTTTATAGATTCATGGCATTTAAAGGGGGGGTCTAATGCTATTTCATGCATTCTGACTTATTTACACAGTTGAAGATTTGGATTATCATGGTAAACATGGCCAAAGTTTCAAAATATGAGTTGGACGTATGACAGTGTATTTAGGGTTGTGGACATGTATCGCTGTTTTTTTTTTTGTTTTTTTTTGAGTGTGGCCTTCACGTATAAAGGGTGGAATTCCTTGTCTGGGCACTTCTCCCTGATAAGCGTGCGCACACACATCACCCACAGCAAAAGCACGAGCAAGCTCATCAACATGCTTCGGTCGGGATTAGGGCTGCACGATTAATCGCATGCTATTCTCACGCGCATTTCGTCAGTAAAACCGGTTCCCTGATTACCGCTAAATCACCATCACCTGCTTTCAAATGAAGCGGCATTTAATAGACAGAGCCGTAGATCACTGAAAAGCCACGCAATATCGCGTTCATATCGCAGATGAATCGCCTTCGATAATGAACGCGATATTGCGTGGCTTGTCCGTGAACTACGGCTCCGTCTATTAAAAGGCGCTCCGTTTAAAAACAGGTGATGGCGATTTAGCGGTAATCAGGGAACCGGCTTTACTGACGAGACACGCATGACAATCTCATGCGATTAATCGTGCAGCCCTAGTCGGGATAAGGAAGCAGAGAGATTTTTCAACAATGGCTGTGGCCTAATTCAGGTGCTGCAGCACATCCTGATATTGCTGAGTTAGATGCGTTCCTGGGTCAACATATTTTGTTGATCCTGGAACAACATTCCAGTCTGAAAATTTAGTCTTAACCCTATTTCTACCCCTAAACCTAACCCTACCCATAAGTTATCCCAAAAATCAGAGGGAAATGATGAATAACACCGATGTAGAAGCACAAATTCATGATTTTAAGCCTAAACTTGACAATCTGTAAACTTGTCCCTCAAATCTGATTGGTTGATTTGAATGTTGTTCCAGGATCAACAAAGATGTAAACCCAGGAACATGTTGAACTCAGCAAAATCAGGTTCTGCGGTGCTGCACCCTTCGAAGACCGCAACTAAAGGCTGCATACAACACAGAGGCAGTCTCATTTAAGAAAAGTAACCGTTAGATTGCAAAGTAATAAAGAAATTACAGTATTTTACACCACACAATGAATATAAGTCAATTCTATTAAGGTTACTTTTCTTAAATCGCACTCTCGAATCTTTAGCACTGCCCACGACAGGCACGTCTCCAGGAGCTCTTTTTTTCGGTACTCGGTACAGCATATCTATCTTTTATAAATATAATAAAACTAAAGACTTTTTGGAGAGATGAAGGATGCAATACTAGGTACTCAAAATCAACAGAAATCCAGAAATGAACCAAACCCCCCCCCTTAAATCAATTATCAATAATTAATTTGATAAATGCTTTAATCAATGTATTGTTTGTTGATTTAAAAAATCATTTTTTTTCCCACATGATTCACCTCAGTAAGGCCAAATGCTACTCTGTGAGTATACTTTATTCTTACATGAACATCTGTTAACTGCTAAGTGTTTGATTTCTTGTTTTGTTCTTATACTTTTGATTCATAGTTTGTGCATATCTGTGTTATTGCTAGATACTGTCTTATCTGACTTCTGTATCTCTTTTTTCTGTTAAATTCTTTCATTTGAAGGGTGATGATTTTGATGATGATTACATCAACATGGCAGACACCAAATTATATGGAAATATTTGATGAAAATGCCAGTAGACTTCATTTGCAGAGATCATGAGAGCAGACAATCCTATTACATATTTTGCATATATATATATACATATTTTACATATACATATATATATATATATATATATATATATATATATATATATATATATATATATATATATATATATATATATATATATATATATATATATATATATATATATATATATATATATATATACACACACACACACACACACAACTGAGTGTTGCATTTTAAGCCTGGCATAATTGCCTAAATATGTATGCATATAATCCCCTATTACTGTATTTACATATTTTGTTATGATGCTTACAAAACAATGGTAACACTTTACAATACGGTTCATTTGTTAAACATTAGTTAATGGATTAACTAACATGAACTAACAATGAGCAATACATTTGTTTCTGTATTTACTAATCTTCGTTAGTGTTAGTAAATGAGAATACAGTTGTTCATTCTTTGTTCATGTTAGTTCACAGTGCATTAACTAATGTTAACAAGCGTTTAATAATGTATTAGTAAATGTTGAAATTAACATTAACAAAGATTAATAAAATGCTGTATAAGTGCATTTCATTATTAGTTCATGTTAACTAATGAACCGTATTGTAAAGTGTTACCAAAAAAACATGACACTCTTATAAAAAAGGGATCATCGTGTGCTCATTCTATTGATTTAATAATTTTACTAATAATTTAAAACAAAATTGTAAAAAAAAAAAAAAGTTGAAATAACCCATTAACCATGAAAGTACTGTATTATGCAATCATTTTTTCCTTACATAGAACCTTTTTGGCAGTGTTCTTTAATATTAAGTCAAGAACCAAAGGGTTCTACATAGACCTCCACTGAACATTTTTCTAACATTGTACATTTTAAAGGTATAAAATAAAGTCTGTGCATAGTGAACTTGGAGCCTGAGTCTGTGCAGTAGTGAGCACAAAGTGGAGCCATGATAGCAAGGCATCAAATAACTAAAAACAAACTTATTTAAAGAATGAACACTTTAACATCAGTGTAATAACAACTGTCTAAAATGACAGAAACCATCTTTAGAAAAAAAAAAATATATATATATTAAAAATTAAAAATAAGTAGGCTACTAATATTTGTAATAGGCCAATTATAAATAAAATGTAAGTCAATTATAATTAGAATAAATAAGTATAATAAAAATAAGTATTCTTTAAAAATAAGTTGAATAATGCAAATTGATGCCTTTTTCAAACGCATAGCCATAGCCTCTAAATGGCAGATTTAAAGAATGTTACTGTCATTTGGCAAATAAATACATACAAATGTATTTTAAAAAAAAAAGTATTGACCAGTATTTACCAACATTTTATCATGTAGGCTTTATGGTACACATCAAGTAATTTGTAGTGTTAATGCTAATCAGCGGGTCCAATGGCTTGGGTATGCAGAGCATTCACAGCTTATATGGACCACACACCACTGATATGTTAAGTACATCCAGAAAGTATTCAAAGTGCTTCACTTTTTCCACATTTTATGTTACAGCCTTATTCCAAAATGGATTAAATTCATTTTCCTCAAAGTTCTACAAACAATACGCCATAATGATGTGAAAGAAGTTTGTTTGAAATTTATTAAAATAAATAAATAAAATCACAATGTACATAAGTATTCACAGCCTTTGCTCAATACTTTGTTGCACCTTTGGCACCAATTGCAGCCTCAAGCCTTTTTGAGTATGATGATGCTACAAGCATGGCACACCTATTTGTGGGCAGTTTCCAGAGATGTTCAATCGGGTTCAAGTCTGGGCCACTCGAGAACTTTCACAAAGTTGTCCCTTAGCCACTCCTTTGTTATCTTGGCTGTGTGCTTAGGGTCATTGCCCTGTTGGAAGATGAACCTTCACCCCAGTCTGAGGTCTAGAGTGCTCTGGAGTAGATTTTCATCAAGGATGTCTCTGTACATGTCTCGATCCTGACTAGTCTCCCTGTTCCTGCCGCAGAAAAACATCCCCACTGCATGATGCTGCCACCACCATATTTCACTGTAGGGCATGATACTTTCCTCCAGACATGATCCTTGCTATTAAGGCCAAAGAGTTCAATATTTATTTCATCAGACCAGAGAATTTTCTCATGGTCTGAGAGTCCTTCAGATGCCTTTTGGCAAGCTCCAGGTGGGCTGTCATGTGCCTTTTACTGAGGAGTGGCTTCTGGCTGGCCACTCTACCATACAGGCCTGATTGTTGGAGTGCGGCAGAGATGGTTGTTCTTCTGGAAGGTTCTCCTTTCTTCACAGAGAAATGCTGGAGCCCTGTCAGACTAACCATCGGGTTCTTGGTCAGCTCCCTGACTAAAGCCCTTCTCCCCCAAAGGAAGAGTCCTGGTGGTTCCAAACTTCTTCCATTTACAGATGATGGAGGCCACTGTGCTCATTGGGACCTTCAATGCTGCAGATATTTTTCTGTACCCTTCCCCATATCTGTGCCTCGATACAATCCTGTCTCTGAGGTCTACAGACAATTCCTTGAACTTCATGACTTGGTTTGTGCTCTGACATGCATTGTTAACTGTGGGACCTTATATAGACAGGTGGGTGCCTTCCCAAATCAAGTCCAATCAACTGAATTTACCACAGGTGGACTCGAGTCAAGTTGTAGAAACATCAAGGATGATCAGTGGAAACAGGAAGCTCAATTTTGAGTGTCATGTCAAAAGCTGTGAATACTTTTGTACATGTGATTTTTATTTTTTTTTTTTTAATACATTTTCAAACAAACTTCTTTCACATTGTCATTATGGGGTATTGTTTGTAGAATTTTGAGAAAAATAATGAATTTAATCAATTTTGGAATAAGGCTGTGTAACATAAAACATGGAAAAAGTGAAGCGGTGTGAATACTTTCCAGACGCACTGTAGTACTAAAATACTTTTTAATATGTGAGAGACAATGAAACATTTAGCTGAACTTTCAGTTTTGAATCTCTAGATGGCACAGACTGACAGGTCCTGAACTCAATCTGCTTGCAATCACATTGGTCTCTATAGGGCACAGCTGATTGGTTCCTGCTGTATCAGTAGCCAATGAGCTCACTGCTCAACCTTCAAATTCTTGGTCAGCATTTGCAGTGCGCTTTCAGAAACGCTACTAGAAACCCCCTGCTACGGGTAATTCGTGTATGCTATTTAATAGAGCAGCAGCATGTCATGTATGTATTGGCAATAGTAAGTCCCGTACTTGCTCTGCAACAGCAGCAGCAGCATCAATAACCAATAGCAGCAATAACAGAAACAGCAGTGTAGCAGATCTTTTCTGCCAACACCAAACATATCAACATTTTCATGTCCATTATCATGCCAAACACACAGAAATTTGTCATGACAGAACTGCATTTGTGTTTATTTTCATTTTTGAGAAATAATTTGCAGACCCCATGCAACTTCCCATTGACACTGTTTTAGAAACAAGCTGTTTTTAGTGTGTTTATTTCAGTTTATGACCAAAAAAAAATATATATAAAATAGCATCTTGTTTAGTTTGTACCATCCTAAATGTTTAATAAAGTGCACTGCAATACATATGCTGTTACTCTTTGCCATCTGTATTTCTATTACAGAAATATTACAGAATTAATGTCATTCCTGCTCTGTTTGGGCAGGTGGTTTCAGAATATGTTTTTCAGCATCAAGCAGAATGTCATATACCAACTTAAATTCTGGATGTTTCAGGGTAAAAGGATTTACCTGCTATTTAAAACCACAATTAAAATGATCTGCAAAAGGGGGGCACTTGTGATTTTTTTGGTACAGCCTGATCAAAATACAGAGTGATATACGCTCTGGTAATATTTTATTTTCACTTTCTCATCAAGTTACATGAGCTTTGGCGCTTAAATGGCTAGAAGATTATGTCAATATGCCTATCAAGGGAAGGACACGGCTAACAGTTCTGAATCTGGTGCCAATCACCCAAAAATGACAGCTGCATTGACCTGTTAAGCGCTGATCTAGAGTCCATGAAGAAAACGGTAACTGAAATGGAAGGCCTTAACGCATGCTCCGTAAAAATTGTATTTAGTTAACACTTGTAGTATACTATGGGTTCAAATGTACTATAAGTGGCATCTAAATACATTTTTTTTTAAATATAGAGATAGTATATTAAAATCACATTTTAGTTCATATTTAATGCTGTCTCAAAATAGCACAGTTGAGTACACTTAGATGTTCTTAAGATGATCTTAAGTAGTACTAAAGAAGAATTTTTAATATTAAGTACAAAATTAGTGCACGAAAATAGAGCACTTTAAGTACATTATAGAACTGTACTTTTTTTTTTTTTTTTTTTACCTGGGAGCAGTCACCACTCCCTCTGCTTCCTCTTTAGTCACTTCCTGTTTGTTGGCTTTTTAAAGTCCCTGTGAACCTGAAGTTGCAAACGACTTTTCTCCAGTGTTGTGACGTATTTCCAAGTGAAACGGAATATTGAATAGAGGGCAGGGATTTACTTTAGTCCTCCTCCTCTCTGGCTCATAGCAGACTAACGGTTGGAGGGGAACGGTTTATGTGTTTTCAACCCAAGCTGTCAAACTGACGTCATCAGGGAAGGAACGCCATTCCAGACCCAAAGTAACTTTTCAGATTTTGATTAAAGATTACCACGACAATAAAATAAATAAAGAAATAAATAAAAATTGTGTGTAATAACTTGCACGGATTATTTGTTCACCACAAGACTAGTAATATGCACTAACAAAGTAAACAGGGTCAATTTCATTTCATGCTGACTTTAACCAGAGACCATGTTGAGCCTCATTGCGAAGTATTGCCAGTTTACCTGCCTTACAAAGTGTTATTTTCCCTGTTGATTCTTTCTGATTACCTGTGTATGATTTTGCCTGCTTCTCGGTTTACCGATTGCCTGGATTATCCCTTTTACTTTGGTTGCCCTATCGGACTGATGTTTTGGTTTAGACCCATTGCCTGCCTTCTCACTATTGCTTCTTGGACTAACCCTTTGTACATCGACGGATTGAACTGTTCCTTTGGTTTTGACCCTCTGCCTCTTTTTCTGAATCTGTTTATTGCTATTGTCTACAATAAACAACAGCACATAAGAGCAGTCACTTTAGCTGTTGCACCACCACACAGATATACTAAACATAAAACTGGGGTTACTTTGTGTTCTCTCAGATATAAGTACAGATATAGGTAAACAGATTTTCAGATTATCAGATTAATGACAGCACAAATTATATGGATTAAAAGGACAGAGAAAAGTCTCAATATAGGCACAGTAAGTGGTGCGTGAAAATAAACATGAAATGGCCTTTATATAACAAGAAAGCTGTTGAAGAAATAAAACCAGCAGATGCAACATTCATTATCAAGAATGATTTGCTTCCCTTTTTCCTTGACATGATCTGTCATTAACGCAACATGAAGCGATTGCATAAACCGGCATAACATTAGTTTTATTCTTGTGCATGCACTAAAACAAAGACAGTTCCGTTTGTTGGTGGAAGAATGTGAACATACTGAACTGTTTGTGTTTCAGTGCGTGCAGATGGAATAACACCATCTGTAACATTTCTCTGCCGATTGTCTCTGTGCGCTTCAACTCTCACTGCACCACAACTGCTCCTGACTTAAAACACATTTAAATGAATTAGCGATCTCGCATTACACTGCGGATTTAAATGTGATGCACGAATTAAAATTATTTATTTTTCATGCAGTTAACGTTTCTGAATTTATTTGACATTTCAATTTGTGTAATTTTTGAGGACTGGTCAGCATCAGTTTAATAATTTGTTTAATAATTCATAATATTTGGAAGGCCCAAAGGGCTGCAGTCCATATTTCAAAGTGCAACGGGCCATACAATTAGCATTAATGGGAAAAAGTGTAGGCTATTACAGTAGGTGCAATGGAATGCATTAGAAATACACTACAGTAATAAAAGTTCTGATCAGATACGTGAATTTCTTTCACCATTTCAAAATATGTTGTTTTCTTTATTTATCATAATTACAAATATTTACTTTTGTAACTACTTTCTATATGTATATTTGCTTTGCAACCGTGCAAAATTGTGAAAAGTGCTATAGAAATAAATTTGAATTGAATTAAATAATAGCCTAGCTGATATTCAAAGCATGGGCAAATTATTGAAAAGGTAAAGGTCATAATTATAAAAAAAAAAAAAAAAAAAACTTCATGATTGTTTTTGCAATTCAAAACATACTAAACTTTTATCTATTCTAGACCAAAACTTTTACACTCAACATGTAGAACTCAAATACAGCTAATGTAATGGTACATTTAATCATAACAGGTCAACATAGAATTCAACAAAAATAAAATACTGAAGTAGTACTTAAATATTTAACAAAATTCTTTTGAGCTGTAGGCAAGTTTGAAAATTCTGCCTTCACAGCAACTGTTAGCAGAAACAAACTAGATGTTTCACTTCATACCTCATGTTTTCTTTGGTTTACACAAAAAGAAAGTGTCATCTAAAAAATTACACGGCATCATCTAAAAATGATTTTATCATTCTCATATTTGAAATACATGGTGAGACTTATGTCTTTAGCTGTCTTTAGTTCGTTTGTTTAGCAAAAGTACAGCAAAACCGATTGTTGGTGAGTGTGATGGCATTGGCTTTATGGCGTGTTTGAAACACATCAATCTATGTGGTCAATATGGTCTATGTGGTCAACTTCTGGTTCAACCAATGGTAGGATGTTGGGGCAGGGCAATGGGAGTCAAGGTTTAGCTTTAGCAGTTACTAGTCATGTCAGAAAGGGTGTATTTATGAGATAAAACTCATAATTAGGAGTTTTGGTAACGTCTCGGTTACGTATGTAACCCTCGTTCCCTGAAGGAGGGAACGGAGACGTACGTCAGTAGTGACCGACGAATTGGGATATCGCTAGAGAACCCCTATCAGCTTCGAGAGAACTAAAACAAGCCAATGGAATTGGCGTGCGATATTTGCATAATGCGCACCTCCCCTAACAGGTGGATATAAAAAGGGGGGCAGATGCAATCGCACTCTGTTTTTCGCTGAGGAGACAACCGGTGTCCGCACTGCAGCGAGGGTACTGAAACTGTGGCGACGGGACGTACGTCTCCGTTCCCTCCTTCAGGGAACGAGGGTTACATACGTAACCGAGACGTTCCCTTTCAGTCGGTCACGTTCGACGTACGTCAGTAGTGACCGACGAATTGGGATCCCAACTAAAACGCCACAGTTACGAAACCCCTTCCAGTGCCCAGCGCAGGCTCTAGCCGCCCATCGCACCAAGGGGACGGAGAAGGGGGCGAGCTTACGCCGGGAAGTCTACTGCTGTTCCGATATACCCACTAAGTAAACTAGACTACACTGGGGAAGCGAACCCGTAAGGAACGCTGCGGAAACCACTACCTACCCAGAGGGGAAGGAATTTACATGGAAAACATATGGACTGGCCCGCAGGGCAGAACGCATATGAGTCCCTGGGATGGCTCCACCTGAGTAGGGGGAGACTCATCTGACAGGAGAAAGCAGAAGCTCTGCTAAGGGAAAGACACGGGCTCACCGTAGGGAGTAACCGTGGACAATACACATATGGAATCACTCACGTAGACGGATTGCAACATATGGAACCCAACCAACAGACAACATCGAAGATGGATGTTGGTCTGGCATCAGACACTCCGCAATGCCCGAGCCGAAGGTGGAGGTGGAGGAACTCGACAGGGTTCACCGAACGGGGAACACGACTGGAGTCAACAGATGCACATATCCGGCCCAGGGGGCGGGAGTGGCATTGCAAGCCGACACGAGCACAGGTTCAACGCGTCTACCGGCTGGTGGAAGCGAGTACACGGGAAGAACCAGCTTACACGTAAGCTAAAAACCCTAGCAAACGTGTTGGGTGTCGCCCAGCCCACAGCTCTACAATCTGTCAGCGAGGCGCCATAAGCCAGCGCCCAGGAAGAGGCCACTCCTCAGGTGGAGTGGGCTCTCAACCCGAACGGGCAAGGCACGATCTGGGAACATAAGCCAGGGTGATGGCATCCACTAACCAGTGGGCCATCCTCTGCTTGGAGACAGCCTTTCCCTTCTGCTGGTCTCCGTAACAGACAAAGAGCTGATCTGAGGTCCTAAGCTTCAAGTTCTATCCACGTAAACACGCAGGGCGCGAACTGGACAGAGCGAAGCTAGGGCTGGGTCTGCCTCCACCGAAGGCAGCGCTTGCAGGTTCACTACCTGATCTCTGAAGGGAGTGGTAGGAACCTTGGGCACATATCCAGGCCGGGGTCTCAGGAAGATGTGAGAATCCCCAGGCCCAAATTCCAGGCACGATTCGTCGACCGAAAATGCGTGCAGGTCCCCTACCCTCTTAACATGAGGCCAAAGCAACCAGGAGGACGGTCTAAGAGACAGTACTTTTAACTCGACTAATTGCAAAGGCTCAAGGGATGACGCCGAAGTTAGCTAAGAACTAAGGTGAGATCCCTAGAGGGTAAGGAGGGTGGGCGAGGAGGATTCAGTCCCCTCGCCCCCCTCAGGAACCTGATGATCAGACCGTGTTTCCCCAGGGCTTGCCATCAACTGCATGGAGATGTGCAGCGAAGCGGCAACATACACCTTGAGGTTGGAGGGAGACAGCCTTTGCTCCAAGCCCTCTTGCAGGAAGGAAAGCACAGATCTGACCGAGCATGATCGGGGGTCCTCTCGTCTTGCGAGAGGAGCACCATTCAACGAATAGGTTCCACTTCAACGCATAGAGGCTCCTCGTGAAGGAGCTCTAGCGGAAGTGATGGTGTCTACGACCGCCTGCGGGAGATCACCCAGAACCTCCGCATCCCGTCCAGGGACCACACGTGGAGGTTCCACAGGTCGGGACGCGGGTGCCATAGGAAGCCCCATCTCTGAGTCAGGAGGTCCTTCCTCAGAGGAATCGGCCAAGGAGGGGCTGTCGTGAGGAGCATTAGGTCCGAACCCCGGGTCCGAGTGACTAATATGGAGCCACTAACAAGACCTGCTCCTCATCCTCCCTGACCTAGCACAGGAGCTGTGCGAGAAGGCTCACTGGGGGAAAACGCATATTGCGCAGGCCCCGGGGCCAGCTGAGTGCCAGGGCATCCGTGCCGAGCGACTCGCCGGTCAGGGAAAACCACTGGCCGAGGGCAGTTCCTGGGGAGGCAACAGGACTACCTGGGCCTCGCCGAAGTAGTGCCAGATCAGCTGGACCGCCTGGGGATGGAGCCGCCACTTGCCCGCAAGTGGAGGCTGCCGTAAGAGCTCGTAGGCTGCACGGTTAAGCACACCTGGGACATGAGTGGCCTGAAGCGACCTCAGATGCTTCTGACTCCAAGCAAGAGATGGCAGGCGAGTTGCGATATGCGACGGGAGCGTAGACCAGCCTGATGGTTGATGTACGCAACGGTCGCAGTGCTTGTCCGAGCGGA
Source organism: Chanodichthys erythropterus (assembly GCF_024489055.1). Taxonomy (NCBI): domain Eukaryota; kingdom Metazoa; phylum Chordata; class Actinopteri; order Cypriniformes; family Xenocyprididae; genus Chanodichthys; species Chanodichthys erythropterus. The sequence goes on from NC_090237.1 coordinate 29,280,409, forward strand.
CCAGTACGTGCTTGTCTGACAGCAGCTCCTTGAAGCGGCCCAGTGCAAGACATACTGCTAGCAACTCGAGGCAATTGATATGCCAATGCAGTCGAGGTCCCGTCCAAGACCCGAAACCGCATGCCCGTTGTACATGGCCCCCCATCCGGTGGTAGAGGCATCTGTGTGGACCACAGCGTCCAAGGGGCACTCCCGCCCGCAGGAACCACCGGATGAGGGTAGGGCGGCAGCTCCGTGTCACGAGGACACTGAGCGTGCTGCGCTGCCACGGCCATCTCGGGACCCAGTCGTGGAGCCGGTGTTGAAGCGGCCTCATATGGAGCAACCTGAGCGGCGTGAACGCGGCTGCAGATGCCACATGCCCCAGGAGCCTCTGAAGTCTTTCAGTGGGGCCGCCGTCCTGCGCTTGAGCGAACTCAGGCAGTTCAACACCGACTGGACGCGCTCCTCAGAGAGGCGCACAATCCGGGCGACCGAGTCTAGCTCGAGACTGAGAAAAGAGATCCTCTGCCCGGGGGCGAGTTTGCTCTTGTCCCAGCTGACCCAAAGACCCAACAGGCTGAGGTGAGCTAAACCATCTCCCTGTGTACGCACAACTGCTTCGCGAGCTGGCCAGGAACAACCAGTCGTCGAGGCAGTCGAGAATGCGAACGCCCTGTTCCTTGAGGGGAACAATGGCCACCTCCGCAACCATGTAAGGCGTGGAGCGACAGGGCCAGCCCGAAGGGTAGGAGTTTGTACTGACATGCTCGACCCGAGCGCAGAATCGAGACATGAAAGTATGCATCCTTCAGGTCGAATGCTGCAAACCAAACCCCGGGACGGACGCACTCGAAAATGCGCTTCTGCATGAGCACCTTAAACGGCAGCCTGAAGGTACCGGTTCAAGACGCGCAGATCCAGGATTGGCCATAGCCCACCGTCCTTTAGGGTACAATGAAGTAGGGCTGAACCTGACTTCAAATCGGCTGGAGGGACCGGCTCGATTGTATCCCTCGCCAGGAGGACAGCAATCCACTCGGAGAACAGGTGCAATGTCCAACGACACCCAAGTGAAGTGGACACCCCAGGACGCCGGAGGACACCGGGCGAACTGAATCGCATAGCCGAGTCTGATAGTACGAATGAGCCAGCGGAACAGGCTGGGGGCACTAACCAGGCCTCCAGACACCGAGCCAGCAGAACCAAAACGCACCACAGACGTACCGGGGGTGGGGCAGCGAACCAGAGTACGGGGACCCGACTTGGGCGGCATGGTAGCGGCCCAGAGTGTGATCAGACTATGCGAGGTAGCAGTGCGCATGGGAGACGGCACACGGGGCGCGGCCTGCACCAACACACTGACACCTGCTGGCGAGGTGAGAGGGGGCTGGGAGTAGCAACGCGGGGCGCTGCACACCGCCAGCCACACTATTGGGACGTAGAGGATCGGAAAACAGTTCTTAGTGGGTACCGCTGGACTCCGGAGAGCCAGCGGCGGAACAGACCAATTCTCCACCCGGCCCTCCTCCGGGGGAGGGAGCGATGCGAGCATCGTCCCCCGAAAGAACCGTTTACATCAGCTCCAGGTCGCCATATCTCCAGGACCGTCTCCCGCTAGTCAGGTGACTGCGGGTTGAGCGGGCTGGGTTCAAGGCCAGTTTGTGAGATGAGCGCATCGAGAAAGCACACTTTGATGACGGCACATCCCAGCAAGACTCGCTAGGGGTGTTTCTGGACCACCATGGTGGACATTGTCTGGCCAGGGGCCTGCGCTATGATTTGCATCCTGCGTAGCTCAACCCCGACTCAGAACTACCCACATGCAATGAGTGCTTTGACCTACCGCAGACTTGCCAGGGGCCAAGACTCATGCAGGGCAGAGGTGGTGTGCCCGTAGCACTGCCACCCCACCCTAGGGGGTAGTGAGAGAGAAAAAACTTGTAGTGCAGATTATGACCCTCTTGGCGTTCCATATTAACACCAAAAAAGGCCACAAACAGCCAAGTTTTTTCATGCACATCCGGGCTAAACCAGGGGGCGGGGCAAGGCGAGTGCGCGTCGCACGACACCCCCAGGGGCCCGGGAAGCATGGTTGCCAAGTCTGAATCAGATTCGGCATGAGCACGCCACAACCGTGGGACGCTCAGCCTCATCTTCATGTTCAGAGCCCAACAATACTCTCTCCAATGTAGCAGTCGACATCTGATCCTCTGCTGGAGCCCTGACTAAGATGTTAGGTCCTCCATATTTATTTTAAGGAGGACCAGCAACACATGCAGAAGCTACCAGCCATGTTGGACAGTGAACGTGGCTGCCCAACTGGACGACACACGGCACCCTGGGCACCGACGTGGCCATGTTGTTCCTAAACATGATCCACCCACGAACATAGTCACAACATGTTTGCGATGCACTAGAGGAGTGGGGGGCCCACGGAGAATGACTCGGCGGGTATTGCCCCACTGTGATCCTCTGGTCACCCAGGCTTATTAACCAAAGTAGCACTTTTCTGATTCAGAAAAATAACTAGATCGGGGAATAAGTGAGGGGACTCCACATCATTAAAGGCAGCCGAGTCTCGACTGTGCATCTAGAGCGCCAGACAGCGTGCAGGGTTGCCGTGGCAATTCGACGGCACACGGCGTGCTGAGCGCTCAAGCCCTTACGAGAAAGTCGAGCAAACAACGCGCCGACGTGGACATATTTCCATAAGAAAATATGACAACCCACAAACACAGTCTCAGCACGCTAAGCAGACATGAGAGAAAATGATCGTGGCCGTCAGAGAGGATAGGAAACGACCGCCTCCAGAAACGCACAGACAGAATGACATCTTGAAAAAGACGCAGTGTCTGTCTGTGAAGCTCTTTTAGAAGGGGAAACTTCAGCTCTTTTGTGTCGAGACACACAGGGAGCGTCACGACGTGTTTAGAAAAACACAGGAGGAACCAGACCAAATCGCAGACCAACCAGTGGAATTACAGCGGAACGCTGGGAAAACAGTAGATGTTTCCACCCGGCTCACTCCAACTCGCGACCTCGCTGCAGGCGTCGTCACACCAACACAAGCGCCAAAACTTCTTCAGAGGCTTGAAGTTCTAACAGCCGCAGGACAACAGGTAGGCTCCGAAGCGAAAGACAGAGTGCGATTGCATCTGCCCCCCTTTTTATATCCACTTGTTAGGGGAGGTGCGCATTATGCAAATATCGCACGCCAGTTCCATTGGCTTGTTTTAGTTCTCTCGAAGCTGATAGGGGCTCTCTGGCGATATCCCAATTCGTCGGTCACTACTGACGTACGTCGAACGTGACCGACTGAAAGGGAACTATGAATTTTCTTTAAAGTTTCTAAGTTAGGTGCATGACGGTGAGAAAACATGTCAGAGCCAATGGATGTGGAATCTGCCCTAGTGAAAAAATCCTACCAAAATGTATTTAAAATAGGCCTACATTCATTTCATTCTAACTACAAACCCATTAATATAAATATTTACTAACATAATTATTCTAATTAAACTCTAATTTGGAGTTCTTCTTTATAATGCACAATGCATATTTCTTAATATTGAACTGTATAATTTGAATGCAAGATATTTAAAATGTACCTAAAGTATACTTGCAATAGTTCCCCTTTAGCACAATAAAAAAGTATATCTTAAGTTGGACCTCAACAAAAAAATACTTGTTCCAATTTAACAGACTCTAAGTATACCAATTTAGTATACTAAAAGTACAATCACAGGGTATTTATATTAAGTACATAAATATGGGGGGAGGGGGGAGGGAGTGGTTATCTGATGTACTCATAATCACACCTTGAGTGACGTGTGATCCAAAAAGCACAATCCCTGTTTTACTTCCTGTCCTTGGATGGGCGAAATCACAACATAATTGGCGTCCCTGGGTGGGCTAACTTGAAGTGAAGTGATGTGACATGTGGCCAAGTATGGTGATCCATACTCGGAATTTGTGCTCTGCATTTAACCCATCCAAGTGCACACACACAGCAGTGAACACACACACCGTGAACACACACCCGGAGCAGTGGGCAGCCATTGCTGCTGTGCCCGGGGAGCAGTTGGGGGTACGGTGCCTTGCTCAAGGGTCTCACCTCAGTCGTGGTATTGAGGTTGGGGAGAGCGCTGGACATTCACTCCCCTCAACGACAATCCCTGCCACACCTGAGACTCGAACCCATGACCTTTGGGTTCAAGTTCATCTCCATCCATTAGGCCACGACTGCCCCCGTGGCCTAACTTAGATTGAAATGAGCTTTCTGTTTTATGTTTCACAAGTCAATACACTGAAAGATAACAAACGATTGATTAAGCCTGATTGATAGTAATGCCCTCTGACAAATTATAGACAAGTGCTAGAATTCTCACCCCCTAGTGTGTGTGCTTAGAGCTGCTTGTGGTACATTTTCAGAGTTTAGTTAATTCAAGTGGTGTATTTGTTTATTATATATACACAAGACATACATATATATATATATATATATATATATATATATATATATATATATATTAAATAAAGATGGCTGATATGACCGCTGAAGCAGTAAGCCAGGCATTAAAGAGCGCTTCACTAATATATCTTCTTTCGGCCTGTACAACCAAACCAGGCCACAGACTTTGTTCTTGCCCAAGAACAGAACAAAGATTTGTTCCAGGAGCTCAAAAATGAGCTGGCTGATCTGCGTAGGGGTAATTTTAAATTAAGAGCTAAAATATGTAGATTGTCATCAGAGACAAATAGCTTACAGTCCATTACTGACACTAAGGAAGTCGAACTTAAGAGTCAAAACTGACATGGGTAATCTGCAAACAGAGTTGACCCATACTCAAAATGACCTGCTGGTACAGACAAGTTAATAGTCAAATTAAATGGTCAAAATATTACCCTAACAAAATCACAAACAATAATATACTTAAAAACTCAACTTAATCGAATACATTTAACTGAATTGAAATGGAGCTTAAGCATTGCAACTGCTGTGTTGTGTCATCTCCCGTCTTATCGAACATTTTTGCCTGCAGTTCTCACACAACCCACATGAGGGCACCAGTACAGCATTAAATTAACCGCTGCTGAATTTATAAGAATTCACAATAAAAAATAAATAAATAAAAATAAATAAAATCCAAACTCTGTTACACTGACATAAATATAAAAAAAATAAATATTATATATATATATATATATATATATATATATATATATATATATATATATGTCATATAATAATTCATATAATAATATATTTCATTTCAAGTGAAAGAGCATTTGGTTGCCCTAAATTAACTATACAAGGCAGACTTTATATCAAACAGATATGTTACAGTTTTCACATTACCTTAAGTTAGCAAAAGGCCCCAAAATCTCACTGGTTACGGTAACCTCTTGGAAGAGCACCATTAAGGATTTGTATGACACACACATCCTCTGTGAGCGGGCCTGAGTCTAACCGTGAGGCTTTAGAAAGACATTTTATTTCGGCGCCCGTTTTAACAGATGACTGCCTGTGCAAAGTTGTTTTACATCATAAAATGATCAAGTCAAGTTAAGTCACCTTTATTTATATAACGCTTTTTACAATGTAGATTGTGTCAAAGCAGCTTTACATTGATAACTGGTACATCATTTTGGCTGCACAGCAGCTCTTAAAGAGTAGTGTCAATGCAGGCAGATCAAAGCGCTGTTGAATATCAAATGTCAAGTGAAATGTCAAGTGTCCCCAACTAAGCAAGCCAAAGGCGACAGCGCAAGGAATCCATACTCCAACAGGTGACATCAGGTGGCAAACAAGTGTCAAATAGGTGTTAAAATGGAGAAAAAAAAACGGTAACACTTTAGATTACAGCCCGGAAAGTACTGTGTGATTACAACAAATTTACAGCCTAACTTTCAATAATTATAGTGTAACTATACAGTAAGTATGTGTAAGTATAGGGGAACAATATGTGAAGTATTGAGAATAAAGGGGTAACAACCAGGAAAAATAACAAATTATTCATAGTTTTAATATTTTATAACTAAGGGGTATGTATGACATAACTAAGGGGTATATATGACATTACGGGCCGTAAATTAAAGTGGAGCTCGTTACCCTCTTATTTCATGTAGTTACAGGGTAAGTAATTAATAAAAATAAATAAATAAATAAATAAATAAATAAAAACGCAACCAGTCATATCACTTGGAAAACTTTATTTGAAAAACAACTTATTTAAAAACAGATTTAAAGTTACAACACTTCTTATTTGTTTCTCTTGCTTGGCTTCCTCCTCCTCTTGTTCCTCTTTTTCTTTCTTTCCACTGATGAATCTTAAGAGGGAATCCAATTTGCTATTCTGTATTTAAAAAATACAGAACACCCGGAAATGTGCTCACCGTTTACTCATCTTTTACCCTCATGCCATCTGAGATGTATACGACTTTCCTTCTTAAGATGAACACAAAAAGGATTTTAGTAAAAAAATAAATCATCTGGGAACGCTTTATAATGCAAGCTCACTTGTTCCTAAAAGTCGAAGCATCAAACAGCAATAACTACAGTAACTTGAAGCGTGACGTAGCGTAAACTCACGCAGATGTTGGATGCCGTCAGTTTTTTTTTGTTTGTTTCACACGAATCTCCCGCGAGAATGTCATGAAAGCTTCAATGTGCTTCATCGAACGCAAGTCGACTCTCATGCAGGCGCTGGTGACAGTTGGTCAGAAGCGAAAAGATGAATAGCCTAAACCCTGAAAAAGATTTCTGGGTGTACTGTATTTTCTTATAATACAGAATAGCAACGAGATTCCTTCTTAAGATTCATCAGCTGAGAAACAAGAGCAGGTGGAAGCCAAGCGAGAAACAACAACAACCAAAAAAAATGGACAAAAATTAATAATAAGTGTTGTAGACCTGTTTTTAATAAAGTTGTTTTTCAAATAAAGGTTTCGGAGTCAGTGATATCAGATTGTTTGCATTTTATTAATTACTTACCCTGTAACTACATGAAATAAGAGGGTAATAAGCACTGCTTTAATTTACGGCCCGTAATGTCATACTTACCCCTTAGTTATATGTCATAAGTACCCCTTAGATATAAAATATTTACAGTATAATTAATTTGTTATTTTCCTGGTTGTTACCCCTTTATTCCCAATACTTTACATATTGTTCCCCTATACTTACACATACTTACTGTATAGTTACACTATAATTATTGAAAGTTATGCTGTAAATTTGTTGTAATTATGCAGTACTTTCCGGGCTGTAATCTAAAGCGTTACCAAAAAACCTTGGGAGAAACCAGGCTTAGTCAGGGGGCCAGTTCTCCTCTGGCAAACAGTGCTTTGTTATGACTCAGGTTGCTATCATAAGTCCGATAGGATCGCAACATTCAAAGTATTTATTTCAGTTCCATCCAGTTGAGGATCGTATTCAAGGTCGCAGGTCCTTGGTCTCACCTGGATACAGCCCGGATCTGGTTTCCTTGGGATAAACAAACTAAGTGTGCTAAGTATTTATTTATGATTTAATGCCATATCAGCAGCAATGGCTATATTCATGGCAATCAGCAATATCAGTTCAATAGATTATTTATAATACTTTAACAAGTATGTCTTAAAAACAATCATTATACAAAATCAGGCATATACACCAATAACAACAACATTAATAACAACAATTACATAGAATCTTTCAACTGAATATTCGACAGAAATTCTAAAATTACTCCAGGAGAAACCTTTTTGAAAATGTCCATTAATGTATTCTCTGTATAAAACTGTAATATTACTTAAGAAAGGACATTCTATTAAAATATGTTTTATACTCATGAAATTCTTACACAAATCACAGATCGGTTTATCTTCCCCCTTCAATAAATATGAATGAGTGAGTCTTGAATGTCCAATTCGGCATCTTGTATATACAACTTGGTTATATCAGTTTTCAAAATAATAACTAATAACTCCTTGATTTAAAACTGGATTCACCTCATATAATTTGTTATTTACACATTCGTTCCATTCCATTTGCCATTTACTGTGAATGTAAAGGTTCAATATGGGTTTAACGTCAGATGCTGGTATTTTACATTGTCATTTCCAAATGAAGTGCTTCCTTTGCTGCTCTATCTGCTTGTTCATTACCATGTCAATCCCATATGGCCTGGTATCCAACAAAAACAATATTAAAATCTTGTTTCTTTAAAAAGTCCACTTTTCCTATTATGCTGATAATAGGATGTTCAGTTTTCAAAAAATCAAGTGCTTGTAGACAGGATTTAGAATCTGTGCAAATTAAAACATTACATTGTTGTTCCTTCTCTATTTGTTCAAGAGCTAAAAGTAATGCAAAAGCTTCAGCTGTGAAAATTGAACTTTGTCCATAAATACACTTGCCATAGCGTTTTAACCATAGACATCATATAGGTAGACGCCCTATCGAACGCTACTGCCTATTGGCACGGACGAGCCGTGGAGCCGCCATCTTGGACCGGTCGCCAGCTCCACTCAGTGTAACTTGTTTGTCAGGTGCAATGAGCTGTCAGTGCATTTAATTAATCATATCTCACTGAATACCTAACTGATTTTGACACGGGATTTTTTGCTGCAAAGGTCATTCATGTAGCTATGATACAGGACACATTGTTCAGTGTATTTTAATATTCATAGTAGGCTTAACAGTTATATAATATTCTGATATAAGATATAAAGTGACCAGACGTCCAAAATCAAAATATGTGATGTAGGATATAAGGTAATTTATAAACCACACACTATAAATATGATAAAGAAGCAGAAACAGATAGTTGCAGTAAAATAAGATATCTCAGTAATAGAAGTCGGAGGGGTAATTTGCGCTTATGTGTGTATACATTGCTTCCTGATATCACGTGCACAAACACAAATAACAGTTAGTATGTCCGGTCGAACAATGTATGTATTAAATTCAGATTGGATTGTGTTGGTAATAGGCACTTAACGTTACCTAACGCTAAAAGTAAGTTTCGTGCATTGAGCGCATTCTAACAAGTGCTTTCGAACTTCTTTCTGATCTGAATAAGTTATGTGGAAAACAATTGCGAGGTCCGATGGTTAAGCAGAGCGGTTAAGATAAAGGGGCTTGAATAATTAATAATCAATATAACCTGACGAAAAGATATTTATTAAATGTTATCCACATTATATTTCATCTGCAACAGCATTATGAACTTTTATAACGATGCGTTTGGTCATTAACTTAAATGCATCATTATGCAAAGATGAAGAGAATTCTCTGCATGAAAGACCCATGACTGGCAGATCAGCGTGCGACTACATTTCTCTCCGAAACGGTAGGGAAATAAATTTAATTCAATGTGGAGGATTTTAACTGTGACAAGATGATTGACAGGGTAGTTTAAACAGTTACAGTTTGCGTAAATAAGCGACAGAACGTCCGTTAAAGACGCAGTTATGACGAGGTAGTATGTCCCAAAGCTTGTCTACTCTTCTGCTACACACTCAAAAGTATGTACTTTTTCTTTACAAAAACAGTAAATGCTTTTAGAATGTAGTATAAGTAGGCGAATTGGGACGCAGCTTAGGAATACGACCGGTCTAAGATGGCGGCCGCAAATCTCATCGCCCAGCGGCCAATAGGGCGTCTACCTATATGATGTCTATGGTTTTAACCCAATCACTACTGCGGCAGATACCCAACTGTCTGACTTTGATCCATCTGTGTACACAGGTAGGTGAGTTGGTAAACTTCGTCTTATATCCAAAAATTCCTCCCGATAAACATTTGGATGATTTTCCTTTTTTTTATACTGAGCCAGGTTCATGACGATGATTGGTTTTTTAATATCCCAGGGTGGTATAGGACACAAATGCGTCAATGTTAAGATATCCAGATTAATATCCATATTTTCCAAGTGTGATTTTATGCGGATTCCAAAAGGACTGATGTATCTGGGTCTAGCTTCATACAAATGTGAATATGGAGGATGAAAAACTGAAGAATATGCTGGATTACTTTCATTAGCTTTTAGCTTAACTACATAGTTGAGAGCCAATTTCAGCCTTCTGTTATATAATGATGGTTCTCTTGCTTCTGTATACAAGCTCTGAATTGGGGAAGTCCTAAATGCTCCTAAGGCAAGTCTCAATCGTGTATGATGTACTGTGTCCAGCATTTTGATGTATGACTTCCTAGCAGATCCATAAACAATACTCCCATAGTCCATTTTTGATCGAACAAGTGTCCTATAAAGTCTCAAGAGTACTTCACAATCTGCACCCCATTTAATCCTTGCTAGCACTTTTATAATATCCATTGCTTTAAAAACATCTGTTTCGCAGCATTTTAATATGAGGAATAAAAGATAGTTTGTTATCAAAATTAAGTCCTAGGAATTGTCTCTTTTACGACTTTTATAAGTTCTCTTTTTAAAAAAAGCTCTGGATCTAAGTGCATAGACCGCAGAAAACAGAAATGCATACATACAATTTTTGATTTAGAAAATTTAAAACCATTTTTAACTGACCAGTCATACATTTTATTTATACATATTTGTATTTGTCTTTCAATTACGTTCATATTTTTTCCTTTATAACAAATACACACATCATCTACATATAAACTACGAAATATATTAGACCCCATAACGCTTACAATACCATTAATTTTAATACTAAAAAGAGTTACTGAAAGTATACTTCCTTGAGGCACTCCTGATTCTTGTACATACAAGTCAGATAATACATTTCTTACTCGAACACGAAAAACTCTATTGGATAAAAAATTTGAAATAAAAATGGGTATATGCCCCCTAAAACCCATATCATACAAATCTTTTAAAATACCATACCTCCACGTAGTATCATAAGCTTTTTCCAAATCAAAAAATACCGCTACTAAATGCTTTTTTTTAATAAAACCATCTCGTACAAAAGATTCTAATCTTATAAGATGATCAAGAGTACTTTTTCCCCGTCTAAATCCACATTGATATTTACTGATCTTTTGATCTTTTTCCAAGGTCCACACCAGCCGGTCATTAATCATACTTTCCATGGTTTTACATAAACAACTAGTTAGGGCTATTGGACGATAATTATTTGAGTCAGTATGGTCCTTTACAGGTTTAGGTATTGGTATAATTATTGCCTCTTTCCAGTAATATGGTAATTCTCCTGATTTCCAGATGTTATTGAAATTTTCCAGTAGAATCGATAATACACTATAGGGTAGATGTTTCAAAAACTGATAGTGAATTTTGCCAGGTCCAATGGCTGTGTCATTGGAGTTTTTTTATGGCTTTCAAAAGTTCTTCCATGGTAAAAGGCTGGTTATACAATTCAGCATTACCAGAGGAGAAATTACGTTTTTTCTGTTCCTGCTTTATTTGCATTTCTTTAAATCTGGGAAGACCATTTTCTAATGATGAATTTCTCTTGTCTCTGCCAATTTATTAGCAATATCCTGTTTCGTTGTTAGCAAAGTATCCTGATTTTTAATATGTTGTATTTGTAATCCTCCTTCCTTATTTTTCATCTTTCTTATCATATCCCATACTTTCTTTGTTGGTGTCTGTGATGTTAAACTTGACATTTTTTCCAGCTTTGCCTCTTTGTTTCATTAATAATTCTTCGTGCTTTTGATCTACAGGTTTTCAGTCTGATGAGGTTTTCTGTTGTTGGATGTTTATTAAAATTTCTTTCTGCCCTCTTCCGATCAGCCTTTTTGCAGTCTTCATTAAACCATGGGTTTCTCTGACGGCATGACTTTGTTGATGTTTTTGGAACAGATTTTTATGCTATTTCAATTAGTATGTCAGTGAATTTCTTTATTGGGTCTTGATGTTCTTTCCAATCTATGTTAAACTTCTCATAGCACAATTTTTGAAAAATATACCAATTAGCTTTTTCTATTTTCCATCTTAGAGTGTCTTGCTGAATGTCTTCTTCAATGGATGTTAAAATCAATGGATAATGATCACTCCCACATAGATCCTTCCATACTTGCCATGAAAAATCAATTAGTACTTCAGGTTCACACAAAGTTAAGTCAATAGCAGAATAAGTTCCATATCCTGGATGCAGATATGTATTTGAGCCATCATTTAATATACACAAATCATTATTATATATGAACTCTTCTATTCTTCTGCCTTTGGTGTTTGTATGTTTTCCTCCCCATAAAGTGCTGTGACTATTAAAATCACCCATTAATATATATGGTGATGGAAATTGTTCAACCATTTTGTTCAGTTCTTGTATTGTCTCTGAGGTATCAGGGGGTGTATAAATAGAGCACATAGTTATAGTTTTATGTAGAGTTAAGCGCACAGCCACCACTTGCAGGTTTGTATTTATTGACATGTGACTATGAATTATGTCATGTCTTACTAATATGGCCGATCCACCAGACGGACGTTGTATATTTGGACCAAAAGTGTTATAAATATTATACTTTTTCAAAGTCAATTTACTATTTGTTGTTAGATGGGTTTCCTGGAGGCAGAATGCAATGGGATTGAAAATGGCTGCCAATTGTTGCAGCTCTGAAACGTTTGCATTAAGTCCTCGACAATTCCACTGAATTATATGATTCATCATTTTCAAGTAGGTGAGACAAGTACCTGCCCTTTACCTTTGCATTTAGGAGACAAGCTTCGACTTCGAGATTTTATAGACTCTGTCATTTCAACATCATAATTCTTTGGGTACTCTATCTTTTGAGTTTTCCCTTCTTGATTTGATTTTGTTGATTGAATTTTTGTACTTTGTTGTATCTTTTTCCCTCTCAAGGGCTGATTATGCTCATTTGATGATTTTCCATCTTCTTTAGCTTGGGTTTGATTTATCATTGTTTGACATTGTGTTCCTTGATTCTTCTTTTTGATTAGAACAGAACTTCTGTTGCTAACATTTTGTGGTTTCTCACCATTCACCCAGGTCAAATCAGTCTGACATTCAATGGAGCTCATGGTTGGTTTCAGCACAGAAGCATATGTTTTCCTCATATCAAAGGATGGAGACTCCTCAACCTTTTTGCGTGCTTCAACATAGCTAATCCTTTCAACACATTTTATTCTTTGGATTTCTTTTTCCTTTATCCAAATTGGACATTCTTTTGTTGAAGCTGGATGATTAGCTGAACAGTTGCTGCATTTTGATGGTTTTGAACATCCTGATTCATGTCCTTCTTCTCCACAGTTACAGCAAACCGTTTTTCTTTTACAGAAAGCAGAGCCGTGGCCAAATTTCTGACAGTTGTAGCATCTCAATGGGTTTGGAATGAAAATATTGACCGGTACACTCAAATAGCCAATCTGAATCTTCTCTGGAGGTTGAGGTTTATTAAAAGTCAAAATATAAGTGCCTGTCTTAATTATCTGTTCTTTTTTGATTATGATCCTCTTGACATTCGTTACCCCTTGTTGAGTCAATTCTGATGCTATTTCAGACTCATCCATGTCATGTAGCTCTCTGGTACGCATAACTCCTTTGCTACTGTTTAATGACGGATGATAAAACGCCTTTAATGGTACATCTGCCAGCATACTTGCATGCAAGAAGTTTTCAGCATGGCTTTTCTTAGTGCATTCTACTAATATTTGTCCAGATCTTAGCTTTTTAACATCTTTAACAGTTCCTGCTATGCCTGAAATGCCTTTCTGTATTGCAAATGGAGACAATTTTGTAAGAGGCATGTCTGTTATTTCTGATTCTAGCAGTATAAATCTTTGCCAATTTTCACTCTTTTGAGAATACATACATCCAATATCTGAGTCATCATCCAATGTTTGTTCTATCATACGTCGTTTTGATTTTTTTTTATTAGCCATGTTTGTATTTTTGAATTTCATCACTTCTGCTCCCCACCCACCTCGGAGCCCAACAAGGGGATGCACAGAGCCGCGGTAATCCTCCAGATATGCACCAAGGATACAGGGGTGATATACTTGAGCAAAAGGAACATAGATTTCCTTTTACCCAATTGACCCTAAGCCAAAGCCCTTTCGGGTACATCTTGACTAGCCGATTGGTTGGACCGGGTCCTTCCAACCTCCCGTCTATGTGAATTCAAAGCCAAAGTATTGTGTTGGACCTGAAGTAGCCGCAGCATACACATTCCTCAAATACCAGGTTCTTGTCCTCCCCAGACACGGGTTGCAACTTACGGCAAAAAAGTCGCCCCATTTGTTGCCTCTTACGATCAGCAAGGGGGTGCTAGGGACCTATTCTACCCCGGGTCCCCACGGGGGCTAAGTGTGCTATGTGTTATAAGTGTAACGCGGTCCTACTAGTGTGTAGCACTCCTCTAACTAACTCTAGGTCACTGCATAAAACACTTGTGGAACCACGTTAACCACTGGGGATTCCTTTGGACCAGAATCAGAAGATAAGGATCGTCTCACAGGAGCAAAGGTAAGTAATAAGTATAATAGTAAAATCTAGTAATAGTCTGTAATCAATTAATCACACAGAATGAAGTAGAATAAAGAATAAAGTCAATCAATATGGAAAAGAATGTAGTATATTGTTTACTTCTCTTTTAAGTTGCAATGAAATAAGTGAATTGAATAATAAAACCCAAAATAACAAAAGGGTATAAAAATTAAAAAAACCCAAATCAAGGTTCAGATTCAGAATAAAAATAAACAAAACAGTAAAATAATAATACATTTCACACAATTTTACAATCAGTGTCTCAGTTTTGAAATCAGTTCCTCAAAGACATTCAGATTTTAAATACTTTCAAAATCTGTTTCACAATGAGCTTCAGTTTTTGCATTCAACTCAGTCTAAATGTCCAGTTGAGTTTAAGTTCAGTGTCTCAAGTTCAAGAGTATAGAGAATACGATTCTGACGTCACGCCGCGTTGAGTTCTGGGTAACTTCTTTGTTATTACGCCATCTTGACAGGATCGCGCAACCTATCCGTCATTGAGTTTAGTTCAGTAATTTGTTTTCTGTCATGATTGTGAAAAAATTCACCATTTTATGTCATTAATGCTGCATCAATAATGGTGATAGTAACTCTGATAATCGTTCTGAGAGAGAACTGGACAATGAGCAACGTTTTTTGCCTTTTCTACATGTAAAAACAGCAAGGGAAACAGGTCGATGAGATGACGAGAAGACGCTGGATGGCAAATCTTTTAGTAATGGCACTAATTAAACCCACTGCATATCACTCAATAAAAGAATCACATTGCTGAGTGTTTTTTGACATTTTTGGTTTAATAATTAACATTACCTTTTGCGAGTCTGACTCTCACTCCGCTCGTGAATTAGTAGAACTTGAACGGGGACATTCAAATGCTTTTAAGAATGAAGAAACGCTTAATGCACAGAGACAAACACAAGATTCTGTACATATCTGTTAAAGCATACTGTGTGGAGAACGCGTTGCGTTTATATTCAGGGCTTGTCTGCACATCTTTTAATATAATGTCATCATAATACACTAAGCCAGCGTTTTTAAAAGGTGCCCTTGCAAGGACTCACTACTAAACTGTTGACAAGCTCATAGGGTTTTGATTTTGTTTGTCATCTGTTGAAATAAATATAAAAATACAGTGTGTTCGTGTCCGTCTGTCCGCTGATTGACCCATAATCTCTCATTCTCTGGGATCGTGGAAAGGAATATTTACAATGACAACAGTTGTAGGCCTATTCAATATGCGTTTAAGCATCATTTAAACGTTTCCAACAAATAAATGAATGATTTTTCTCAGTGTGTTGAACCCATACTTTTATTTGGATATTCATATGATGGCTGAAGCAGCAGCGAGCATCCAGTGTGCGATACGGTAAACAGATGAACATTGTAAACGAAATTCTACAAAACTTAAGTGAAAAAATAAAAAATAAATAAAATTATCATGCGATGCTATAAAATAGCTTCTGTTCCCTGCAAACGATACCCTTAAAAATGTGAATGTTCCGCTTAATGGCAGAAACAAAACAAAAGGTAAGCAAGTGTCTGTATTAATTTCAGTGCAAGTAGTAGGGGGCGATCCTGTCAAAATGGCGGCGGCACCGCCCCGGCATGCAACACGGCATGACGTCGGTTCGTATTCTCTATAAAGCAATGTTCATCAAAAAGCGGAAGAAAAAAAAAAATTAAATCCAGGAGAGAGAAAAAAACAATGTTTTTATCCACCGAAGATCCAGGTAGAAAAAACTCGGGAAAAATCAAAGAAAAATCAAAGCAAAAATAGTTTGATCCTACCAGTTCGGCAGGCTTCAGGCTCTTTTGTTTGATCCTACCAGTTCGGCAGACTTCACGCTCTTTTCTGTTTCCAGGTACGAGAGGATGGAATTGCTCGCCAGTCCCGACTGGAATGCGAATATTCAGCAAGGACAGGATTCAGGAACAGAATTCTCACAAAGAAAAAAAACCCAGCCTTGTAACAACAAAGCCAAAATGAAACATTAATGTCATTGTCCAAATAAATCATTTCAAATTAAATCAAACTCTCTGTATAAATCATTTGCATGTACATGAGAACATACATGCTAATTCACCATGTGCTCAATCCAACACTAGGGCCCCGTTTACACGTACATGGTTATTTTGAAAAACGGAGACATTTCCCTTCGTTTGCGCCCTTCATTTACACGCAAACGGAGAATTCGCCTCTGAAAACAAGTCTTTTTAAAAACTCCGGCCAGAGTGGAGATTTTAAAAATCTTCGTTTGCACGTTTGCATGTAAACTGAGACAAACAGGTGTTTAATCAGCCAACTTCACAGTATGCGCCAGAGCTCGCACCTATGTTTACATGTGATCATGGAAGCGTTTAGAGTAGCAGTCGCATTTATGTTGGTGCAAACTCTTCTCGTGTGTTTGCATTTGCAAATAGAGCTGCTCCATTATGTTGAGGAGCAGAGACGAATGAGTGCTCGGAAATCAGCAATTTTGCAACAACGAATCACTTCAAGAGGAATTCAGGATTTTTTTTCGGGATTCTGATTGGCTTACGTGGGCTTGAACTGCTCGATACACTCTTGACGTCATACATACACGGGTACGTGGAAATAAAAACTTTTCTGAAAACGTACTCGGTTACTAACGTAACCTCGGTTCCCTGAGATACGGAACGAGTACTGCGTATTGGGAAAGGTCTCCCTTTTTCCCCGCTGCTGAAGCCTTTTTCAATAACGCAGTGTAACTGCACCGTCATTGGTTCACTCATAGACAAGTTGTTGAACCAATGGCGGCGCGGCATAGCTGCGCGGCCTATGGCGACAAAGCGTGCGAATATTCCCGCCGAAATGGGCGGGGTATAGGGCTATATAAGCAGGCGTTTCGCCATAGGATTTCAGTGTCAATCGACTGAAGCGACGACCCTGAGCCGCAGCCTCGTGGCACGGCAAGTGACGCAGTACTCGTTCCGTATCTCAGGGAACCGAGGTTACGTTAGTAACCGAGTACGTTCCCTTTCGATACTTCACTCGTACTGCGTATGGGGAACGAATTCAACCACGCCGTGCCACGGCTGGGAACGGTATAGCTTGCATTTGGCCAACCCAGAGGGGGGCCAAAAGGACAAGCGGAGGCAAAGCCTAACCGAACCCATGGTTACACTGAAGGAAGATACTTCCTATGGTGGCGTGAAGCGGGACTTGTTGAAGGCCGCTAATCACACCGACAGGACCCGAGCTTGTAAGGTCGGGACATCGAGGTGATAAAACCTGACAAAGGTGGACGGCGAAGACCAGCCGGCCGCCTCACAGATGTCTTGGATGGAAACTCCGTTGGACCAAGCCCACGAGGAAGCCATTACTCTAGTGGAGTGGGCCCTGACTCCTATGGGGCAATTAGTGCCCAGTGAGGAGTAGCACAGGTTAATAGCATCCACTATCCAACGGGAAATGCGTTGTTTCGAGACCGGAGACCCTTTGGTGCGGCCGCCAAAACAAACAAAAAGCTGATCCGACTGTCTGAAAGACTGTGATCGGTCTATGTAGGTCCTCAATGCCCTGACTGGGCAGAGTAGCTGCAGCTCTGGTTCGTCCGCCGAGGGAGGAAGAGCAGAGAGCGAGATGACCTGAGCTCTAAACGGAGTTGAGAGCACTTTAGGGACGTAGCCATGCCTAGGTTTCAGAACGACCTTAGAGTCACCAGGCCCGAATTCGCTAGTAGCAGAGCGGTTTTTAGCGTTAGGGGCCTGAGGTCGGCTGAACCCATTGGTTCAAATGGGGCTCCTTTCAAGGCCCTGAGGACCAACGAGAGGTCCCAGGAGGGAATAGTGAGAGGGCGAGGAGGATTCAAACGCCTAGCACCTCTCAAAAAACGGATCACAAGCCCGTTTCGTCCCACCGATTGGCCAGCAATAGGAGCGTGGAACGCTGCAATGGCTGCTATGTAAACCTTAAGCGTGGAAGGGGAGCGCCCCATTTCCAAGCGTTCTTGGAGGAAAGACAGTATGGAAGATACGTCACTCTCCACAGGGTCTATGTTGCGTGTTGAACACCAATCAACAAAGTCTGACCACTTCTGGTCGTAGAGGCGCCTCGTAGATGGGGCTCTAGCCTGAGAAATGGTATCTAGGACGTCCTCGGGGAGGCTAGTCGGCTCCCATCGAGGGACCAGAGGTGCAGAGCCCAGAGCTGCGGCTGTGGGTGCCAGATTGTTCTGTTTGCCTGAGAGAGGAGGTCCCGTCTCAGGGGAATCGGCCACAGGGCTCATAGAGAGAGCCTGAATAGCTCTGAGGACCAAACCTGGTTCCTCCAGAGCGGGGCCACCAGAAGGACTCTGTGCTGGTCTTCTCTGATACGCCTGATGACCTGGGGGATCAGTGCGATCGGAGGGAAAGCATAAAGGAGCGTGCTGGGCCATGTGTGGGCCAGAGCATCTACTTCCTTCGAGAAAAATGTTGGGCAATGAGAGTTGTCTTCTGAGGCGAAGAGGTCTACCTCTGCCTTCCCGAAGAGCTCCCAGATCGTGAGGACCACTTGGGGGTGGAGCATCCACTCGTCGGAGGGGATGTTGCTCCGTGACAACATGTCCGCACCCAGATTGTTCCTGCCAGGAACATGAGTCGCTCTGAGCGACTGAAGCCTCGGAAGAGCCCATTCCAGCAGACGTTTCGCCAGAGCGCATAAGCGGCTGGACGAAAGACCGCCTTGGTGGTTCAGGTATGACACCACAGTCATACTGTCTGACCGAACTAGAACATGACGTCCCGTCAAGTAAGCCTGAAAGAACTGAAGGGCTTTCATCACTGCTAGCATCTCTAGACAGTTGATGTGTAGATGGCTTTCCTCGTGGCTCCACGAGCCGAAGGCCGGTCTGCCCTCGCACACAGCGCCCCAGCCCAAGTTGGAGGCGTCTGTTGAGAGCAAGGGACTCCGCGCTGGAACCATACTGGATCCATCCAAGGTTTCAGGGCTAGAAGACAGGCCCGATTGACCTTGAGACATAGGCGGCCGTGCCGCCATGCGCTGGGAGGAACCCGGAACTTCAACCAGTACTGAAGAGGCCGCATCCGAAGAAGGCCTAGCTGCAGCACCGGGGAGGCGGAAGCCATCAGCCCTAGCAGCCTCTGGAAAAACTTCAGAGGGAGATAGGCTTTGTTCGTGACAGATGCCGTGAGCTGCTGAATTGCCAGGGCGCGCTCTGGTGAGACTACTGCCGTCATACGGACCGAGTCGAAAACTGCTCCCAGAAACGAGATTCGTTGAGTGGGGCATAGCGAGCTCTTGGCTAAGTTGACCCTGAGACCCAGGCATTGTAGATGGCTGAGGAGCACGGATCTGTGGCGTTCCAGCTCGACTCGCGAACGGGCTAAGATGAGCCAGTCGTCGAGATAATTCAGAACCCGGATTCCCATCTGTCTCAGAGGGGAAAGCGCCGCGTCCATGCACTTGGTGAAAGTGCGGGGAGCCAGAGACAGCCCGAAGGGCAGGACCGTATATTGGTATGCCACCCCTTCGTATGCGAATCTCAAGAATCGTCTGTGACGGGGGGCTATCTGGATGTGAAAATACACATCCTTCAGGTCCAACGAGCAGAACCAGTCCTCGGGGCAAATGTGCGCGAGGATCTGCTTCAGCGTCAGCATTTTGAACTTCCGTCTCATGAGGGAGTGATTCAAAAGCCTGAGGTCTAGGATGGGTCTGAGACCGCCATCCTTTTTGGGGACCAGAAAGTAGCGGCTGTAAAAGCCTGTCTCGCTCTCTGACGGAGGAACCGTTTCCACAGCTCCTTTTTCCAGCAACGACATGACTTCGGCCCGGAGGACATGAGCGTCGTCCGGATTGACCAACGTTTGAAGCACCCCGGCGAAGCGGGGGGGCCGTCGTGTAAACTGGAGCGAGTAGCCCTGGTTTACGATCCCCATGACCCATTCTGACACATCGGGGATGGCCTGCCAGGCCTCGGCCCGAGTGGCTAGGGGTTGAATAATGTTGGGTGACAGACCGCCGTTGAGAGGGCGGTCTCGTACACCGCGAGGGGTGGAAGAGGAAATTTGCTCTTTTTGTGATGAGGTAAAAATTTGTTAGCCGTGAAAACGGCGTTTGGGGTGGGCGCAACAGGTGTGGGCCCAGCTGTCACTTGGAGTATGTTTCCCACGCCCGGAAATAAACGAGGCGGAGGGGAAATTACTCGTGGGAGCTTTTGGGGTGGTCCGGTCGTAACGGGACGGTCCCCCATCCTCTTCCTGTCCGACGAATCAGGACGACTTCGGAGGCACCGGGTCCAGCACAATCCTGGGCCGGGGTCCCTGGCGCCTCGGGAAGGGAGGGCGCTTCGCAGGGCGCGAGCGCTGGCGATGCTCCTGGGGCGGCGCTGCCTGTTTTGCAGGTGGGGCTGGATTGTTCTGCTGAGCCGGCGCAGTCCTGGGGCGGCTAGACGCAGAAGCGGAGCTGGAGCGCTTAGGCAAGAAATGCCTCATAGCCTGAGACGATTTCTGCGCGGCAGTAAAGCGCTCAGTGAAGCCATCCACTGCAGGCCCGAAGAGACCGGAAGGCAAGACCGGGGCGTCTAAGAAGGCCGTCTTGTCTAGGTCTTTGATCTCCGTTAGGTTGAGCCACAGGTGGCGCTCCAACACGACCAGGCTAGCCATGGAACGACCGATGGCCTGGGCCGCAGCCTTCGTAGCTCGCAGGGCAAGATCCGTGGCGCTGCGGAGATCTTTGAAGGCTGGCGCGTCGATTCCAGACTCATCCAGAGAGCGGAGGAGTTTGGCCTGGAATACTTGAAATATGGCCATGGTGTGGAGCACAGAGGCAGCTTGGCCCGCCGAGGTGTAAGCCCGTCCAGCCAGAGTAGAGGTGGTCCGACAGGGCTTGGAAGGAAGGGCCCTCTTCGTCTTCCAACCCACAGCCGCGGGAGGACAGAGGTGAGCAGCCACCGCTTTATCTAGGGGTGGCAAGTGCTCGTATCCCTTCTCCTCTGCGCCGTCGACGGCGGTGAGGGCGGAGCGGTGCGTAGTGTGGAGGCGGGCAGAGTAAGGAGCGCGCCACGACTTTGTCAGCTCTTCGTGGACCTCAGGAAAGAAGGGCGCTGAACGCTGGCGAGGTGCTTGGCGGCGGCCTGGCAGAAACCATTCGTCCAGGCGGCTGCGAGACGGCTCCTCTGGAGGGGCCCACTCGAGGTCCAGCTCTTCAACGGCCCTAGACAGGATGCGGAAGAGCTTGGCATCCATGCCCTGGCCATGCTCGATGGGTTCCAAGGGAGGCGGTGGAGCGGGGTCTTCCGGCTCGCCAGCCCATCCTTCCTCTTCGGAAGCCGCAAGAGACATGGAGTCGTCTTGTTCGTCGTCTGTTCCCCCGAATGAGACGAGGTCACTCGCTTCTGCGGAGGGACGCTGCTCAGGGCGAGAGAACAGAACGGGAGAGAGTTCCCTGGGAGGAGAGGGCGAGGCACGCGGGGGCTGGGCCGGCGTGAGCTCGCTCAACTCCTGGCGCTGAGTCGCTCTACCCCGCTGTCTTTTCCTCACCGGCTCGCGGGAGGAAGGAGACGGGAGGGCGTGAGCGGCGAGATCGCCCTCAGTGAAGAAGGCGACCCGCGAGCGCAGGGAAGCGAGACTCATACACTCGCAGTGCGGGCATGAGTCTCCAGCGAGCGCGCCGTCTGCGTGGGGCTTGCCCAGGCAAGCGACACACTCGCTGTGTCCATCGTCGTCGTGCAGGGGGGCCCTGCAAGTACCACATGAGTGGCGGGGCATCGTGAGACGCCACTGCCGTGAAAACGGCAATTGGGTGGCTCTTTTAGAGCGGCGAGGGCCGCGGAAGCTCTTAGAGCGGTGAAAACCGCTGAAAATCGCTCTTTTAGAGCGGCGTTTAAGCCACGGATGAAGCTCTCAGGCGGCGCGCCGGAAGCGGGAAGCGGGAGGCGGCGGCTCGGCGACGGCGCTAGAAGCTGCAGTCCGCGAGGGCGCCGGCGCTTTCTTCCACCGGCGAGTCCAGGCGAGTCCGCTGCGGGAGCCTCTTCAGACGGCGGCGAGAGCAGAAGGCGGCGAGCTTCTTCGGCTTCAGGCGGAGATCAGCGAAGAGAAGTAGATGTCGTCGCTGAAGGAGAAAACACTGAAATCCTATGGCGAAACGCCTGCTTATATAGCCCTATACCCCGCCCATTTCGGCTGGAATATTCGCGCACATATATATATATATAATCATATATCATACTGATACACTTTTAAAGCATTTCTGAAAACTTTTACATCACTTTTTACCCGTTAAAATTCCTTTTTCACATTACAATTCACAGTATTCACAATCAAAATAACTAAATACACTTTTTTATAACGAAGTCTGTTACTCACCAAGGAGAAGTATAAATCAGAAAACAAAAATAAAGTTGTTTCTCCCCGGAAAAGATGTATATTATATCTTATTGCGTCAGTCTCATCATGTCCGGTTCAAATGTCGTCACACAATACTATTCTCAAACAGTCGAGTTTCTAAAAGTTATATCACAGATATACATTCAACGTGTTAATAATCCATCGCTGGATTATTAAACAAAGGATTTTAATCACAATTTGTGCAACTGCGTCTTCTCTCGTTCAAGTCGGTTCAAGTTCACTCTCGTTCTGCCTGCTTGTCCGCTAACTTTCGGCAAGGGGCGGGACTAACTTTTAACCTCACCAATGAGCAATCGGCTCAAGAGCATTTCTAAATTTAATTTATAAAGCAATTTTATTGCATTTTTCTTCTTTCTTTTTTATATATTTATATATTTTATGACAATAATAGTTATATAAAATTGCAAATAAATGCTAGTGACCTAGGTTAATGACCTGGGTTACATAAGTTTGACTGATAAACACAAATTTGCCATGAATACAAACTGTTAGCTGTGAATACAAACTGCTACATTATGAAACATGTAATTCATAATGTAGGAACCCAGAGATTTTCTGCCCATAGCCGTGCCGGGCACTGTGTGAAATCCTACCGTGACTGCTCTACTGAAACCCCGCGCAAGTTTGCAAGAAATTTACAGCAATATTCTGTAAATTTGAGTCAAATCAACATGTGACCCCAGAATGCATTGCAGTTTACTGTATTATAAAAAATAAAAAAACAACAACAACAACAAAAAAACAGCCAGCGGCTGTAAAATAATGCTGTAATTTTTACAGCAATTCATTACAGCGCAAAATGTGACATCGGGGGTTTACAAATGGTCACACCTTTACAACAGTGGGGGAAGTTTCAATCTTTTAATTGGTCTGTCAGTTTGAATGTCTCACATTTGGGTTTCAGTCACAAGGTCAAGGAAGGGATAAAATAATTGTAACTTTGATTCTTGGCTTTTCTTGGGCACTATCTGGCCTTCTCTCTCTCTCTCTCTCTCTCTCTCTCTCTCTCTTTCACTTTCAGGTAACTTTTTACATACATGCTGGGTATGATTATATGATTTTATCATCTCATACATCTATTTTGTAATTATTTTAAGTGTAACCATAATCAGATATTGTCATTAAACTCTTTCTATTACAAATGATGTGCTAACTAGTTCTGATTTAGTATTAACATTAATGTGCTCCCTATTGCAATACAATATTGTTACACTATAGCAATGCTCTCCCACATATTTTGCTATTGTAACTGCGCTTATATCCATCATTGGTATAAGTTGCAGTGGGTGGCAATAGACAAGAAGTACAGTTTTCTGCCATCTTGCTGATAATGTTTCTTAAGTCATTCGGCAACCCTACAGCCTGAACCCCTGTAGGTGGACCACCCTTACACCACAGTTCTGTGTAACAGAGATCCACTAGATATATCCACTATAGTGATGTGACATTTGAAGGCTTCGGAGCTTGTGCCTAGCATAAATGGGCGTGCCAGATGAAGCCTCGTTTAGAGGCTTGTGTTGGTAACATAGAAAAAAAGCCTCAATTTCTGATTCACTTCGCGTATCAGAATGTTTGAACCCCCAAAGCTTACTTTATGAGTAGGTTTTCATTCAGACTTATTCAGTTACATTTTTAAATACCCAGTCATACAAGTAATATAAAGAATACAAATAATTTCAGGAAAATTAAATATTTGCCATATGCAATTCATATATGTGTAGCCTACATTTATTCTTCTGTTACATCATATTGATATCCATACTGGCATTAAATGCCACAGTTTAATGGCGAAATTAATTTATTACAGAGATAAATTTAACACACACATGTGCACTAGGCTTTTATTTGAGCATGTAACATGAAACTGTGTTGTGGCTGCTTCGTCCTACGAAGCTTCTTTCACAGGGTTTTGGCTGATTTGTTTTTCACTAAACACCAGATGGCGCTGTTTTCGACACTCTCAGAGCTTTGAATCTTTTCTCTAAACAATGAGAGGAAAACCTCAGTGCCTCATGAGGCTTCATTTGCCCACCCTACCACTAGAGGCAGGTTGCAGAGAACCCAAGTGCAGTTTATTTAACAAACTGTACTTAACCATACATAAAATAAAGACTTGGCTTGGTAAAACAAAAACATGAACATGAACATGAACAAACCTTACCCACTGTGGCACAGGGACAATGCATGACAAAGAACAAGGCAAACATGAGGACTTAAAAGCACACAGACTAATGACTAACAATCAACCATTAAACCAATGACAACAAAGCACATGCCCTGCGTTCCATTCGGAAGGGCTCATCCCTATGCCCTAATCCCTTCAAAGGGTTTACCCTCCGGAGTGAGAGATTCAAAGGGATAAAGGGTGTAGGGGTCAAAAAAACTCTTGAAATCTTGAAAGATTATGCAAGCTGCGCCCTTTGTTTAACGTTAGTTTATTTATTTATTTTAGGTTTATCGCACCATGTATATTGTATCTATGTATTTTAAACATTTGAATGGAATGATAAAGGAAGTTGTAAAGTATTTTTAAGTACAATGACGTTTTGACCATAATAATGTACCAAATCTAATCGTATAAATATTCGATTATATAAAATCAAACTCCTAACCTTATTAGCATGTACACGTCCTCGTAGAGCTCATAATTACAGCTTGTAAGCTGGGAGTTTTCTGAAAGCTCCCAGACGTACCACGTGGCCACTGTACCACCTGACCACTGTAGATTCATTTAGCTGTTGATAGTGGTGCCATGGAAATTCATAATTCCCAGTCCAAGGTGTAACGAAGTGGGACTGAGGCAGAGATCCAAGTGCAGCATTTTATTAAAGTAGAGTGGTCGTACAGGCAGGGTCAAAACAGGAACAAACAGGAACAGTAAGGAACAGGCAGAATCGTAGTCAGGGTACAGGCAGTTGATCGAGGCAGGCGGATATCATTCACAGAACAGTATACAAGGCAAGGGTCAGGACAGGCAGCAACGGGTCAAAAAACAGGAACAGGCAAGATCAATCACAGGCAGACAGGATACAAGGAAACGCTCAGAATTGTCACAAGGAATCAAGACTTTGCAAACTGGTGGTGTGAGTGTCAGTCATTTTATAGTCCAGGTAACAAGCTGCAGCTGGGTGTGGTGATTAGTGAGGAGTGATTGTGAAGTGAGTGCAGGTGATGAGCAATGGAGGATCATGGGAAATGTAGTCCAGAGTGAACATGAACAGACTGTGATCGTGACATAACGCCCCCCTCCCGGAAGGCGCGTCCTCGCGACGTAAAGGAACAGCTAGGGAGGGGGGGTGGGTGCATTGGAGATCTAACAGCAGCCGGGAACGGGATCTCCAATGCAGCCCCAGGGACTCAGGCAGCTACGGTGGGTCAGGTGGCTCGGGCGGCCACGGCAGGTCGGGTGGTTCAGGCAACCACGGCAGGTCAGGCGGCTCGGGCAGCCACGGCAGGTCAGGCGGCTCGGGCAGCCACGGCTCGGGCAGCCACAGCAGGTCAGGCGGCTCGGGCAGCCACGGCAGGTCAGGCGGCTTGGGTAGCCACGGCAGGTCAGGCGGCTTGGGTAGCCACGGCAGGTCAGGCGGCCTGGGCAACCCCGGCAGGTCAGGTGGCTTGGGCAGCCGCAGCAATGAGTCCATAAATGGCCCTAGTGGGCTACAGTCCATAAATGGCCCTGACAGCAAAAGTTCTTGGAGATTTCAGCGGGGCCCGTCGCAGGTTCGTGAGCAAGGAGTTCGGGTGGCGCCGGCAGGGCCAGGCGTGTGGGTGAAGCCGGCAGGGCAAGACGCCTGAATGGCGCTGGCAGCGCAAGGAGTTTGAGCGGCGCTGGCAGGGCTGGAAGCTTGGGCGGCGCTGGCAGGGCTGGAAGCTTGGGCGGCGCTGGCAGGGCTGGAAGCTTGGGCGGCGCTGGCAGGGCTGGAAGCTTGGGCGGCGCTGGCAGGGCTGGAAGCGTGGATGACGCTGGCAGGGCTGGAAGCGTGGCGAGAAGCACAGGTGGCGCCGGCAGAGCGAGGAGCTCAGTAGGCGCCGGCAGGGCAAGACGCTTAGGCGGTGCTGGTAGAGCATGACGCTTGGGCGGAGCAGGAGAGACCTCTGGAGTGGTCTCCAGGCCCACAGCAGCCTCTTGAACGGCGTCTGCGTCTTGAGGAGAGGAGGACGCCTTCTTCCTCCTCCTCCTCTTCCTCCGGGAGTGAGGCGATGGTTCACTGACTGGAGTGGTCTCTGGAGCAAACTCACTGGCTGAAGCGGGTTCTGGAGCGGACTCAATGGCTGGAACGCCCCTTACCTCTGTGAGCACTGAAGGGGCGGCCATCTTGCCCGTAGGCACTGGCAAAGCAGCCATCATGTCCATCGCGTCCAGGGCGCTTGAGAGCGTTGCAACAGGCGAGCCTGAGAGCGTTGCAACAGGCGAGCCTGAGAGCGTTGCAACCGGCAGGCTTGAGAGCGTTGCGTCCGGCAGGCTTGAGAGCGAAGCGTCCGGCAGGCTTGAGAGCGAAGCGTCCGGCAGGCTTGAGAGCGAAGCGTCCGGCAGGCTTGAGAGCGAAGCGTCCGGCAGGCTTGAGAGGGAAGCGTCCGGCAGGCTTGAGAGGGAAGCGTCCGGCAGGCTTGAGAGGGAAGCGTCCGGCAGGCTTGAGAGGGAAGCGTCCGGCTGGCTTGAGAACGAAGTAGCCGTGGGTTTCGGAATGCCAGCTGCTCGTGCTGTAGTCAGTGGAGGATCATTGATGCTGGAACGCAATCCTCTCCGCTCTCGGACAGGACAAGCGACGTGACGTGACTCTGGGCGATCAGCGGAGACGTGACGAGACTCTGGGCGATCAGCGGAGACGTGACGTGACTCTGGGCGATCAGCGGAGACGTGACGTGACTCTGGGCGATCAGCGGAGACGTGACGTGACTCTTGGCGATCAGCGGAGACGTGACGTGACTCTGGGCGATCAGCGGAGACGTGACGTGACTCTGGCCGATCAGCGGAGACGTGACGTGACTCTGGCCGATCAGCGGAGACGTGACGTGACTCTGGGCGATCAGCGGAGACGTGACGTGACTCTGGGCGATCAGCCGAGACGTGACGTGACTCTGGGCGATCAGCCGAGACGTGACGTGACTCTGGGCGATCAGCCGAGACGTGACGTGACTCTGGGCGATCAGCCGAGACGTGACGTGACTCTGGGCGATCAGCCGAGACGTGACGTGACTCTGGGCGATCAGCCGAGACGTGACGTGACTCTGGGCGATCAGCCGAGACGTGACGTGACTCTGGGCGATCAGCCGAGACGTGACGTGACTCTGGGCGATCAGCCGAGACGTGACGTGACTCTGGGCGATCAGCCGAGACGTGACGTGACTCTGGGCGATCAGCCGAGACGTGACGTGACTCTGGGCGATCAGCCGAGACGTGACGTGACTCTGGGCGATCAGCCGAGACGTGACGTGACTCTGGGCGATCAGCCGAGACGTGACGTGACTCTGGGCGATCAGCCGAGACGTGACGTGACTCTGGGCGATCAGCGGAGACGTGACGTGACTCTGGCCGATCAGCGGAGACGTGACGTGACTCTGGCCGATCAGCGGAGACGTGACGTGACTCTGGCCGATCAGCGGAGACGTGACGTGACTCTGGGCGATCAGCGGAGACGTGACGTGACTCTGGGCGATCAGCGGAGACGTGACGTGACTCTGGGCGATCAGCCGAGACGTGACGTGACTCTGGGCGATCAGCCGAGACGTGACGTGACTCTGGGCGATCAGCCGAGACGTGACGTGACTCTGGGCGATCAGCCGAGACGTGACGTGACTCTGGGCGATCAGCCGAGACGTGACGTGACTCTGGGCGATCAGCCGAGACGTGACGTGACTCTGGGCGATCAGCCGAGACGTGACGTGACTCTGGGCGATCAGCCGAGACGTGACGTGACTCTGGGCGATCAGCCGAGACGTGACGTGACTCTGGGCGATCAGCGGAGACGTGACGTGACTCTGGGCGATCAGCGGAGACGTGACGTGACTCTGGGCGATCAGCGGAGACGTTGACTGGTGTTGCTGTTATGGGAGCCGCCATCTTGTGAGTGTCCTTTGACACGGCAGCCATTACATGTTTAAGCGTGGTGTCGCATTCCTC
Organism: Chanodichthys erythropterus; assembly: GCF_024489055.1. Classification (NCBI taxonomy): domain Eukaryota; kingdom Metazoa; phylum Chordata; class Actinopteri; order Cypriniformes; family Xenocyprididae; genus Chanodichthys; species Chanodichthys erythropterus. Next base: position 29,309,321 of record NC_090237.1, read on the forward strand.
CGCGACACCCACAGTAAACAGAGAGCCAACAGTCAATAAAGCATAATCCAGAAAATGACTAAGTGAAGAACGGGGTCCCTCACGAATCAACTGTGACTTGAGTGGCTGATTAACGCCTTCACAGAAAAAGTCTATGAGCACACAGTCCGGCAGGTCTGAACAATATGCAATATTGAGGTATTCTGTGATGTAATCCTCCAGTGAACGTGTGCCCTGCGTACTCCATAGCAACAACTGATCAATGTCCATACCGTAAAAATGTCCTCCGGGGAAGCTTCTGGATCGAGGTGGCGGCGAAGTCTTCTGTAACGAAGTGGGACTGAGGCAGAGATCCAAGTGCAGCATTTTATTAAAGTACAGTGGTCGTACAGGCAGGGTCAAAACAGGAACAAACAGGAACAGTAAGGAACAAGCAGAATCGTAGTCAGGGTACAGGCAGTAGATCGAGGCAGGCGGATATCATTCACAGAACAGTATACAAGGCAAGGGTCAGGACAGGCAGCAACGGGTCAAAAAACAGGAACAGGCAAGATCAATCACAGGCAGACAGGATACAAGGAAACGCTCAGAATTGTCACAAGGAATCAAGACTTTGCAAACTGGTGGTGTGAGTGTGAGTCATTTTATAGTCCAGGTAACAAGCTGCAGCTGGGTGTGGTGATTAGTGAGGAGTGATTGTGAAGTGAGTGCAGGTGATGAGCAATGGAGGATCATGGGAAATGTAGTCCAGAGTGAACATGAACAGACTGTGATCGTGACACAAGGACACTAACAGCTCCGAATATAAAGTCATGTGTTGTCATCTCAAGATTCTGTTCAATATGAGGTGGCGTAAACGCTGCATAAGTCCCCACTTCAAGGGCTCTGCTCTTCAGAGTGAGTAAGGCATAATGCTCACTTCCGATTGGATTTTGGCTAAAAACATTCATCAACTCATACATCAGTTGAGGTAAACGGCTCAAGCATGCTGAACAAGGTTCAGTCTCATGTTACGCAGAATGTTCAAGCTTCAGAACCAGTGAAGTTCATTCTCATGCTTCAAGCAAGTACGTTTGACCCTCTGTTTATGTTCGCTGATCAATGTTTATATGTGAACAAAAGCCTAAATTCACTCTGTTCATCATATAAAGAGATCGAGTCTCTTCAGGAAATTTTGGACTAAACCTCTCGATTCATATAGATTAGTTGTATGATCTCTTTATGAACTCTTTGAAGTGACAAAATGGTAGTTGCTTGCGTTGTCAATGGAGGGACAGAAGTAGTCCCACCCCTAAACGAATAATGGAGGGACAGAAGTAGTCCCACCCCTATACGAATAATGGAATATCCTTATTTACACCCAAATATCTTAAGAATGCTAGGAAGTTTTGATTGTCACTCTGTTCCATACCATGTCAAACGTCTCTCCTTGAACCTTTTTAAGGTCCATGAGACGACCACATGACTCCTTTATGTCAAAGTGTTTGCACCAACCGCTGTCCCCTATCAACTGAAAATCTTAATTTTCAAATGTCCAAGAATGCCACTAAGTCTTCGTAGTGAAGAGAATGTAATCTTGCTCGAGTTTTTTAATGGCAAGCCTGTGTGTGCGACTTCAAGAGAACAAAGAGACTAACTCTGTTGTACTTCATTTGCATAGGTTTTTTTTCTCTTTGCTTTGTTCTCTCCATTTCAAGGTTTTAACATCACATTTACCACTTCATCCCCTGATTCCTGTTGCTTCTCTATCTCTTGGACTGCTAGAGGACATAACATGATTGATTTTGGATGTCAGAGAAAATTCACTGTTGACTGATAGTAGATACCAGATTAAACTGGTATAAAACTAATCTTGTGATGGGAGGTGTAGTAAAGCAGCTGGATTCCCTAAGAATAGGAATTCTGCTTAATTAGTCAAACCACCTAAAGATGCATGTTGCTGTTTGATTTTGATCAAGTAATAAAACATTAATTCTCTTGTAGATCTGAACTTCACTCTGATGTCCAGCATCCTCAAAGTTTCAAGACCAAAATGAGAAAGGAGATAAAGGTCTGAATTCTCAGAATTCAGAAAAGCGTGGGGTGGGGTGGGGTGGTGGTAGAGGGGTGGGGGTAATTTATATCTCTGGTTTGCGTCAAAATTCAGTCAGTCATTCAGTCAGTAAGGGCACACCATTCAAAAACAAGGTAAGCTCCCTTTCTTTTTTAAATAATTATCATCAAGATAAAATGAATGAAAAATATTTCTGAATCTAAGCATAGTGATATTTCGATCTAAAAACAAATGTCTGTGTATATGAAATGTATATGAATATATGATGAATAAGAAAAATATACATAAAAAGAGTTATTGCCTTCATACATTTAATGTTCTTCTGTTAATATCATTTAGTATACAAATACAGTTTATTAAAGTTAAATTCCATTATTTATATCATATTTGATTGTATATTGATTATTGCAAGATGTTTATCTAGTGTATGATTTATATTAGATGTATATGTATCACATTATTGTTATTATTATTATTATTATTATTATTATTATTTATTTGTAGATGTAAAGGTTCTTTTGCTCTTAATTTACTTGCATGCATATTTCTAGAGAACTGAAACAGGTTGTGTATTAACCACAATAAAAAAATAAATAAAAATTAAAAAAAACCTTCACACTTGCCCTCCTAAGCTAGGCCCATATCTATCTTTTTTTTTTTTTTTCTTTTTTTTTTTCCTGTTTGTCCAGTATTGCTTGTGACCTAGTAAGCACAGGCAAATGCTAATCTTAGAATGATGTCAGACTTGTACATACTTCCCTTCTGTCTCAACTCTTTAACTTATGAAATTTCATTGGTATTCTCATTGTATTTGCTTCAAGTAATCATTGATTAAATTTGTTATTCCTTTATCAACAAATATCAGTGTCCAACATGATCAATAAATTATCAATTTTTGTTTCCAATTTGAATCACCTGAAAACTGTCAGGTAGATATATATGAACACTATAATTAAAGCCTATCCAGTGCCCTAGATAAGATTGTTGTATGTGCAAAGTAATCAGTAATTTCTTTTCTTTTCTTTTTTTTTTTTTTTTTTTTTGATCAATTTCTGTGTTTTTGCCTCTTTAGTTTCTAGAGTCCAGTCCAGCATGGGTGCACGGGCACGAGTTCTTCTCTGCTGGCTTCAGGGTATGATTTTAAAGTATTATTTCCATTCATTATATGAATTAATTATTTTTATTTTTTGTAAGAGTATTTAAAATATATATAATTCTATTAAAAAATAAGTGTACATTTTTCACTGATTGTGTTATTATTATTATTTTGCAGTTGTTTGTGCTGTCGTGTTTGGAGATGTTTGGAAGGTGAAGGTAGAGTCTGAAATGGAGGCTCTGGTCTCATCTTGTGTCGTGTTGCCCTGTTCATTCAAATACCCTGCTGAACAACAGCCCTCCAGTCGTATTAAAGGCATGTGGCAGATGAAGGACAAAGGGGAGGATTTCATCTATCACAATGATCCTACAAAGGTTGTAGAGAATTTCAAGAGTCGCACAAAACTGATTGGGTCACTGGGTGCTTTAAACTGCTCCTTGGAGATTGATGAAGTCAAAAACCATGACAACGGCCCGTATTGTTTCAGGGTGGAATTAGAGACATCTAAAATAGACAAGTACTCCTTTGTGGATAACTGTGTGAGAATTAATATGATTGGTAAGTGTGCTTTTGAGCTGTCAACAATTACAACACCTAAATAGGGTACAAAATAAGAAAGCAAACTAAAAAACGGAAAGAGTCCAAATTATGTTTTTGTGATTTAATAATTATTAAATAAGCTCATTTTTTATTTTATTTACTATTTGAAATTAATGTTTTGTCATTCAAAATATGTGTATAGAGCAAGCATCAAAACCAGAGCTGCAGGCTGAGATGTCTGTGAAAGAGGGTGAACCCACAGTCTTCAAATGCTCTGTCCAGCACACCTGTCCATCCCATCAGCCCACACTCAGCTGGAGCCGCCCTGGAAATGTCATCATGAGCTATAAGGACATTGGTCATGGAAAATGGGAGGCAGAATCTCTCCTTACCTTCACTCCAACAAAAGAGGATGATCACAACTCTATCACATGCACTGTCAAGTACCACGGGAGTGTCCGGGGTGAAATGCAAGCCACACAGCCTATCTTTGTGAAAGGTATAACAATAAAACTCTTCTGTGTATATAATGTTATAAGTGATAATTTTAAGTAATTAAGTGATTTTTTTTATTTATTTTTTTTTAAACCAGAACAAGCAACTCTCAACCACATCATTATACCAGCCATCTCTGGTCTTGGAGCTGCTCTTTTGGTTGGATTACTGTGTTTCTTCATTGTCAAGAGATACAAGTGAGTTTGCATATGATTTTAAAATAAATATCAATTAGTAATCTGACATTTGAGTATATAAGTCTTTATATTGAGTAAATTTAAAATTTGAGTAATTTCGTAATTTTATGTATAATTGGTTTCTTTTAAAACTCATAAAAATAAGGGAAACTGAAGATCAAACAAATTAAAAGTTCAAGTTCTATTGTAAAGTAGTATTTTAACAAAAATTCTCATATTAAGTGACATCAGAAGCAGCTTTTTATTTTTTTATTTTAAGCACTGAATAGTCCAAGGTGAACCAAAACATTTTTTGTTTTTTTCCTTTTGCACACACTTCTCTGTTCACTTTTCAATGGATCTTGAACTTTGAATTAGTTTGGTGTGTGGTTTCTTTCTTTCTTTCTTTCTTTCTTTCTTTCTTTCTTTCTTTCTTTCTTTCTTTCTTTCTTTCTTTCTTTCTTTTTTTTTGATTTTTTTATGTTTTGTAAACTGAAACTATGCACCCAAAAATATACTTCACGTACACATTGGTGCAGGATTTTTTCTTATTCTGTTAAAATACTGTACTTATACAGTGAGCATTTGAGAATGCATTATGACAATGTTACTCATGTATACTGACTTTCCAGCCAGAATGAATTAGATGTCTCCCTATTTAACACACTAAGAAGCTGATAGTTGAATCAAGTGTTTTAATTAGTGAGACATTTAAAGCATTCTGGTAGGACTGGAGTTGAGAAACAATGTATTACAACATTCTGGTACCTTTCAGTTATATTTTATTTTAAATCTCTCAAATCTTTCACAGGAAGCGCATTGCAGATCTCCAATCCAGAAACGACAATGGGTGAGTAAACAGCAATTCTACCTGGGAACATTATAGTACTGATTTTAAAATGTGTGGCTTTGAGTCCATGTCTGAGTTAGTGTACTCTAAAAAGCTGATAAAACAAACTTTGACATATATACACTGTAAAAAATGACCGTGATTTTAACAGTAAAAGACTGTAAAAATGCTGCGGTGAAAAACTGTCAATTGGTTTACAGAAAGTTTCCGTACTATATACGGTGAATAACTGTAATAGATCGAACGGTGCATTTAATGTAATTTTACGGTAAAATACTGTTAAATTCACAGTTTTTGGAAGTGAAAAATAACAATTCATTGTAAAATTTACAGTGAAAAACCATAAATTGACATTCCCACAATTCCCTGCGTGACACTTCACATTTGATATATTTTCGTTGAAATAACTCTGTTTCTTAGTTTTTCTCATTTTTTTTTTCTAATCATTTATGTACATTAGGGTTTTATGTTACATCTAATGTTGTTAAATTAATGTTTATTGAATTATTACTATTGCACTGTGTGCACCTTCTATATGTTAGTGTTGTCCTTCTCAGCTTGTGGAATATCTGCTTGTGATGAACTTTGATTCATCATGTGACTCTTATGACCACTGTGTTTGGTGACTGTCAGTGTATTATAAAGGTACAAAACAGATATTAGTACTTCATTAGGTTGGTATTACATTAACATTATATCAGTTAATGAAATAGGTTATTTTATCGTAAATGTAACAGATTTTTTTTTTTTTTTTACGTTGCTACTGTATTTTTTACGGTAAAGTTTTTTTACGGATTTTTTTTACAATGTACAGCCATGCTCAAAATTATACATACCCTTGGTAAATATGACCAAAGAAGGCTGTGAAAATAAATCTGCATAGTTAATACTTTTGATCTTTTATTTAAAAAATTAACAAAAATCCAACCTTTCATTGGAGAATAATAATTTTAAATGGGAGGAAAATCTCATTATGAAATAAATGTTTTTTTCTCTAATACAGATTGTTCACAATTGATCATACCCTTTTATTCAATACTTTTTGCAACCTCCTTTTGCCAAGATAACAGCTGAGTCTTCTTCTATAATGCCTGATGAGTTTAGAGAACACCTGACAAGAGATCAGAGACTATTCCATCATGCAGAATCTCTCCAGATCCTTCAGATTCCCAGCTCCATGTTGGTGCTTCTTCTCTTCAGTTCACCCCAATCATTTTCTTTAGGGTTCAGGTCAGGGGACTGAGATGGTCATGGCAGAAACTTGGTTTTGTGTTCAGTGACCCATTTTTGTGTTGGTTTTGATGTTTGTTTTGGATCATAGTCCTGATGGAAGATCCAACCACAGCCCATTATAAGAGTTCTATCAGGGACAGTCAGGTTCTGATTTTTTATCTGTTTGTATTTGATAGAATCCATGATGCCATGTATCTGAACAAGATGTCCAGGACCTCCAGCAGAAAAATAGGCCCACAACATTAAAGATACAGCAGTATATTTCATTGTACACATGGGGTATTTCTTTTTATTTCTGTGTGCACCAAACCCATCTTAAGTGTTTTCTGCCATGATGATGACGTCCTTTCATTGACGTCATCGGATCCAGCAGCGAGTGCTCTTCTGGCTTCTAACCCTAAAGAGCAGCAGATGGCTATTGAAGAGGAAGCAGGTGAGCCTGCTGAATCTTCAAAGCCTCCCTGACCTGCGAATGCGGAGCTGCTGGAGGTTATGGAACGCGCTTCTGGCAGGCTGCAGCTGCCTTGGGAGTGCGTTAAGAAAGGGGCTGCACGCGGACGGCTTGACGAGCGGTTCCTTGACGAGCCTTCCATTCCTTCCTGATCTCCATGTTGAGATCGAGAAGGCATGGAAGAACATTCGGCTCGCATTCATCGACATCAGCAGGCAAATTTCGCTGATGTTGAGGGATTGAGCCAGCATGCGTATGTGTCGATGCCTCCTATTGACGAGATGTTTGCAAACTATCTCATCATGGGGCAGGTACAGACACTGAAAGCTCCGGTCCTGCCTTCTAAGCCCCTTAAGACCACCTCTCGATTAAACGGCAGGGCATACGCAGCAGTGGGTCAGGCCGAAGCGGCCTTACACACCATGGCGGTGTTACAGGCCTACCAGGCTAACCTGCTGAAAGATCTGGATCAAGGGCAGGGTCTGTTCTCTGAGGCGGTAGAAGAGCTGCGCTGCACCACTGATCTCGCTCACCGGGCCACCAATCAAACTGCCGCGTCAATCGGAAGATCGATGGTGGCGATGGTGGTCACGGAGAGGCATCTGTGGATGAATCTGGCAGATATTGGGGAGAAAGAGAAGGGCTTTCTCCCTTCCAAACTTTTCGGCACCTCCGTTAAGGTTGTGTTGGGAAAGTTCAAGGATGTTAAGGCGCGCTCGGCAGCGTTTAAAACCTGCATACCACTCAGATCTGAATCTGGGCCCAGACAGACAGGAGGTCCTGGCCCGTCACGAGGTGAGGCTTGAAGACAGGACCAAAAGTCAAGCGTGGCCTCTCGGGCACCTCCTCCTCCACGCAGCAGGTCCCAGAGAAGGCAGGACTCCCAGAAGAAGAAGCAGGATTTGAGAGAGGTGATTGAGCACAGACGCCAGCAGCATCAGTAATCCATCCCCTCTCTGCAAGAGCAATTTACATCTGCCCTCTCCTCTTCTTCCACCTCCTGTGTTTTTGATTCAAATGTCATCAGTATCAGTCATATTCCTACAATTTATGTGAGTTACGTAAAGTGGGACAGTACTACAGGTGCCCTCTTGTACTCACGGTCGCACACATAGCCACATCATGGTTTGTCGTCCGGCCAATGACATTGTCACATTTGAATCACATGCTTCAGACGCCGGTCACACTGGAGGAGTTTCCCAAAGCGTCTTCGGACACATTGCGAGTTCCCATTTGAAAGGGAACAATATTTATGGTACTCAGACAGGAATGTTAATTGCAATTGTTTTGATAAAGAGGTAAAGAAGATACATTTCTAGTTTCAACAGTATTTATTGTTCAGATATATTTCTCTTTAAATATATAATTATTATATATTATTATATAATTATCAGTTGTATGCAAAGTGACCCACATTTGGTTTTGGACCCCTGAAAATGTACAATTTAACAATTTACTCAAGGAGCCACATTGAAATCCCCATATCTGTGGAAATGAACCATATAGGACATTAAAATATAAGGTACCAAAGGAAAAGTTTGCTAAGAAGCAAAATCTAAAAGGTTATTAAGATATCATTACTTCTTGAGTTACAGGAATGTAAACTTTGGAGGGGAAAACACAAGTGCTTTTTCACATTTTTGAACAGTTACCACAATGCAACAAAGAGTCAACAGATTTTACAAACAGACTACCAATTTCCGTGTAAAATATAATAATGCGGCAATTTTCTAAAGTCATTTTTACCCCTCATTTTTAATTTGGCTCCAATTCTCAGGTGAAAATTTTTTACATTTGTCACCCCCCCTTTACAAAATATTAGATTACTCTGTTAATATTTGTCCATGACAATTAATATTTTGTCTTTCTTCTTATTTTCTGTTATAAAAATAAATACAGTGAGATCAAACTGTATATGACTGGGGTGAAGAGGGGAAGTACATTGTGTTTAAAGATGCTTCCTGCTGATAAAACCACAGATCTGTTTCCAATCTAATAATACAGTTACTAATTAGAGTATGTTAAAAACCCATAAGTAAACAATGTAAATGAAAGTAAAAAGTCATCATAATTGTTTTACTATGATAATTTCAAGTGTTATTTTTTATTTTTTAATTTATTTGTTTTTTAGAGTATGGAGTCGACTATCAAGAATGTCTCGCAGGTAATTACTGTACTTTTGAATCTATTTTTAACATCTTCATTGAATGATTCATAAACCTCCATCAGTGAACTTGAACTGAATTAAATCCTTGTCTTTCTCCTGTGTGTATGTGATCACCAGGTTTCGTTCAGGTGAAGGCAGCGGTGGTCCAGGTGGCAGAGAGCAGAGGCAAGTACACAACAGCTTCTAATACGCTCTTCTGCAACAAACCAGGACAAAACAAATCCTCTAGATGAAATTTACTCAATCTGTAATTTGATTTGCATTTTAATTTTGGTATAGAGTTGTTTTTTTATGAACAGAGACTTAGTTATCAGCAGGAATTAAAGTTGTTGGACTGGATACTATCTGTAATCCATACTTTATACTAGGACAATAAATGTATAAAAGTTTATGTATTAAGGAATAATTTTTGATTAAAGATTAGTTCACGCAAAAATGAAATTTCTGTCACTAAAGGTGCCCTAGAATTGAAAATTCAATTTACCTTGGCATAGTTGAATAACAAGAGTTCAGTACATGGAAATGACATACAGTGAGTCTCAAACACCATTATTTCCTCCTCCTTATATAAATCTAATTTGTTTAAAAGACCTCAGAAGAACAGGCGAATCTCAACATAACACCGACTGTTACGTAACAGTCTGGATCATTAATATGTACGCCCCCAATATTTGCATATGCCAGCCCATATTCAAGGCATTAGACATTAGACGTCTGGTTCTGTGCACAGCTGAATCATCAGATGTTAATGCAGGTAAGCAAGCAAAGACAACAGCGAAAAATGGCAGATGGAGCAATAATAATAATTTTGGTGATATTTGTAAATTGTCTTTCTAAATGTTTCGTTAGCATGTTGCTAATGTACTGTTAAATGTGGTTAAAGTTACTATAGTTTCTTACTGTATTCACAGAGACAAGAGCCGTCGTTATTTTCATTTTTTAAACACTTGCAGTCTGTATAATTCATAAACACAACTTCATTCTTTATAAATCTCTCCAACAGTGTGTAATGTTAGCTTTAGCCATGGAGCATACTGTCAAACTCATTCAGAATCAAATGTAAAAATCCAAATAAATACTATACTTACATGATCTATACTCAGCATGCATGACAAACATTTTGTGAAGATCCATTTTGAGGGTTATATTAGCTGAAAAAATTTTGAGCTGAAACTTCACAGACACATTCAGGGGACACCTTAGACTTATATTACATCTTGTGAAAAAGCATTCTAGGGCAACTTTAACTACTCACCCTCGTTCCACACCCGTAAGACCTTTGTTCATCTTTGGAACACAAAAAATAAGATATTTTTGATGAAATCCGAGGGTATCTGATCCACACATAGGCAGCAACGTCATTGCACCTTTTGACGTCCAGAAAGGGGTTTTAAAAACATGGTTAAAATTGTAAACATGATTGTAGTGGTTCAATCTTAATGTTATGAAGTGACGAGAATACTTTATGTACGCAAAAACAAAACAAAAATAACGACTTTATTCAACAATTTGAACCTTTGTCATACGTAGTAAACTCAGTGCAGGCTTCCTTGTTTATGTCCGAACACCAACTCACATTAAGGTTGAACCACTGTAGACACCTTGACTATTTTAACCATATTTTTAACTACCTTTCTGGATGTCAAAAAGTGCAGTGACGTGGATCACATACCATGGGATTTCATCAAAAAAATCTTTATTTGTGTTCTGAGGACAAACAAAGGTCGTACGGGTGTGTAACAACATGACGGTGAGTAATTAATAAAAGAAATTTCATTTTTGGGTGAACTAACACTTTAACCTGTTAAAAATGTTCAGATGCAATGTTGTACTTTTCTCACAAATGTATTGTCTTCCTGTTTCTCTGTAGAGATCAGTACTGTCATATAATTTGTCAAATATTCATTATGAATATTGACATATATGGTATTCAGTGGACTTTTTTCTTTTGTTTTTATTGATAGTTAATAATAGGTCTAGTTACAATAAGGGAAGTAAGCTAAAAAACTCAGTTGTTTTACAGATTGTGTGATGATTGTTTTGATGGTGTGTTATTTTGGATCATCTGACCAAGGTGGAGAGGGGAAGTACAATTTGTTTAAAGATACTTTCTGCTGATAAAAGCACACAGATCTGTTTCCAATATCTATACTGGCCTATATATTAGTGCTCTAAAAATTAACAATTAATTATTGTAAATTTATTTTCCTTTTCTGTTTAACACGTTAAAAATATTTAACACAATTAATACAGCATCCGTTTTTTGTTTTGTTTTTTTTTCTGGCATCTTTTTGCTAGTGTTAAAGTATATGATCACACTGCGAAAAGAGAACTAAGAGATTAGTTTATTCAGTTCCTATATATTTCCTATTACTGTTAAACCTATCTGAAAAATTTAAAGGACTATTTACAGGAAGGTTACATGGGTCAAGAACAACAAAAACAATAACTTGAAGAGTTCATATAAATTATTATTATTTTTTTTAAATATATTTTATATTTTTTTTATAAAAGCCTAAAAAAAAAATGTTTCCTTTCAATTAAACTGTAATGTTGAATGGCTATAAGTAATGTCTGAAAATGAGAAGATTTTTTTTTGTTTGTTTGTTTGTTTTCTACATTCATTTGGAGATTCATTGTGAAATTATTGCAGTATAAAAAAATAATTGAGTTGGTCTAATGTGGTTTTAGGAGGAGAGAGTGATCATGTTGTTTTAATAAAATATGCCATTAATTGCTTTTAACTTTGACTTGAATTTTGAAAAGTATTAGCACATAAATCAACGATGTCTAGAAACAATAAAATATTTTTTGTAAATTTCACTGTATTATGAACACAGTATCAATGTTTATAACTTTTTGGTGTCTCGATTGTAAACAAAGCTGCTTATACAGCACAAAAGATTTATGTTTTATCATTAAATTTGACAAATTCAGTCAGAAGCGGTTGTGTGTTACTTATATTTAATAATAGAAACAGTCCCCACAGTACTGTTTTATATATATATATATATATATATATATATATATATATATATGGGTCAAAGATGAGACGCCACCATTTTGGTGTCCGCATTAAATTAAATTTACAAAAATTATTTTATGTACATAAAAAAACATGTTAAATGCAAGCAGTGTGTCTACTTCCATATTTCAAATAACTTTTGAAAAATAAAATCTCAACATATGGAGGAAATAATGTTCCAAAGTGTAAAATTGTCATTTAACTTGATTTTACCATTACATCTTTAAATAAACATATCAAATACCAATTTTAAAATATATATTTGTGTTCTTGGCATTTTCAAATAAGTGTTGGCTGTCAAATGTTAAAAGGACTATGTCTTAATTTTTTTTTTTATTTTTTTTTTTAAGTATTTAAATAACCTGTCCTGAATATTGATTTTGTCAGAGGTCATTCAGTGTAGCGGGATCAAGAAGCCTGTAACGAAGCAGGGATCCATTTGCAGTGCTTTATTAAAAATGAGCGTGGTCGTACAGGCAAGGTCAAAACAGGAACAAACAGGAACAGCAAGGGACATGCAGAATAATAGTCAGGATACAGGCAATGGTCAGGACAGGCAGATATAACTCACAGGTCAGGATACAATAAACAGTCCAAAGGCAGGCGGCGGAGAATCGTACACGGGTAACAGACGGGATCGGTAACAGACAGGCAGACAGGATAATAACGCTTGGAATTGTATACCAGGTGAAACAAGACTTCGCAATGAGGTGGTGTGTGAGTGAGTCTTAAATAGTCCAGATAATGTGCTTCAGCTGTATGTGGCAATTGATGATTGGTGTGGAATCTATGCATGTGACTGGCAGGGAGGATTATGGGAATTGGAGTCCAGGAACTGACGGTAATTGTGACAAAGCCATTCTAAAATCAAATAAAAAAACAGATAGTCATTCAACAGTCTGTAACAATATCAAATGGCACCCTGAAGACCATGTGGTGCTGCAAGAAAATTGAGTTCATTGCTTTTAAATATTTGATAATCCCACCTTTTCATGGTGTGGTAGCCTAAGTTACAAAAATGCATGTCATTCAGTGAAACACCAAAAAAACACTTATATTGTTAGATTTTTGAAACATAAGCAGAAATTGTAAATAATTGTGATTAACTTTATGGTTTACAGTTGATGGGCAGCAATATAAGATGGTAGAAGTTTCGTATAAGTTATGTTATTCAGGGTAATGTTTTTGCCATTCAGTATAATGCACTGTGACACCACAGTGCCATCCATTACACTAAAGGACATCATCACTGTATAAATAACAATTTTAGCATCGTTATTTTACAGATAAATGAGGAATGTTTAGCACTAACAAATATGTGTTAAACTTAATAAATAATTATTTTAGTGCATTTTTGTATCGTTTAATTTGTTTTATTGATTCATTTTAGATGCCCATGAACAGAGAGAGTTGAAAGGCACTGTAAAAAGCCAAAAAGCTAATAAAGTAAATGCAGACCCAGGGTGGCACTCTTAAAGCCCATTCACACCAAGAACAATAACTATAAAGATAACTATAACAATAACTATATTAGCGTCCACACCAATAAACAATAACACTGTTCATTCAAGCATGCACTGCAGTTTTGTCATTTGCCACTTTAACCCTGGAGAACCCAAGAACCCTTTTCTTCTTTGGAAAATTATGAACTATGCATTAAATTACTGCTATAAGTTCACTGAACACCAAAACATCCAATTTTTCAATTTTAACCCTTTATTCCCTAATTTAGGATTAGGGCCAAATTTGACCCATTGGGATTTAGGCGTATCAAAGAATCACAATAACAAACGCTGTCAATGCAAACTATTTTAAATTTAGGAAAATAATATGTCAACCACACAGCTACATTTAACAATGTTTTATTTTTTTGCTTTATTTGTTGCATGTTAGAACTTGATTTCAAATGTACAAACACACTTTGGCCAATGGAAACAAGAACACAAGGCCAAAATCACAACTGAAAAAAACTAACACCATGGCCTTGACAGGCCAGTAGGCGATTTGGTTGAAACGAGCATCTGCACTCTGATAAACTCGAACAAATCTTGGTGGTGGCGGGGAGGAGGGGCCAGGAGTTGGTGGCCTACCCCGCCTTCTTGCTGTTACAACTTCAATCAAGCCTTGAGCAACCAAACCCTGAAACTTGCGAAGTGGCTTGGTTGAAGTTGGAACAGCAAGAAGGCAGGGTAGGCCACCAACTCCTGGCCCCTCCTCCCCGCCACCACCAAGATTTGTTCGAGTTTATCAGAGTGCAGATGTTCGTTTCGACCAAATCGCCCACTGGCCTGTCAAGGAGGAAAATTGCCGTCGATGTGCTGTGTGCAAGGACCTCAAAACTGAAATGCACTGTGAAAAATGTACAGTTCCTCTCTGCATCAACAAAAAAATAAATTGTTTCAAAGACTACCACAATGTCTAGTGTGAGTTCCTCTATCCAGCAGAACAGATTTTTGGATAAGCAAAGACCCGTGGTGTTTTTTCAGTCGTGATTTTGGCCTTGTGTTCTTGTTTCCATTGGCCAAAGTGTGTTTGTACATTTGAAGATATAGGTATTTACTTCATCTCTGACCCTGTACTACTGAGGTAACTTACTAAAATATATTACACAAATGAATTTATTTCAAGGCTTTAGCCAAATACAGGACTGTCACCATTCTCCATCTACAAAGAACTCAAAGATCCAAAGGGTCATTTTTGACCCAACATTTTTTTAACCCATACACCCAGAGGGTCATTTTTGGCCCATCGTTTTTTGAACTAGCTCAGAGTCTCTAATTTATCCATAAAGAATATAAAACGTACTTCTTGGCATTCTGCAAGCTAATACTAAACAGATTAACAAAAAATACACAATTTTACCAACCGCTGGTTTGCTGAGAAGACGATTTTGTTTGGGTAGGTTTCCAGCTCAACAAAACAGCATATGGTCAGCCATCTTGTTACTACCACTCTGGCAATTGTGAGTTCAATATTCATCCACTAGGTGTCTCTATGCAGGGGCCAGAAGTGGCACTCTGGGCTTTTGAAGTTAAATTTGACAATTTTTTTTTTGTTTGTTCATTTTGGGTAGCAGCAATTAACAGCGGCCAAATTTGACCCCGTGGGCTGGAGCTCTTATAAAGCGAAATAGTTTTTCATTATAATTATAGTTATCATACTGAACAGGCCTTTAGTAAGGAAAAGAGAGGATTGTGATTTTCAGAATAATATCTTAGCAATATTTCTGAACAGAGAGTCCCCTTCACTACGGTAAGTCACAAGTTCAAAGGAGACCATTAAGGGGATTATTAACCCAAAATACTCATCCTTATAACGTTTATGTTGGCAAACAGAAATCATAAAGGTAGCTGCATGCTGCAATTTTTTGGGCAGAGCAAGTCAGAAACCAAGTGACAAGCTAAGCAAGCATGGCAGGAGCATCAGAACAATAGTGTAGTGTCTCACAGGTATTTAATCAATGGGTGAAATATATGAATATAAGAAGTCATAACGCGTTATGACTGATTATAATATATGTCGCCAGCCAATAGCCTACTGTAAGAAATAAAAGGCCAAAACACAGGCAAAAAAATAGCTTTGGCTTTTGGGGTTGGAGATGAATTAGTTTACAGAACAGACAAAAATGTTAAGAAATAAAAAATGAAATAAAAATTGGTTTCCACTCACTCCATATTATAAGAATCAATGTGCCATTTAAAGACAACAAAAAACAGAAAGACAACGGTAGTGGCCTTTACACCCCTGAAATTCAAACAGTAGCACATATAGGTCACATGCATCATTCAACTATCACTGAATTGTCACAGTATTAGCTTTACCATAGATAAAGTCTTGAATTTGAAACAAATAATGTTTCAAAATATTTGCACAAAATGTACATTTATACTGTATTACATCGCCCGGGGCAGTACTTAACGTCTAAATCAAAAACAGCAAGCTGAGCTGCCCATCTTTGCTCAATCACCCCTAACTTTGCTGTTGTAAGGTGGCAGAGGGGGTTATTGTCCGTGATGACGGTGAACTTTGACCCCAACAAGTAACTTTTGTCACCACCCACTTCATGGCAAAAAGCTCTAACTTCATACTGCTATAATTTCAATCGTTTTGTTCTACTCTGCGCAACCTTCTACTCGCATAGGCAATCACAACCTTTTTTCCTTCCTGATATTGGTACAAGACGGCACCTAGACCAAGGTTGCTAGCATCTGTTTCCAAAACAAACGGAAGGGCAAAATGTGGATACCCAAGTGTTGGAGCACTAGTCAGCTTTTCTTTAAGTTGCTCAAAGGCAGATTGACATAGGGGAACCATGAGAGAACCATTCCCTCTGAGACAGGCATTAACTAGGTCATGCAGCGGACCCGCAATTTGAGATAACCCCTCAATAAACCTTCGATAATAGCTGCAGAAACCCAAAAATGACCTGAGCTCCTTTAGGGTGTTGGGTTTTGGCCACTGCTTAACCGCATTTATTTTTTCAGGGTCAGTGCTCACTCCCTGAGCAGAGACTCGATGTCCAAGGAACCTGACCTCCGACTGCAGAAAATGACATATTTCCACCTTAATTTTTAGCCCAGTATCTCTCAGTCTTTTGAACACTGTTTTCAGCCTCACCAGATGATCCGAGAAGGTAGTCGAGTACACTAACAAATCGTCTAGGTAGACAAGGGCAATGTGAAACACCAGGTCACTCATAAAAGACTGCATCAGGCGCTGAAATGTTGCAGGCGCGTTGCAAAGCCCAAAGGGCATACGGTGATATTCATATAGCCCGAACGGGGTAATAAACGTCTTGTGGTGGTCTTTCTCATGTACAGACATCTGGTGATACTCACTGGCAAGGTCTATCGTTGAAAAAATCTCTGCTCCCCCCAACGCATCCAGGCTTTCGTCTATGTGTGGTAATGGGAAAGCGTCACGTCTGGTCTTAGCATTTAATTTCCTATAATCCACGCAAAGTCTGAGACTCCCATCAGCCTTGTGCACCAGCACAATTGGGGAGGCATAGGAACTGGAGCTCTCGTGTATAACACCTTTTCTTAACAACTTGGAAATGTGCTCTCTAACCTCCACGAACTTGTTCGGAGGTATGTGTCTGTAGGGTTGAGAGATTGGTGTATCATCCACCATAGGTATCTCATGTTTCACCCTGTCTGTGTAACCTAGATCATCTTCAGAGGCTGCAAAAACGTCAGGATATTTCTTCAAAAATACTCTTAGTTCGGTCTGTTGCTCTGGTGTGCCTCCTATCTGCAGTCCATCTAGCGGGTGTCCCAAATCACTCTTAGTCTCTTGCCTAACTTCCTCGTCAGCATTCATTCCTTCCTGGCGAGCAGACATGCAGTGAAACCTCACTTCACATGGGTTACTTTCCATGCATTGACAATGGGCAAGCACACCTACAGGAGTCTTAGAAGGTAACCAAACATCCTCTGATGAAAAATTTACCACCTGGACAGGGAACACTTTACTATGAGGTGGCACTAATGTTGGGACTAGGACCAACCCTCCAGGCAACGGCCAATTTCCTGGCTCAAACAATGCCCAAACATCACTGCCTGCTGGCCTTTTGTGGACTTTGACATGCACTGTGGCAACAGACGATGCTAGTACGTATGCTTTATGTTTGCCACTTACTCAGATGATCAACACTTTTTCAATGAGCTCCACCTCCTGTACTCGTTGGAAAGCTTCCCTCCAAACAGAGTCCAAATTACCTACAAGTGTGTTATCAAACTCAGAGATAACTAGCTACCTGCATCTCTGAGCTATGTTCATTCCTATTATGGCAGGTGGAGTTGAGTCTGGTTCTGAAACACCCCCATCTCTAACTATCAGGAATCCACACTCTGGTATGGTTAGTTCCATAACTTGGATATCTAATTCCACATATCCAAGGTATTGCAAAGGCAGCTTGTTGGCAGCAGTTATCTTGAGCCACTTAGCTGTACAGTGGATGTCTTCATCCTCGCCGTGTAGATGCTCCCTAAAAAACTCTCAGCAAGTGTGCTTACGTTACTTCCAGTGTCCAACAAACAACAAACAGGCTCACCGCCAATGTGAATAATTACCTCTGGACATGTGCCTACCGCACGCTCAAGAAATCTTTCTTTGGTTAGTGGACTGCTATTTGACCCTTCATCCTTCCTCGCATTGCCCGGCTCACTGCAATGGAGGGACCCCATTTCCCGGTACTGTGGCAGTAACCTGTGTAACCTGAGACATTCCCTTTCGAAAGGGAACTCACCGCTGCATAAAGACGCTAGGGGAACGATATACCCACGCCGCCAAGACGCGAGACATTGCGTCAAACGCTGTGGGAACGCCTCTGCGTGATTGCGTCATGAAGCGCGCATGAAATCTGTCCAATAGGGAGACGGAACATCATAGGCGGGTGACGTCACTGACCAGGAACTATAAAGCCTACCCGAAAACACACTTATTCAGCTTCTGATTTCTGAAGCAAAGTGCTTACGGGCATGCCAGGAGTATGGCAGGGCAACGCAGCGTCTCATTCCCTATTCAGGGAACTAAGGTTATATACATAACGAGACGTTCCCTTTCAAGGGAACTTGCACTGCGTCAAACGCTGTGGGAACGACAATCCCAACGTCGCCATATGAGCAAATGACCGTTCATGTGAAGCCGTAGTGCACACTCACAGTAGCACCTGTGCCCCTGGAGTGGAGCCGAGGTCTAGTTCATAGAACCTCACAAACGTGTGCGGTGATGACCATCCTGCTGCATCACAAACATCTTGAAGAGAAACTTCTGAAATTAAAGCCTTGGAGGCAGCCATACTCCTAATAGAATGGGCTCTCACAGCCAAAGGTGAAGGCTGACCAGCCGAATCATAAGCAAGCGAGATGGCCTCGACCACCCACTTGCTCATTCTCTGCTTGGATGCAGGGAAACCTTTCCTAGGTGCCCCGAAACAGTTGATCTGACTTTCTCCACATGGCAGCTCTGTGGACATAAGCATCCAGTGCTCTAACTGGGCACAGCAGATTAAGCTTTTCCTGGTCCGTAGTCATAAATGGAGGAGGACAGAAGGCCTGCAGTACAATAGGTCTCACAGTATTAGTAAGCACCTTAGGGATGTAACCTGGTTTTGGATGCAGGAAAGCCTTGACCATACCAGGTGCAAATTCCAAGCATGAAGGAGAAACCGACAGGGCTTGAATGTCTCCAATTCTTTTGAGAGACGTGATAGCAAGAAGGAATAAAGTGAGAAACTTCTCTGAAACCTCTTCAATAGGCTTGAAGGGGGCCATAGAAAGGCCTTAAAGTACAATGGCCAAGTCCCATGTCGGTACTCTCGTGCGAGCTGCAGGTCTAAGCCTCAATGTGCCACAGAGGAAACGAGTTATGAGCGGGTCTCTTCCCAAAGATACTCCAATTAAAGGAGTGTGGTAAGCAGCTAAGGCTGCCACATACACCTTCAGTGTGGAGGGGGATAGCCCTGCAGAAAATCTTTCCTGTAGGAATTCCAGTACCACGCCAACGGGGCAGTTAACTGGATCCCACTGGTGATTTTCACACCATGAAGTGAATAATTTCCACTTCAGGGAATAAAGTTTCCTCATGGAGGGAGCTCTGGACTGGAGAATGGTCTCAACAACTTCAGTTGAGAGACCTGAGCTTATGAGCTGTGCCCCCTCAGAGGCCACGGCCACAGCTTCCATATCTCCGGGTGGGGGTGAAGGATCGACCCGCTCGCCTGAGAGAGAAGGTCCTTCCTGATCAGAATCTCCATAGGAGGGCTGTCTAGTAAGGACATCAGGTCCGAAAACCACACGCGGGCTAGCCAGAACGGTGCTACAAATAACAGACGGGCCCCGTCCCGGAATACTCTCTCCAGAACTCCCGGGAGCAGCGCAATCGGGGGAAATGCGTACAGCGGTAGCCTCGGCCACGGCTGTACCATAGCATCCAGCCCAAGAGGTGCTGGGCTTGACATTGAGAACCATAGTGAACAGTGAGTCGTCTCTCGAGACGTAAACAGATCCACTTGGGCTTCGCCGTAGTTCTCCCATAAGAGCTTCACTGTTTCTGGGTGAAGTCTCCATTCCCCGGGCATCGGCAACTGCCTCGACAGGATGTCTGCTCCCACAAACTGCTCTGAGGGAGAGCGGTTTCCCTTGGGACCACAGGAGGATCTGATTTGCCAGCTTGTATAATCAGACCCCCCCCTGATGATTTATATATGAGACCACCGAAGTGTTGTCTGATCGCACTAACACATGATGGTCCCTGAGTTCTAGAAGGAAGTATTTCAGAGCTAGAAATACCACCAGCATCTTCAGGCAATTTTTGTGCCACGAAAGATGATGGTCCTGCCACAGACCTCGAGTTGAGCGACCACTCATGATCGCCCCCCCAGCCCGTGAGGGATGCATCTGTCGTTAGCATTACGTGACAACCGAGAGCCCCCCACACAGGTCCCTGGGATAGAAACCAAGGTTGCTTCCATATGACTAGAGCACGTAGGCATCGCAGTGTGACTCGAAAAAGATTCCCCCTCAGAGAGAACCCCTTTGTTTTGAGCCACCACTACAGTGGTCTCATGTTCAGCAGGCCAAAAGGTATCACATTGGACGCTGCTGCCATAAGACCTAACAGTCTCTGGAACTGTTTGACAGTGAGTGACTGGCCTAGCTTCATGCCTGAGATGATCGAGAGAATCAATGTTATGCGAGCCGGAGATAGACGGGCACGCATAATCACTGAATCTCACACCACGCCTAAAAAAGTGGTCCTCTGAAGTGGAGAAAGCACACTCTTCTTGGCGTTCAGCCGTAACCCCAGCTCTTTCATGTGGGCGAGAACAACATCTCGATGTTGAACCGCCAACTGATGCGACTGAGCTAAAATCAACCAATCGTCGATGTAGTTTAATATGCGGATGCCCTGCATATGCAAGGGCGTCAGAGCAGCATCTACACATTTGGTGAAAGTTCGGGGTGACAGTGCTAGGCTGAAGGGAAGAACCCGATATTGGAATGCTTCACCCCCGAAAGCAAACCTTAGGAACTTCCTGTGTTGCGGGAGGATTGATACATGGAAGTATGCGTCTTTTAGATCTATCGTGACAAACCAGTCGTCAGATCTGATTTGTGATACAATGTGTTTTACTGTCAGCATCTTGAACTTGAGCTTCGCTACTGTTCTGTTTGACATAGATCTAGAATTGGACGCAATCCCCCGTCTTTCTTTGGCACAATGAAGTACAAGCTGTAAAACCCTGACTCCCTGCTGGAAGGAGGAACCCTCTTTATAGCCTCCTTTCGCAGAAGAGTCTGTACCTCTTGTGCCATCACCAGAGCCTGCTCGGGCCCCAACACCGTGGGCAGGACCCCGTTGAATTGGGGTGGGTGTGTTCTGAATTGAATTGCATACCCCTCTCTATTGTGTGCAGGACCCACTGAGATATATTTGACAGACCTTTCCATTCTGTCAAAAAATCTACTAAGGGTACCAGCCTCTCGAGGCTGGCCTTTGGTGAAATATGGGCAGCCAGCACAGTGCCCTGAAGCGGAACCCCGGCAGGGAACAACTGGCTTGGCTGCACTAGAAAGCGCAAGCCACCCTCGGGTGACACGCGGGGAACCACTGCTCCCACCCAGCAGCCACAGGGACTTGCTGCAGCCTGTTTCTTCTACTCCATGAACCTCTCGGTGACTGAGGAAATAACATCACCAAAGAGGCCGGAGGGATTTAGTGGGGCATCAAGGAGAATTATCCTTGATGTCAGTCAGATTCAGCCATAAATGCCGCTCCGTGGCCACTAGGGCTGCCATAGACCGGCCGATGGATTTGGCCGTCTCCTTCGTGGCACGGAGGGCTAAATCAGCTGACTGACACAGCTCTTGGATCATATCCATCCCCACTACATCACTCTCTCCCAAGTCCTTGAGCAGCCGAGTACGCTTTGCCCACCAGCGATGAAGTAGGTTTCAGTGGCTTGGTGGGCAATGTCGGAGCTTTTAGGGACTATGAATGAGGAGAGAGATGGCTCGCAAGCGTATGTGGATGTCTGTGGTGTATAGACATGGTATGAGACTGGCTTCTTCCACGACCTCGACACCTCAGTGTGGAGGTCGGGAAAAAATGGTAAGCCCCGACGTGGAGTTTGAGCAGAGATCTGCATCTAGATGGCAGAAAGCACTCATCTAGCTTACTTTTGATTTGCTGCTCTTGTTTCTTGACCGGCCAGTCAATGTTAAGTCTAGCTACGGCACGAGATAACACCTCCACTAGCTCCTCACTCGCGGGAGACTGAAGTGGCGAGTCTTCAGGTTCTTCCATAGTCACACATTAATGTAACTGTGTCTACCGGAGCGGAAGAAACTGCAACCTTTGCTTCCTGACTCCGGATCAACACATTAGATGCAGCGGGTGAGAGCCAAGATAGGGCTGGGCCCGTCTCTAAACCCCTCCGCTACATCCATCTGCGAACCCCAGGACATGAGGCGCCCCCCTGCCTCAGCAGAAGTGGGACTCGAGCCCTGAAGAGCACGAACCGATCACAATGCACGCAGGAAGCCCCCTCGAGAGCTGCCTGGGCATGCTGCACTCCCAGGCAAACAACACACAGCTCGTGTGTATCCCCACCCATAATAAAACGAGGGCAGGGATGAACACACTTCTTGAACTGCTCACTCGCCATGATAACAAAATGATGGTAGTAGGGATGCTCACATTGACCATTTAACCGTTAACCGAAAGTAAGAATTTTAACCGATTAATACTATCAGTTAAACGTTTTTTTTTTTGTTTGTTTTTTTTTTTTTTTTGCTGCATGGTTAAAGAAAAATATGCTATATATACATATATGCTTATTTGTTAACTCGCGGGGCGTTTCACACGTGCCAGACATATTTAGCTAAGCAACAAGCAAAATGAAGCGAGCAAAAAGAAGTACTGACCATTTCGATAGAAAGGGTCAGGTGCGCCGTTGGCACGGGAGACAAGGGGGGTCGGGAGGATCCCCGCAGTTTTGAAAAGACAGAAATCGACCCCTGCACTTTTGATAAGGGCTGCTTCAATCAGTCACAATATATCATCTTTTAGCTTAGGATATTTTCTTTCAAATGAGACCATTTTCACGTTTCTGTGAGCTTTCGTTCATAAATAATCAACTGTTTTGTCGCAGATGTGAAGAAGAGGAAATGCGCTCTCGAACAGAGAAACACGCGATCTCCAAGCATCGATCACAGCGTGCTAACGTTTTAGGACAGGTCGATGGTATATAAATCGTGGCCGAATGTTAGCGTTTGTCAATCAAGCAAAACCGTCCATTCAGAAACCGAGAAATTTGACACTTTAAGGTAAGAGGCTGATCTCTCAGATTGACGCGCGAGCTGGCTTGACTGAAGTTTTCATGAGGATTTGTAGTTTATGGACTGTTTTGAGTTCGGTAATTACATCTAAAAAGTTAAAAGCATTGATGGCATCTATAAAAGAGAGATCTAAAAGCGAAACGAAAATTATTGCCTCGACCGGCGACACAGTGGGGAGGACGCACGAGAGGAGACCTGCGCGTATGTGTATACTGTAATACTGCATTTACAAAGCTTACCAGTGGCATGCACTTTGATCACGAAAGTGAAAGTGCCTTTTGCGGTCGCATCGTCGTGCCCCCGCATTCCCATTTCTCTCGATGTGAACCCATAGACTGTAAAAAAATATGGACGTAGTGTCCGTGACGTCACCCATAGAGTTCTGAACAGCAGTTTTGAAGCGAAAATGAGGACGCGGCCATCTTAGCTGCGCGTCACCGCACGTCACTCCCGGATAACTGAAAATGGGCAAAGAGGCGGGGAGGTGGTTTGAGCTGATGTGATTGGTTGCTGAAACCACGCCCGCCTAGCTCGACGTGACCACGTTAGCAAGCAAAGGAGCTATATATCTAGATACTATCTAAATTATTAATAAAGATAAGTTTTAACATCAGAAAGTTATAAAGGTTTACGGTCAATTTACGGTGTTTTTTTAAGATATAGATGCTCCAACACCAGTAATTTGTGTTGGGTGTGCAAATAACAACATGGAACATCAAATGGGACTTCATACCTTTATAATAGAGATCGCGAGATGAATCCAATCTGTGGCACTTGGGTAAAATATAAATGTCCATTGCAAAACAAAAAAAAAACATTTCACATTTCTTCTGAATGATCTGCTCTCTGTCATCGTTCTTCAAGAAAGGATGCAATCTGAGCAGCGATCGTATCTAACAAACAAATGAGCCTGTGTCCAAAGTATATTTTTTTCAAAATAGTGCAGCAGTTTTAGTTATAATATCCAAGCAGTGCTGTCAGAGTTGTATATCCTCCTGGTTTTGTCATTGTAGTAACGTTAAATCTCGCAATCGAAACTTTCAGCCAATGCCACGATCCAACAACATGTGTTCTGTCTCTTCTGCATGCATGCACATCTACACAGACACACATCAGTCTCGAATATTATGCAGCAAGCCATATTTTATAATTGTATAAAATAATCGAGAAAAAAAGCACAAAAACGGCTGAGATGCCAAATTCAGCGGCAGCTGAGGTAAAGTGACAGCTCACAGACAGCAGCGCACTCTACCTGTCACTCAAGTGACCACGCCCTTAATTAAGGCTTAATATAATTTAAACGGATAAGTTATAAAAAAATTCACCCCCCTCAGAGTTGTCATGAAGGGCAAAAATAGCAGTATAGACCAAAACCACAATTTGTACCAACTTGTAAACATGTTTTTTTCTGCTATAAACTTGGCCAATTTAACATGGGACTCTATGAGATTCTGCTCTCTTTTGGAGCCTGTCCCTAGCGGCCAGTCGATGAATCGCAGTTTAAGTTACTTCCGTATTGGCTTCACGAGAGAAAGGGGGAGGTTGCCGCTTGTGTGAACCGTGAGCTCCAGTCCATTACCATTTAGGGCCACGGTATACTTCATTTCCCGCATTCCGCTTAGTCTCGTGCGCGAGCCTTTCAAAGAAACTCCTTTGCCCATGAGCGCGGAAAGACGCGTTCGGTATGCACACTTGCACCGTCCGTGGTCATAACAATAACAATCCTTGAGGTAGGCCTGCTATTTTTATTTGACGGAAAAAATGTCTAAAATACCGGTTGTTCAAAGCTTCAATGGATACACAGTGTTTTTGTTTTCTCATCTTAATTTGTTAAACATTTAAGTGAAAAATATTTAGTGTAGGCCTATTTATTTTATGCCTTTTATTTAAATTATTTTTTTCTGTTGTCAGAAACGCTGCAGGTGCGTGACAATTTGATAATGTGAATCCAGGTTCTGTTGTTTATCTGTTCTATGCTGCTGTTTGCATGTTAAAATAAACCCGTGGAAGACACAGACACTCGTCAATTGTATTTTTTATTTAATGTCATAGCCTATGTATGTCATATTATCATCATATAGGCTATACAATATTATAATCTTATCGGTTAACGGTTAATAATCGGATAACGAGCGTCGGTTGTCGGTCGAGAAATTTAACCGAAATGGGCATTCCCTAGATGGTAAGATCACACGTAGCGCTTGCTGAAGACACAGAAGCTGAATGAGTGTGTTTTCGGGTAGGCTTTATAGTTCCTGGTCAGTGACGTCACCAGCCTATGACATTCCGTCTCCCTATTGGACAGATTTCATACGTTTCATACATTTTATGCAATAGTTTTATACAAAAAAAATTGTATTTGAAATACTGCTTTGACCTTGTGACAGACATGGTTTGCTATGGGGGTAGAATTGTAGCAAAATTCCAAATAAATAGATTATGATCCACAAAGATATTCACACAAAAAAAAAAAAATAATAATAATAATCGTATGCACAAATTAATAGAATGAGGTCCACAAATATTTGTGCATTTATTTGTGAATCACCACCTGTACATTTGTAAATTGCTTTCTGTGCATTTGTGAATCACTGTGTGCATTTGTGAATCTCTTCCTGTGCATGTGTGAATCATCTCATGCATTTGTGGATCCTGAAACTATTCTAGCGTCATGACTGCAGACAAATCCAAATAGGTCGACTCCACCCACCGACTACTCAAGCCAATCAGATAACGGCCATGTTGCGCTGACCAATCACAGCACACTTTCGCTACAACCAATCACGTTTTGCTTTACAATCGGGGACGGTCACATCCTGCATTGGCTTAGAAAGGAAGTAGATGGTTCTTAAACAATGGTGCAGTAAAAAGAGGTTTAAAATTTATATTTCATTAGACCATTAAACTGTTTGTCAAGCCAAGCCAAACTATATATTTTATGCGCTATTTAAAAATGCCAGAGAAACATTGCTCTCTGTTATGGGAACAACAAAGGTATATTGGATCCAGATGTGTTATGGAAGCGTCACGTTATTCAAGATTGAACAGAAAGCCTCAATAATTAGCTATTAATTTATCTAACTGGATTTAACCTTGTAATAAACATGCGAGTTTGCAAAATAGATTAAACTGTCATCACATAACAACAGCATTTCCCAGTTTATCAATCATAGATTGACGGATATGAGCAGCAAACCAGCTATTAAACATGAACAGGCCCTTAAGTAACATTTTAAACAGTAATTAAACGTATTAACGTTACCATTGTTTGTAAAGAAAATATAAGTTTTTTAAATGTGACAGGTTATTGAATTACATAGCCAATAAATTATAATGATTATAATGCCTTCTATTTGCTGCATCGCACCGTGCCGCACCGCGCCGCTCGCGTCAGGTAGACGTTATAGCTCGGGATCTGTGAATGATCATAATTCATGCACAGCCTTTATCCTGATTCACTGATCCTGATGGTAATATAAAGAATATACTCCAAAAATATTTTGTGTAGCGGACCCTGTCTGAATGATGGCCGAAACTTTATTGATGAGTTTCATGAAGTTTTATTGTACATTAGCTACCATGAAATGTTCGTTCTTAACTCCAGATAATCACTGTAAGAGCTTATGCATTTTCAGGGTTGCTTAAAGGGTTAGTTCACCAAAAAACGAAAATTCTGTCATTTATTACTTACCCTAATGCCTTTCCACGCCCATAAGACCTTCGTTAATCTTCGGAACACACATTAAGATATTTTAGTTGAAATCTGATGGCTCTGTGAGGCCTGCATAGTGAGCAATGACATTTACTCTCTCAAGATCCATAAAGGTACTAAAAACATATTTAAATCAGTTTATGTGAGTACAGTGGTTCAATATTAATATTATAAAGCAACGAGAATATTTTTGGTGCGCCAAAAAAACAAAATAGCAAACGACTTATATACAGGGTTGCCAACTCTCACGCATCTGGTGTGACACTCATGCTTTCAGCATCAATCTCACGCTCTCACGCACACGCAAGAAATGTCACGCCAAAATCCATTCTTCTCCCCTCTCAATCCGTTACTTTCTGTTGATGACTAGACCACCGCGTATTAATGACAGGAGAGGAGTTTAAGGCCCACAGCTGTTACATCTCCCTACAACGTTCTCACTGCAGTATTCTCTGATCGTCGATTGGCTGAAAACCTTGCACCTGATACGTCAGTTGCGTATGAGAGAGAGCCCCGGCTGCACTCAATATACAGAGCGGCCAAAGCGTCAAGCACAGAACGTCTTCAGCACTCCCGGATCATGCAGACTCCGCCGCTGGCCAGGCTGCTTCTGCTTTACACACCATGGCCGTTATTTTCCCGAGAAAATTAGTTTTCTCATAGCGTTTGCAACGCAATACTCAAATCAAAACAAGATGGCGCCGTGCATGGCAGCCACAGTGCTTAGCTCTTCAGTGTTTGTTCTGTTTTTGTTAGTTTTTCCTGTTTTCTGTTTTTCAAACACCATCAGTTTTACCAGGGATGAACTGCTAAACATTCGGCAGTACACACCACAAAATCTTTTACCGGATTTCGATTATTCAGACGTTTTGTTGAATGTTGTAGTCGGCGGAGCGGAAGCGCTTAGACGCTTCAGGGCGCGCAGACGGGGGAAGTGCGCCGGCGCCCTCGTGAAGCTCAGACAGCGCGGATTAAGAACGCCGCTGCCTAGCATCCATCTGGCGAAACTCCGCTCTCTACCCCAACAAAACGGACGAACTCCTTCTGCTCTCCCGGACAAATAAGGATTTCTCGAACTCTGCTGCTCTGTGCTTCACTGAAACCTGGCTGAACGACGCCATTCCGGACAGCGTGTTAAGTCTGCCAGGCTTTCGGCTGTTTAGATCAGATCGCGACACAGAATCAACGGGGAAATCGTGCGGCGGCGGGACGTGCTTTTACATCAACGAAAGGTGGTGTTCAGATGTAACGGTGTTAAAGAAGATGTGCTGTCCAGATCTTGAAACACTCTTCATTAACTGCAAACCGTTCTGGTGAGCGTCTACATTCCTCCGCAAGCGCACGTGAGCTCGGCTTTACAGATACTCGCTGATATGATTACAGAGAGCGAGCAACAACACCCGGACTCTGTTCTAATCATTCTCGGGGACTTTAATAAAGCGATTCTCTCACGTGAACTGCCCAAATACAGACAGCATGTTACCTGTCCCACCAGAGACAGTAATATACTCGACCATTGTTACACAGCAATAAAGGATGCATATCACTCTGTCCCACGGGCAGCTTTGGGGCTCTCTGATCACTGTTTAGTTCATCTCATACCAACCTACAGGCAGAAACTGAAATCAGCTAAACCTGTAGCAAAGACTGTAAAGAGATGGACCACCGAAACAGAGCGGGCTTTACAAGCCTGTTTGGAATGGACTGATTGGAGTGTTTTTGAAGCTGCTGCCACCGATCTGGACGAGCTCACAGAGACTGTAACTTCATATATCAGTTTCTGTGAGGATCTGTGCATTCCTACAAAGACTCATTTATCTTACAACAACGACAAACCCTGGTTCACTGCAAAGCTCAGCCAGCTCCATCAGGCCAAAGAAAGAAGATGCTCGCAGAAAAGGGGACAGAGTCTTGTACAAACAGGCCAAATACACACTGGAAAAGGAGATCAGAGTGGCAAAGAGGAATTATTCTGATAAACTTCGGAATCAGTTCTCTTCTAATGACACAGCTTCAGTGTGGAAAGGTCTGAAAGTTATCACCAACTACAAGACACCATCCCCCAGCTCTGTGGAGAATCAACAACTGGCAGACGATCTGAATGGGTTTTATTGCAGGTTTGATAAATCACCATTCACACCTCCAACAACCCCCGTCTCCCCCACACCTGCAATTCAGTTCAGTGAAGATGACGTGCGCAAGGTCTTCAGAAAGAACAAGAGTAGAAAGGCACCAGGCCCAGACAGCATTTCACCAGCCTGTCTGAAACCCTGCGCTGACCAGCTGGCCCCCATCTTCACGCAGATCTTCAACAGATCACTGGAGCTGTGCGAAGTCCCCTCATGCTTCAAACGCTCCACCATCATCCCCGTCCCGAAGAAACCCAAAATTACTGGACTAAATGACTACAGACCTGAGGCTCTAACGTCTGTGGCCATGAAGTCATTTGAAACACTGGTTCTGGCTTATCTGAAGGACATCACTGGACCCTTACTGGACCCCCTGCAGTTTGCTTACCGAGCAAACAAGTCTGTGGATGATGCAGTCAATATGGGACTGCATTATGTTCTCCAGCATCTGGACAGACCAGGGACTTATGTGAGGATCCTGTTTGTGGACTTCAGCTCTGCTTTTAACACCATCGTCCCATCACTCCTCCAGCCTAAACTAACTCAGCTCTCCGTGCCCACCTCTGTCTGTCAGTGGATCACCAGCTTCCTGACAGACAGGCAGCAGCTAGTGAGGCTGGGAAAATTCTCTTCCAGCACCCTCACCATCAGCACCGGCGCCCCTCAGGGCTGTGTCCTCTCCCCACTGCTCTTCTCCCTCTACACCAACGACTGCACCTCTAAAGACCCCTCTGTCAAGCTCCTGAAGTTTGCGGATGCCACCACACTGATCGGTCTCATCCAGGACGGTGACGAGTCTGCTTACAGACTGGAGGTTGAACAGCTGGCTGTCTGGTGCATTCTTAACAACCTGGAGCTCAACACGCTCAAGACAGTGGAAATGACCGTGGACTTCAGGAGAAACCCCCCTGCTCTTCCCCCACTCACCATCATGAACAGCACTGTGGCAGCAGTGGAGTCATTCCGGTTCCTGGGCACCACCATCTCCCAGGACCTGAAGTGGGTCAACCACATCGAGTCCATTGTGAAAAAAGGCCCAGCAGAGGTTGTACTTCCTTCGCCAGCTGAGGAAGTTCAACCTACCACAGGAGCTGCTGAAACAGTTCTACTCTGCCATCATCGAATCCATCCTCTGCACTTCAATTACCGTCTGGTTCAGCTCAGCTACCAAATCTGACCTCAGAAGATTACAGAGGGTAGTCCGGTCTGCTGAGCGAATCATTGGCACAACCCTCCCCACTCTCCAAGAACTGTACTTATCCAGAGTGAGAAAAAGGGCAAAGATGATCACTCTGGATCCCTCACATCCAGCACACTCCCTCTTTGAACTGTTGCCATCCGGTCGACGCTACAGAGCCCTGAGCACCAGAATGACCAGACACAGGAACAGTTTCTTCCCTCAAGCAATCCATCTCATGAACACTTGACAAACACGGAACACACAACACTATTACACATTATATACTTAAAACACTTATTTATATCTCAATCTGCACACATAATTGTACATACAATTGTCTATAATATATATTGTCTTTTGCTTTTTTTGCACTTTGTCTATCTTGTAAATTTGTATATTATTATTTTATTCTTTTTATTATGTGTCTTGTCTTGTCGCTGTTACTCTGTTGCACTGTGGAGCTTCTGTCACTAAAACAAATTCCTAGTATGTGTAAACAACATATCTGGCAATAAAGCTCTTTCTGATTCTAAAGCTCTTTCTTATCTCTCAGGGAACCGAGGTTACGTAAGTAACCGAGTACGTTATATACGTTTTGTTATATAACATATGTCATATATAATATGACAATTTTAGCACATTTATCAGCTATACATTCATTCAGTGTTTTCCATTAATGACCCTGTACTGCCGCCACCGTTTCATAATGAACTGAAAATTTAAAACATACTACGTTTGCCAATGAACTAAAATCGAAACTGTGATATGGCTTTGTGCCTTTATAAAACAGCAAAAGACAGTGATTAAGTATACAGTCTGTCTGTGCTGCGTGTTTTAAAGAGAAGTGAGCGCATTTGTTCACGCGATCAGCTGGTGATCTGGTGATCAAAATAAAAGCTCAAGGATATCTTTTAAAAAGAAATGAGTACAAAAGTATTGTAAAAAAAAAAAAAAATGTTTGAACCCTTTTTAATGTCCAGGTACAACTCAATGCTGTTTCTTTGTTCAATTTGCACACTGTACATGGGTTGAAGCTCTTAATTTTGAGTTTCCAGAGTGCACCAGATTGATGCATTTAACCTTAAAATGTACAAAATTTTCCCCGGACCCCCCTAGAGGAGGTACATCCAACAAAGTTTTACAAATTACAGTGTCAAATAATGTACATTTTCATATGACAACAAAAGCTCCTTTTGTGTCATTAAAGCTATTAATAGAAAAATTTAAATGTCTTTGGACAAATATAGATTTGGGCTAAGCCCCTAATGTTTACAATGTCTGGCTCCGCCCCTGTCAGGTAACAAAACTGACAAAAAATAAAATAAATTATTTAGCCCCAATGATACTAAGTAAACATGGACTGACATTGATTTTTAAAATTAGGGTTACCAAACATTTTCTCCGCGCACACGCGCAAACTGAATTTTTTACAAAGTCTCACTCCAGCCAAAGTCCCAAAGTTGGCAACCCTGTATATAGTGATGGCCGATTTCAAAACACTGCTTCAGGAAGCTTCGGAGCATTTTTTGTGAATATCTTTACATTTATTTGTGGCTCAAAATCTATTTATTTGGAGATTAGCTACAAATCTACTCCCATAGTTCGCAGAAATGCAGTTCATCAAAATGAATGGCTACTGCATTGACAGTGAAAAAGGGACAGTTACATTTTAAGGACAAACAGGAACTACTCAGTAATGATTTAGAAATTTGGGTGCAGCATACTTTTCTGAATTAAGAAACAACCTAGTGTTATGTTATAAATCACACCTGACTGAAGCTTCAGTTTCAAGAGGTCCTGACATTCTCCACTAGGGGTCAGTATACTTAATGCTTTATGGATTGCTCTCCATCACAAAGGAAGGGTTGCACATTTCCCAGTTCTGCACTGAAAATTGTTCCTATTCAGGCTCCAGTGCTGATGACAGATGACAGTAATGATGGCATCCTTAGTGAGCTTTTCATTTCTTTGAATAGTTCTTCCTGGGTCCTGAGTCAACAGAGGCCTTGATGTTCCATTGCCCATGATATATAGTGAGATGTGATGAACTACTGTAGAAAAGAAAAAGAAAAATGAACACAATAAAAGCATTGTTTGCACCATAATTATAAAACCTGTACTGTACATGCATAAACCATTCAGCATGATCAAAAGTAAAAAGGAAAAGTATTCATTGACATTACCTCAGTTGATTTTGAATGGACATTTCCTTTGGTTTGAAATCTGATTTGGATATAAATAGTGATGAGTTCCCTAAACTTTCTGTTTCAGCTCTCAGTCAGTGGTGTGAACAGCTTTGTGTTAGATAGGTGTTTCTGTTCTTTGAATGGATTGTGGAAATTAAATTAAAAATAGGATTAGGGAGAACAATGAACTCTGTATATTTTTTATTCTTGCAAAGGTCCCTTTAGGGGCTCCGTACTTTACTATGTTCTCTCTCTCTCTCTCTCTCTCTCTCTCTCTCTCTCTCTCTCTCTCTATATATATATATATATATATATATATATATATATATATATATATATATGTAGGGAAGATGTAATGTGCTCTCCCTACCACTGGGGGGAGCTGTCTGTTGTGTTTCTTTGGGGGAGTTGCCCCTTCCTTACCCCCACAGTCTTATTTCCTTTATGAAAAGTGGCTGAGCTGGAAAAGAAGCCTAATAAAAGAAAGCTGCTCAGCATTGACTCTACCAGCGACTTTGGTGTCCTTCCTATTTACCTCCCCCTCCAACACCAACACAACGCAGAGACAGTCAGGGAAGCACATCAACGAAGAGGGTTACATCTTTGGTGCCGTGACCCGGATCGTTGGTTTCTACGTCAACAGAAGTAAGCTTTCTGATAAATAAATAGTGTGAGAAGTGTGGAATAAAATAAATAAATAAATAAAAAAAAAAAAAAAAAAAAAAAAAAAAAAGCAAAAAAAAAAAAAAAAAAGCAATTAAAAAAAAAAAAAAAAAAAAAAAAAAAAAAAAAACAGTATTCCACCTACTTTCTTTTGTCTTAAAGTGGTAGTGTTAAATATATTGTTGGACTGAATTGAGTTTTGCTTAAGTTTCTGAACTTTTGATATTGTTCTATAAGAGTGTTAATTTGATTTGAGTTACACATTTGTGAACTGCTGTGCTTTTTTTTTTTTTTTTTTAGAAACCATATCCTTTTTTGTGCATCTGATTATTTTATTTTGGTGGATTTAAAGCTCTTGAAGTGGGCAAATTTTTTATTATTATTATTTGCCTTCATTCTTGATTAAGTGCTTTGTGAATATAGAAAACATTAGAAATACAGGACACATTCACTTACTGCATTAATTTGCACTTTACTACATTTTTCATATTTACATTTGCAAACACTACATATAGTGTATCGTACACTACATACACATTGTGTGCTGCACAGGCAAGAAGAGTCAAAGAAGTGGAAGAAAAATGCAGAGGCTCCCTGAAACCACCCCTCATCGACCACTTTCCCGTCCCCAAGTACCACTAAGACAGCCCTTCCAGGCCACCCCTTGGTTACCAGTAAAGCAGGACAAAATCCAACAGTATGAAATAAGCATGCCTGCAGATGTGAGTATTGAAACTGTTTCCCAGCCAGATGATAACCCCCAACAGTCTGTCAGGCCAAAGACAGTGCAGCTAGTGACACACACAGAGAATGTGCCTCCACCGGCAGTGAGCTGGCACCAGTCGGGCACCTGCCCCAGCGCTTCTGTGCAACATCAGCCCTCAGCTCATGTCCAGGCCCCAGATAACCCTGTCTATGGACTTCCAACCACCTTGCACCTTGTCTCTTCAGTTAACCCACACCCATCTAATGTGCCGACTGTTTCATCCCAAACTAACATGCATGACAATGTCACTACCATTCAGGCTTCATCGAACATGGCCAACAGAACGCCAACTGACATGTCTCCCTCTCCAAATGACCCATACCTGCCGCCAGCATTGACTGTGCAACCTAAAGCTCACATTTCTACTTATCCAGGTATGATCCAGGCACCCAATATGTACACTTCTTCATGTGGCCTGCACTCTCCTGCTGCAATGACCTTTTTACCCCAAGCCAACATGCATGGTCATTCAACAGCCATTCAGATTCCTCCATCCTTCTGCTATGATGTGCCAAATGCCATGTATTCAAAACCACCTAACTCGCTCCTTCCCTCAGCAACTCCTGTCTTGTCTGGAACCAGCTATCCTCACAAATCAGACCCCATTCAAGCGCAACAAACTTCCAATGATCAACAGCACACCTCACATTCAAACTGTGCTGTTGTGTCATCCTTCTCTACTCCTGTGTATGCTACCATGACAATGCCAATGCATCCTGGTTCACATATGTATACACAACAACCCAGTTCAGTGCAACAGCCTCAGACAGCATCTCCGTATGTTGCTTATCAGCAAGATGCAAAAATTCATTCCTCTGCAATAACCACACCACAACCCAGCTTTACACAGACACACCAAGTTCGAAATGTCCAAGTGTTCAGTGGTGGTCCTGATTGTAGAATACTTATTGAAGACTGGATAAGGGACATGCAGTATCTCCTTGATGCTGGAGGAATGCCTGCAAATCTGTCATTTGCTACTGTAGTGCGACATTTGAGTGGTGAAGCCAGGAGGCTAGTTCTGAATCTCCCTTCTAATGAGCAGACTACTGGCAGAGCCTTTGAGGAACTACGAGCTGAATATAGTGATATGCAAACATCTCTGGACCCATTAGCTGATTTCTATGAGAGATACCAGCGCCCTGGCGAGTCAGCATGTTCATACGCCATTGCTCTGGAGGCCAGTTTACGTTCAGTGGAAGAGGCACAGTATGGAGGCCAACCTTTTCCAGACCGAGACAGCAAACTGACTCGTCAGTTCCTTAGAGGTTTGAGTGATGAAGAGGTTTATCACAGGATAGCACTGATGAAGCCTAGACTTTTAAGTTTTCGTGAACTTCAAGCGGAACTTCGTAACCTTGCAAGGGAGACAAGGAAGTTTCAGACACAGCCAAGGGCCAAAAAGACGTACACCCAGGCTCAGTTTACGACAACCAGTGGTAACCAGACTGACGAAAAGCAGAGAACAGAGAAAGGAAATAGACAGAACTCAGATCTTACTGAACTCACAGCCATGGTAAAGAAACTGGTGAGCAGCCAAGAGGATCAGATGAATAGGTTGACACAGCTGGAGGCTAGAGTTGGAGCATCACCACGGAGATCTCAAGGGAGTAGTGACACTGCAGTAAGGGGCGTAGTGTGCTATCGCTGTGGAAAACCGGGACACATTGCACGTCTGTGTAGGACAATGATGACTGATGAGGCAGCTCAAGCTGAAAATAGAACAGAGGCCAGGCAGGATTTAAATGCGTAGGGCCTGTGGTTACCGGGGCAACCACAGGCATGCAACAGTGTCCCCAGCAACATGAAACGGGCATGTCTAAACCAGCTGATACCCCGCTGGTAGGTCCCTGTAATGAAGGGGTGGTTGAAGTGAATGGAGAGATGTGTAAGTCTCTCATTGACTCTGGTTCTCAAGTAACCACAATTACTGATGAGTTCTGGCGACGACATCCTGTCCTATGTACTCAGGAACTGCAGCCATCAGACATCCCCATTGAAGGTGCCGCTGGCCAACCCATATCTCATGTTGGTGTGCTTAGTATTAACCTCAAGTTTTTGGGAAGGGTCTACTTAGATGTTCCTGCGTTTGTTGTCCCTGTAACAGAGTACCGATCCTGTGTTCCATTGCTCATTGGGACTAATGTAATAAGGGTTTCCAGAAATGACCTCCAAGCATCATATGGCAGAAAATATCTTGCCAAAGTCAAGTTGACTAATCCTGAGTGGCATTCTGCACTGGTGGCTGTAAGTAAAAGTGAACCAGATGGGTCCAGGGGTAAAGTGGGTCAAGTACAGTATGCTGGCCACAGAATAAGAATACCATCTGGTAAGGAGCAGGATGTTATCGGCCGAGTTATGGGTGGACCAAAGAGAACACGGTACACAGTTCTGGTGGAGAGCCAGTCCTCCAAAAGTGTACCAGAAGGCCTTATGGTTGCCAGGCTGCTTGCTAATGTGGACAAAGGCTGTGTTCCCATCCGTCTCTTGAACCTGTCTGGGAAAGACGTGATTGTCCATCCAAAGGCCCTGCTTGCAGATGCTTTCCTGATCCAGAATGTTGTTGAGGAGGGAGAAAAGTGCCAAATGCAATGCCGGAACCAGTTCATGTATCCGAGTCAGTGTGGGAATTCAGTGATACCATCTTGTCAAAGTCAACAGCAGACTACCAATGTTGAGTCTGTTTCTGCTATGACATGTGGAGTTGACCTTAGTGCTGCAGCAGTGGAAGGTGAGGAGCAGTTGGCATTGCTCCGGGATTTGTTAAGGAGAAATGCTGATGTCTTCTCCAAACACTCCATGGACTATGGCCATACCACCACTGTGCAACATGAGATACCTCTGGTAGACCTAAAACCTTTTCGCCTCCCTTATCGGAAAATACCCCCGTCTCAGTACCAGGATGTACGGAAGGCCATATCCCAGATGGAAGAAGCTGGAGTTATTCGTCCAAGCAAAAGCCCTTATGCATCTCCCATCGTTGTTGTATCTAAAAAAGATGGCTCCTTGAGGATCTGCGTGGATTACAGGAAACTGAATTCCTGCAGCACCAGAGACGCTTTTCCGCTACCAAGAATAGAGGATGCATTAGAGGCTTTGGGACAGGCAAGGTTCTTCACGACTCTTGATCTTACATCTGGTTATTGGCAAGTTGAGGTGGCTGAACATGACAAGCCCAAAACCGCTTTCAGCACCCCCATGGGGTTATATGAGGCCAACAGGATGCCGTTTGGTCTGCAGAATGCCCCATCAACCTTCCAAAGATTGATGACCTGTTGCTTTGGAGATCTGAATTTTGAGAGCCTCCTTATCTACCTCGATGACATAATTATCTTCTCTAGGACTTTTGAAGAGCACCTTGAGCGGATGGAAGTAGTGTTCAGCCGGCTCCGCAAACATGGTTTGAAGCTGAAACCCGAAAAGTGCAGGTTACTGAGGAAAGAAGTTCAGTACCTGGGCCACGTGGTGTCCGCGGAAGGTATTCATACAGATCCTGAGAAGATAAGCCTAGTCAGAGATTGGAAGCGGCCATCGAGTGCGAAGGACGTATTGAAGTTTCTTGGCTTCACAGGGTACTATAGGCGTTTCATCGAGGGCTATGCAT
Organism: Chanodichthys erythropterus; assembly: GCF_024489055.1. Taxonomy (NCBI): domain Eukaryota; kingdom Metazoa; phylum Chordata; class Actinopteri; order Cypriniformes; family Xenocyprididae; genus Chanodichthys; species Chanodichthys erythropterus. The sequence continues at coordinate 29,346,971 of NC_090237.1, forward strand.
CACTGGCAGCACCTCTGTATCAGCTTACCTCTGGAGACCCTAAGAAAAAGAAAAGAGGTGTAAAAGGAACATGTGGACCTGCAAAACCTTTTGAGTGGTCGGATGAATGTGAGAAAGCGTTTGAAGCACTGAAGGAGAGACTGACTACAGCGCCAATCCTTGGCTACCCCAATTTCAACTTACCATTTGTACTACAAACGGATGCTTCTGGTGAGGGTCTTGGAGCGGTCCTTGCACAAGTTCAAGATGGTGTAGAAAGAGTAATTGCTTACGCAAGCCGAGGTTTGAGACCACCTGAAACCCGTTACCCCGCACACAAGTTAGAGTTTTTGGCTCTAAAGTGGGCTGTTACGGATAAATTCTATGACCACCTCTATGGGCATAAGTTTTCTGTGCTGACTGACAACAACCCACTTAAATACGTGATGAGTACCGCAAAGTTGGATGCCACAGGTCAGCGTTGGGTGTCACAGCTGGCAATGTTTGACTTCGACATTGAGTATAGGCAAGGCAAATCCAACTCTAATGCCGACGCACTCTCAAGGATGTCGAGTCAAGAGGTCACAAAGACTCTTCAGTCTTGCCCACAGTGGATTTCCTCCAAAAAGCAAGACCAGTACTGTGAAGTTGAGTCAGGAAGGAAGGAAGTAGATGTTAGTGATCAAGCGAAGAGAACTGTTGAATGCAAAGAGGGAGAGTTTCTGGTCCGGGGTGAAAAGTCAGCCGATCCATTTGATGGAGCAGGTACTGATGCGCTGCCTGCTATGACAAAGCTGGAGATCAGAGGATGCCAAAAGCGGACCCTGTCATTGGGCCAGTTATGCACTACAAGACACTAAACAGAAAGCCAAGACGTGGAGAAAGGTTGGAGAAAGGAAAAGATGCACTGCTTCTCTTAAAAGAGTGGAGGAGGCTGGTGGTGAAAGATGGAATTCTTTACAGGCATGTTAAGGATGCTCTGGGACGGTCCATTGTTCAGCTGGTCTTGCCAGAGAAAATGCGACTTCTGGCTAAAACAAGTCTTCATGACAACTCTGGTCATTTGGGATTTGAGCGTACCTTGAATCTGTTTCGGGAACGATTCTTTTGGCCAAGAATGCATGGTGAAATAAAGTCCTGGTGCGAGCAGTGTGAAAGATGTTGTCTGAGAAAAACTCCAACAGCTGGAAATAGAGCTCCGCTGGTGAGCATTCACACTAATGCCCCTATGGAACTCATCTGCATGGATTTCCTTGTCCTGGAGAAGTCTAAGGGAGGAATAGAGAATGTCCTGGTGGTCACTGATCATTTCTCAAGATTTGCCCAGGCTTACCCCACAAAAGACCAGAAGGCTGTCACTGTGGCAAAGGTGCTGTGGAAGAATTTCTTCTGTCGATTTGGGTTCCCAGCACGACTCCATGCAGATCAGGGCAGAAACTTTGAGAGTACAGTGGTGAAGGAGTTGTGTAAGCTGACAGGAATCACAAGAACTCATACCAGCCCCTACCACCCACAAGGCAATGGGATCACAGAGAGATTTAACAGGACTCTAATGAATATGTTGGGCACCCTTGATCCTGATCAGAAGCCCAGGTGGCATGAATACATCGACGCACTGACACATGCTTACAACTGCACTCAACACGATTCGACTGGTTTCTCCCCATACTTCTTGATGTATGGCAGACATCCACGACTGCCTGTTGATCTCCTTTTTGGTCTGTCAACAGCAAAAGAGCCATGTGAGTACAGTGAATATGTGCAGACTCTGCGTGAATGCTTGACCTATGCTTATGATGAAGCAGACAGAATGTCAAGGCATGCTAAAGACCTTCAGAAAAAGCACTATGACAAGAAAGCCAAAGGCCACATGTTCCAACCTGGTGACAGAGTGATGGTGAAAGTTTGTTATGTCGAGGGGAAACAGAAGCTGGCTGATAGGTGGGAACCATGTCCATATGTGGTGGTAAAGAAACAGGCAGGAATTCCAGTGTATGTGGTTCGTCCAGAAGATGGTGGCAGGGAAAGAGTCATCCACCGCAATCTTCTGTCCCAGTGTATGTTTTTTCCGGTGGGTTCCAAGTACCTAGGCCCAGAAGAGTCTAACATGAAGGAAGTGTCTGGAATGGACTCAAGTGTTTCTGAGGAAGAAGAGGAAGTAGTGGAAACAAGTAAGAGTGGAGGCAGTGCCACTATCACACAGTGTACGAGTGTGGAATTGCCAGATGTTGTGGCCGAAGAGTGTGAACAGGATGAAAGTCAGTTGAAAGAGAATGTGAGTGAAAAGGAAGGGGATAAGGAGCAAACACAGTTGGAAGTCTCAAATCCTGAAAAGCCAAAGAGGAGATATCCTGAGCGGAAAAGGCACCCACCGAATAGACTCTCACTGGAGGTTCATGTTCTCCAAGGTGAAAATGACAAGGAGAAGGTAGAGAGAGGAAGAAAAGTGTGGGAAAAAGCAAAAACGAAGAAGAACTGCCTTAGCAACACACTCACTCATTTACATTTCCCACACACACTTCAAAGAGAATTTTAAGATTTAAACTTATTTTGTTCCATTCATTTGGGTTTCAACCTAAATTAAGTGATGACTGGGACGACATCATTTAAAGAGGGGGTGGATGTAGGGAAGATGTAATGTGCTCTCCCTACCACTGGGGGGAGCTGTCTGTTGTGTTTCTTTGGGGGAGTTGCCCCTTCCTTACCCCCACAGTCTTATTTCCTTTATGAAAAGTGGCTGAGCTGGAAAAGAAGCCTAATAAAAGAAAGCTGCTCAGCATTGACTCTACCAGCGACTTTGGTGTCCTTCCTATTTACCTCCCCCTCCAACACCAACACAACGCAGAGACAGTCAGGGAAGCACATCAACGAAGAGGGTTACATATATATATATTTTTTTTTTTTTTTTTTTTTTTTAAGTGCCCCTATTATGCCTTTTTTTAAAGGTTCCCAATATTGTTTTGAGTCTCCTACAACATGTTTTCATGCATGCAAGGTCAAGAAACACTTTCGTTTTCTCATAATATACATTTCATTTCACCTCCATGAATTTCACCTTGTAAATGATTCATTTCAAAGAATCAGTCTAAACCCCTCCATTTCGTGAGCCTACACTGCTCTTGGGTGCGTTTCCCAAAGCGAACTATGGTCGCAAGTTCCGTCGTTACCAATAGAGTTCAATGGGACTTACGACCATGGTTCACCAACGATGCTTTCGGGAAACGCACCCCTGATTGGTCAGATGGCCCAATCCTCTGTGATTGGTCTAACGTTACTGCGCACACCGCATGCCCATTCAGTGTTGCCAGATTGGGCGGGTTCCCGCCCAATTGGGCTCCTTTTGGTCACGTCCGACCGGAAAAAAATGCATTGGGCGGGTCTTTAAAATTTGGGCTGGTTTTTGATGCAACAGGCGGGTTTTTATTTTTGACTATAAACAGTATTCTTTATTATTTTTTTTAATGAAAACTAACTATAAAATAAATTATATAATTTAGGATGACATTTAAATTAGGTATGGTTCAGGTTAGCCAATAAGGTTCAGGGGAATCCTGTCCAATCAGACTTCAAGCTTGATTGGCGGGTTGTTGTAGGCTAATTCGTTATATCGTCAAAACTGCATTATCATCATCAGTGATCATCATTCATCATCATCATCATGCCAAAGTGGGGTAAATATAAAAAGTCCTAAAGGAATGGGAGAGCGGATGAGTCAACAATGCTGACTCATCTCTCATCTCCACAGTAGTGGACGCGCCTATATACAAGTTTCATATGGATTACATAATCTGAGAATATTTATTTTCCATTTGAATTGGCTCGTTTAAAAGTAGACATTCCAAGCTATAGACATATTTCTTGTGTCTGTGAGGAAAGCAGCCTATACGATGAGTTTCGGTTCATGCTTGTTACGAGCTCAAGTTCACCGAGACCGAGATCAGAAAACGCATCCTGATTGCTTTCATTGTTTTACAAAAGCACAACGTTTTGCTGTTATTGTGAGTTTACAGAAATAAAAGTAGACCCTTTACATTTTGCATTACTCTTATCTATGACCAAAAATGACGGAGTATTTTAAGTTAAGTGCAGTGATCACACCGACGCCTCCATGTCATGCAGTAAACACGCTCTCCACACAAACACTTGGATATGCCAAATAATAGCGCACATTTATCTATAGGCAAACATTAAAGAGAATGGACTAAAGTTGCAACTTACATGTTTCAAGTGATAAGGCATATTTGAGGTCGATAAATGATAGGTGAATGTTTGGATTTCCTGCAGTTAATGATCTGTGCCTATAGGACTGCGTGACCTCGCCACTTCCTGTGGAGATTTTTTTTTTTCTGCGACTAACCGATTAATAAAATCTTGGTCGACCAAGCCTCTTCAAGTTGACTAACGGTCGACTATTAGGGGGCAGCCCTACTAGTGACGATTCAGTGTATCATTCAGTCATTATTTTATTTAAAATTAAAAGAAGGAAAAAAAAACGAGAATTCATGTTGAATCGCCCAGTGGTCTATAAGTTAAATAATAATAATAATTTTAATAATGATAATATAAAAAAATTAATTAGTTGGTAATTAAGCACAAATTTGTAAGTAGCCTACTAATACAAAAAGAAAAGTATAATGAAATGATTTGAGAATTGGCCTATTAGAAAAGAACTGTAGTTCTGACAATAGTAGCACAAGAACAATAAAAAATGTTGTCCCCTTCTGAGGTTTCCGATGTAGACCTTGTGTTTTAATAAAATTATCATTTATATAAAAAAAAAAAAAAAAAAGATGCACTGGATATACTTGAGGCGAGCCTGGTGCTCTCCAATGTGCGATGTGTTAGTCTGGTTGTTTAATAATAATAAAAAAAAATTGTGTGTTTTATTCTATAACAGTTTTAATAACAGTATGTATTTTGGGCTGGTATTTTTTTTAAATGGGCGGGTTTTAAGCTGTAGTTGGGCTGGAAGTCTTTAGTCCAATCTGGCAACACTGTGCCCATTGCTATAATTGATTGACAGCTATCAATTCGCAAGGCATTGTATACAATATATGGACAGAAAAGATTGCATCGATTTTACCGCATCAATTCGAACCCCCGACGAGGAAATGTCTGATGAGGTCGATCAACCAGAAACTGATTCGCAATCGACGTTTGTCTATGGTAAGCGTCACCTTAGTTTGCTTGTGATAGCAGCGTCATTGTTATACTTTATGTACGTGCACCTGTGGGAACTGTATCAGAATGCCCCAAGCAAAATCTCTTACATAAGATTTGAGAAGCAGTTGTCAGTAAAATGACGGGAACACAACAAAAGATTGTACAGCTGTGGTATTGTTGAAAAATGTAATTTTCCCTGGCGTCTGCGCGTGCAATAAGTGGGCGGGCATTATGTTAATGTTTCATTGTAACGTCACAAAGAAACGGCTTGGGATTCGTGTTTACAAACGACTCGCTTAGAGTTATTATCTCTCTATAATACACTGCGATCTCTCTATAGGTTATGTGATTGTTGTCATATTTATAAAAATACATAAAATCATGTCTGTAATTAAAATAAAAAGGATTGATACACATGCTTTCGAATGGAAATAAATACTTTGGGTGTCTTGTTCATTATGTTTATTTTCATATAAAAGCAACAGAACTTAAATTAGCATTTAAATCAGCAACACAGCGCACGAGTGTGAATCCCGCGATATCCGCCTTTGATCTCGTAGGTGTCTGATCCACTACGAGAACGGAGAATTGTCCGTCTTGCCTGCTCTTTTTTCACTCCTCCCCTCACTGCAGCCGCCTACTCTCGGCTGAACTTCAGGCGAGGCTAGGCGCATCTCAAACAAGCCTATTGTATTTCTCACGCAGAAAAACTACTTATCAGCGCCCAAAATGTATCTGGCCGCGCCGCTCTCTCTGGAACCGGGAAGGATTCAAGCGCGTCTCGAACCTGCCACTTATCAGCCAATCAAAAAAAGAAAGAGGCTACACAATAGCCAATCAGAAAATAGCACTGTTGTATCTAGGTAAGATTTGACGCAACAACCAATGAAAAAAAAGCATATCCTGGAATTGTTCACCATCATCCTCGTTCACCCACAGAGGGAACCACTGGAGCTCTGAGCATCACTTTGAGCACAGAATAAGTCATGATCTCCTATTTTAATGTTACAACAAATTCACAACTTGTTTGACACAAACAATGACAACTTGACTGCTGTTAGATAATCAGCATCAGTTTTTCATGAGTGTCTGAACTTAGCCAACAGTTTTACAGCCTGTTCATTGACACCTGCTCAGAACGAGTAGTCTAGGCCTAGTTATATTTTGCTATCACACGATGACATGATGACTGACATTTTGTTACATTAAACATCTCTTTCTCCAAATAGTTTTAATAATTTTATTTTGAATTACCATTGTGTATGAAATGTGCTATACAAATAAATTGCCCTGCCTTGCCTTGCCATATTCAAAGTCATCTGAAGCCATCAAATGGCTTTTTTTTTTTCTTCCAAGAATTAGGCTAGTATATGTTTTGTTGCTGAATTATATACTCACCGAGTTTACTTATTTATTTATTGGTCAGCTTATGATTATATATTTGTATTCATTTTTTTTTTTTTTTTTTTATCTATAATGAAGTAGTGTGTTTAGTGCATTCTGGATTGGTTAACAAATCAAAGAGTGACCATTAGTTCCACAAATACAGACACAGGCTCCCACAAATAAATTAATTTAACCTCTTTTGCTACATATTTTTAATGGTTTAAATGTGTACTCTACATGTTTGACCACTTACGAACTCACATTTAGCCTACTATATGTTGTGTACATGACTAATGTGCCACTCTTGCCTGTCTCCAAAACTTGAGAGCCCTGTAAAACTTTGCAGGATATTTTCATTCACTTAGAACTATGTTACACACTACATGAAAGGTACCTTTCAAAAAATCATAACAGGGGCAATTACATCACAGGACAATGTTGTGAAGCAGTAATTTACGAAGAAAATGTGTTGAATCTGTTCTGGTCAGACAAAGTATGCTAATTTTTATCACTTCATCTCCTGATTCCTGCTGTTTCTCTGTCTCTTGGACTGCTAGAGGACTTAACATTATTGATTTTGGATGTTCAGTGTTGACTGGTTGTAGATACCAGATTAAACTGATATCTGGTGATGGGAGGTGTAAAGCAGCTAAGAACAGGAATTCTGCTCAGTTGGTCAAACCACCTAAAGATGCATGTTGCAGTTTGTTTTTAATCAAGTCATAAACATTCATTCTCTTCTAGATCTGAACTTCACTCTGGTGCTCAGCGTCCTCAAGGGATTCAAGAGAAAATGAGAAATGAAATAAAGGTCTGAATTCTCAGAAGTCTGTGGGGCACGATATACTTCCTGTTGGTTGTTAGGCAGTTTATATCTCTGGTTTGCATTAGAATTCAGTCAGTCATTCAGTTAGTAAAGGCACACCAGTCACACTCTGAAAAATAAGGTAGGCTCCCTTTCTTTTTTTTTAAATAATTATTATCATCAAGAAAAAATGAATGAAAAATATTCCTGATCCTAAGCATAGTGATAATATTTCAAACAAATGTCTGTGTATATGAAATTTTATGAATATATGATGATTGAAAAAATACAAAATATACATATAAAGAATTGCCTTGTATTATTTCATATATTTAATGTTCTTCACTTATTTAATTTCCATTATTTATATTATATTTGATTGCTTATTGATTATTGCTAGATGTTTATCTAGTGTATGATTTATATTAGATGCATATGTATCACATTATTATTGTTTTTATTTATTTATTTATTTATTTTTTCAGATGCAAAGGTCCTTTTGCTCTTAATTTACTCACATGTATATTTCTAGAGAACTGTAACAGGTTGTGTATTAACCTCATAAAGGTTTACTTAACAAAATAAATAAAAAAAAAAAAAAAAAAAAAAAAACCTTCACACTTGCCCTCCTAAGCGAGGCCCATATCTATTTTTATCTTCTTTTTTTTTCCTGTTTGTCCAGTATTGCTTGTGACCTAGTAAGCACAGGCAAATGCTAATCTTAGAATGATGTCAGACTTGTACATACTGTCCCTTTGTATTCTCATTGTATTTGCTTCAAGTAATCATTGATTAAATTTGTTATTCCTTTATCAACAAATATCAGTGTCCAACAGCCGTGTCTACTGATTCTCCTTGCATCAATATCAATAAATTATAAATTTTTGTTTCCAATTTTTATCACTTGAGAACTCTCAGGTTGATTTTTATGATCACTATAATTGAAGCCTGTGCAGTGCCCTATATACGCAAAGTAATCAGTAAACATGTGATCAATTTCTGTGTTTTTGCCTCTTCAGTTTATAGAGTCAGTCCAGCATGGGTGCACAGGCACAAGTTCTTCTCTGTTGGCTTCAGGGTATGATTTTAAAGCATTGTTTAAAGATTATTTAAAATATATATTTCTATTAAAAATGTAAGTGTACATTTTTCACTGATTGTGTTATTATTATTATTTTGCAGTTGTTTGTGCTGTCGTGTTTGGAGATGTTTGGAAGGTGAAGGTAGAGTCTGAAATGGAGGCTCTGGTCTCATCTTGTGTTGTGTTGCCCTGTTCATTCAAATACCCTGCTGAACAACAGCCCTCCAGTCGTATTAAAGGCATGTGGCAGATGAAGGACAAACGGGAGGATTTCATCTATCACAATGATCCTACAAAAGTTCTAGAGAATTTCAAGAGTCGCACAAAACTGATTGGGTCACTGGGTGCTTTAAACTGCTCCTTGGAGATTGATGAAGTCAAAAACCATGACAACGGCCCGTATTGTTTCAGGGTGGAATTAGAGACATCTAAAATAGACAAGTACTCCTTTGTGGACAAATGTGTGAGAATTAATATGATTGGTAAGTGTGCTTTTGAGCTCTTAACCTATAATTACAACTCCTAAATATGGTACAAAGCTAACTAAAAAATGGAAAGAGTCCAAATGATGTTTTTGTAACTACAGTTAGTAAATAAGATACATTTTGCCTTTATTTACTATGTGAAATATATGTTTTGTCATTCAAAATATGTGTATAGAGCAAGCATCAAAACCAGAGCTGCAGGCTGAGATGTCTGTGAAAGAGGGTGAATCCACAGTCTTCAAATGCTCTGTCCGGCACACCTGTCCATCCCATCAGCCCACTCTCAGCTGGAGCCGCCCTGGAAATGTCATCATGAGCTATAAGGACATTGGTCATGGAAAATGGGAGGCAGAATCTCTCCTTACTTTCACCCCAACAAAAGAGGATGATCACAACTCTATCACATGCACTGTCAAGTACCACGGGAGTGTCCGGGGTGAAATGCAAGCCACACAGCCTATCTTTGTGAAAGGTATAACAATAAAACTCTTCTGTGTATATAATGTTATAAGTGATCATTTTAAGTAATTAAGTGAGTTTTATTTTTCATCAGAACAAGCAACTCTCAACCACATCATCATACCAGCCATCTCTGGTCTTGGAGCTGCTCTTTTGGTTGGATTACTGTGTTTCTTTGTTGTCAAGAGATACAAGTGAGTCTGGATAGGACTATCAATTAGTAATGTTAAGGAATGCATAAAAATATCTGATATTTGAGTAAATTCCTTATATTAATTACATTTAAAATTTGAGTAAATTTCATAATTTTATTTATAATTGGTTTCTTTTAACCCTCTACTGCACACGTTGATGGCATTTTTTTTTTTTTTTTAAATTCCACATAATTTTTTGGTTTATTTTGGAACATTATATTTATAAAACATTTCTTTGTATCGTGTAGTGTGTCAAATAATATACTTGTAATAAGATTTCACTCTGTACGAAATTTCAAAAAAGCAGTTTTTCTCTGCTGTGAAATTACAGTTTTTGCACATCACTTTGGGTGTTCCTTCATACCCAGGAACCCTAAATCTTCCCTTTTAATAACACATTAATGCCAATGTGAGGTATTGTCCAAAACATCCTTGAAAAGTACCCCTTATCGCACAATGTTGCCCTGAGGCAACAAAAAGAAAAACTGAATTTCTGAACATGCTAAATAAAAAAAGGCTTCTCTACACCTTCATACACACACACACACACACACACACACACACACACACACACACACACACACACACACACACACACACACACACACACACACACATATATTTTTTTATGTACAGTTTGTGTCATTTTAAATAAGATTACTAAAGCAAATAATCTTGCCTTCTTCTCACACCATATGCTCCTGTGACCATGTGTCAGATCAGGACAAATGGTGCTTGATAGTGAGTCCCACACCTTACAGGACTGTTCTTTGGTACTTCCTTTCTAATTTGTTGTAATCATTTAAAGGAAAATGTACTAAACATAGGGTTTAAGAGGGCAACACTGTGCTGTAGAGGGTTAAAACACACACACAAAAGGGAAACTGCACACCAAACAAATTAAAAGTTCAAGTTCTATTGTAAAGTAGTATTTTATTAAAGATTCTCATATTAAGTGACAACAGAAGCAGTTTTTTTTTTTTTTTTTTTTTTTTTTTAAGGTTTAAGCACTGAATAGTCCAAGATGAACTGAAACATTTTGTTTTGTTTTGTTTTTTTCTTTTTGCGCACACTCACTTTTTTGTTAGTGCTCTTTGGTATTTTGTTGTCACTTTATTACTAAATATCAATGGATCTTGAACTTTGAATTAGTGTGTGTGTGTGTGTGTGTGTGTGTGTGTGTGTGTTTTTTCCCTCTATGTTTTGTAAACTGAATCTATGCACACTATTTCACGTACACATTGGTGCAGTACTGTTTCTTATTCTTTTAAAACACTGTACTTATACAGTGAGCATTTGAGAATGCATTATGACAATGTTACTCAACTCCAGTCTTTGGGACTTTCCAGCCAGAATGAATTAGATGTCTCCCTATTTAACACACTAAGAAGCTGATAAGTTAAATCAAGTGTTTTATTTAGTTAGACATTTAAATCATTCTGGTAGGTTGGTCTCAAGGACTGGAGTTGAGAAACAATGCATTACAATATTCTGGTATCGTTCAGTTATATTTTATGTTAAATCTCTCAAATCTATCCCAGGAATCGCATTGCAGATCTCCAATCCAGAAACGACAATGGGTGAGTAAACAGCAATTCTACCTGGGAACATTATAGTACTGATTTTAAAATTTGTGGCTTTGAGTCCATGTCTGTGAACTTTGAGTTATTTATAGTAGTGTACTCCAAAAAGCTGATAAAACAAACTTTATATTATATATATATATATACACTGCGTTCCAAATTATTATGCAATTGACATATCAGTAAGATTTCAGTACAATAAACATTCAGATTTTAGTTTTTCTAAGAAAATGTTTGTTTGTTTATTCATGTCTTTTTAAATAACTGGTAACAATCTCAGACAAAATAATTTGCCAGATCTATGGAAACCCTACTTAGAGGTTGTTCCACATTATTAAGCAAGTCACAGTTCTCATGCAATATGAGGAGGAAGAAAGATCTTTCTGAAGATGAAAAGCATGAAATGGTGCAATGTTGTGCAAAAGGCATGAAAACAACTAATATTGTGTGAAACTGAAGGGAGATTATCAAATTATCATAAGATTTGTGAGTGATTTAGAGCACAGCAGAACTCGGTCAGATAAAGGCTTATTAATGAAAGTTCCTGTCAAAAAAAAAATTGTATTAAAAGGGCAGCTATAAAAAAGCCAGTGTTGAGCAGCAAACAGGTATTTGAAGCTGCTGGTGTCTCTGGAGTCTCAAGAAGCTCTCCATGCAGGCTGGCAGTTGTGCGTAAAGATGCATTTTAGACACCACTAACCAAACCTAACAAAGAGAAACATTTACAGTGGGTGTAGAAATACATTTTCAAACAGTTTTATTGCTGTGGTGTTTTTTTTTGCAGCATGGGATAGTGCATAGTGCATTGTACAATAGTGCATTTTTATACCATAGTTGAAAATGGCCAGTTATGAACTCCACATATCTTGCAAAAGTCATTTTAATACCCTCAGAGACCCTAAAGGGACCTTCCATCTCACTTCCCAATATTCCAGCCCAAATCATCACCCACCAGCTCCTTGCTGACGTCACAGTCTTGTTGGAACGTGGTGGCCATTCACCAACCATCCAGGAATCCATCCATTTAGACCATCCATTGTAGTACGGCATTAGTCAGTGAATAAAACTACTTAAAAATGAATCTTCATGTATTTCTACACCCACTGTAAATGTTTCTCTTTGTGAGGTTTGGTTTGGAGTGGCTGAAATGCATCTTTACGCACAACTGCCAGCCTGCATGGAGAGCTTCTTGAGACTCCAGAGACACCAACAGCTTCAAATACCTGTTTGCTGCTCAACACTGGCTTTTTTATAGCTGCCCTTTTAATACAATTCAATTTTTTGGACACGAACTTTCATTAATAAGCCTTTATCTGCTGTGCTCTAAATCACTCACAAATCTTATGATAAGTCAATAATCATCATTCAGTTTCACACAATATTAGTTCAGACAGGACCACTTTGGCAAGTTACTTGAGTTTATTGAACACAATTATCTTTGGCGGTATGGTTCCTTATGGGGGTTCTTGCTCAAATTAATTGAACATACAAGAGCTTTAACATTAACCCCCCGGAACCATCAGCTTGGAAATACAGAGACAATTAAGACACTAGTAATGTCTTTAAGAGCGAATGTGGTATCATGTAGATATGTGGGACATCTATACTGTAGGATGAGTGTCTCTCAGCAGTGCGGTCCATGCCAGCCGGGACTTGAAGCCTTGTTGACTTTTAGGTAGTGATCTGAAACAAAAGATGATGACAACCAGAAGGTGCACAGTAATATGCTCATGCTTATAATGGGGATGGAGGGAGGATTGCGAGCAGTTTGAGCATACTTACCGAGCAGCAATGCCACGTATATATGTCCCGTGTCTAATAGGAGAATGGTAATGATTGGAGCGATTTGACAGCTGACCGCGTCAGCTGGTCGCAGCACTATGCCTACGTGGCCTGACTGAACTAACGTTGCGCTCGATTTCAGACAGGACCACTTTGGCAAGTTACTTGAGTTTATTGAACACAATTATCTTTGGCGGTATGGTTCCTTATGGGGGTTCTTGCTCCAAAATTAATTGAACATACAAGAGCTTTAACATTAACCCCCCCAAACATAATGAGAAGGATTACTTGCCCGAAGTAGAACCCCCCCAAAACCATACTTGTTCCATTCCTGCAAAAGAGAAAGACAATGTTATTAAGATATACTTAATGTAGCCTACTGACTATCAGAGGGGTATTCTCCCCTCTAGAAGGAGGGAGAGAATAGCAGGCCCCTCTTTTAATTTAAGTAGCGAGGGGTGTTCATCCCCTGCAGGGGAATGAACAGCAGGCCCCTGCAGTTACAGCAGCAAAGGGAGTTCTCTCCAGCGGGAGAAAACAGCAGTCCCTTTTTTTTTTTTTTTTTGCGAGAGGTGTTCTTCCCTCGCTTTTTAAAAAAGTAGCAGTGGGAGAAGCACAAAGCAGCATGTCCCCCTGAGACTGGCATGAGGGGTAGGAGAGCAGCATGCGAATGCTACAAGAATGCAGTGTGCATTTTTTTTTTCTTAGGGTGATTGTTCCCGCAATAGCTGCAAGCATGAAAATATTTAGTTATTATGAGTGCAACATTCTCGTTGAATTATAGCAAGAGGGGTTTGTCTTTCAGGCTTCACCTGTTCTGGCGCCGAAGCGCTAGTTTCCTGAGTTGAGCGGTCTTGCGCCGGGTTCACACCGCAAGCGGCAGCAGAGCGGAAGCAGCGCGTTACGCCGGGTTCACACCGCAAGCGGCAACAGAGCGGAAGCAGCGCGTTACGGCGGGTTCACACCGCAAGCGGAAGCAGAGCGGAAGCAGCGCGTTACGGCGGGTTCACACCGCAAGCGGAAGCAGCGCGTTATGCCGGGTTCACACCGCAAGCGGCAGCAGAGCGGAAGCAGCGCGTTACGGCGGGTTCACACCGCAAGCGGAAGCAGAGCAGAAGCAGCGCGTTACGGCGGGTTCACACCGCAAGCGGCAGCAGAGCGGAAGCAGCGCGTTACGGCGGGTTCACACCGCAAGCGGAAGCAGAGCAGAAGCAGCGCGTTACGGCGGGTTCACACCGCAAGCGGAAGCAGAGCGGAAGCAGAGCGGAAGCAGCGCGTTACGGCGGGTTCACACCGCAAGCGGCAGCAGAGCGGAAGCAGCGCGTTACGGCGGGTTCACACCGCAAGCGGCAGCAGAGCGGAAGCAGCGCGTTACGGCGGGTTCACACCGCGAGCGGAAGCAGAGCGGAAGCAGCGCGTTACGCCGGGTTCACACCGCAAGCGGCAGCAGAGCGGAAGCAGCGCGTTACGGCGGGTTCATACCGCAAGCGGCAGCAGAGCGGCAGCAGAGCGGAAGCAGCGCGTTACGGCGGGTTCACACCGCAAGCGGCAGCAGCACGTTACGGCGGGTTCACACCGCAAGCGGCAGCAGCACGTTACGCCGGGTTCACACCGCAAGCGGAAGCAGCGCGTTACGGCGGGTTCACACCGCAAGCGGCAGCAGCACGTTATGCCGGGTTCACACCGCAAGCGGCAGCAGCACGTTACGCCGGGTTACGCGAGAATTCACACTGGAGCGTTTGTACAGCGTCACAGCAGCGGCTCGAAGCTACATATAAAGTGAGTATCTCTTTACAAAGACAGCTATAAATGCTTATAAAATTGGTCATTGTTAAACTTGATAGTCTTGAAAGTTTGTTAACATGCAAGGTGTACAACACTCACATATATAAACATAAAATAAATAAAAATAAATAAATAAAAGCCTTGTGTCATCCATTGCTGCACACGAATGAGGTAAGCTTTGTGTTTTACATCATCTGATGCATGAACATGTTTACAAGACTGCAAACTCGGCGAAAAAGTCAGCAACTCGGGTTTGATTTGGGTATGCAAGAGCCTATATGGCTGTCTGTGTTATAACTAAAATAATGTTTCTTTCATGACGTACTTCAATTCTTGTTAAAACACACTAGATATGCTTATTCTGTGCATTTTGAGTACTTTTGTGTGAAGTCACATTTATTTTGTACATTAAAGGTGTACTTCACTTTAATTGAGCGTTAGCAATGCAGCAAATATAGTTGAAAGTACGTTGCTGCTTTAGATGAAAATGATTTGTGGTATTTGTAAAAAAAGAGTACCTCCGTAAGACATGCAAGATCCGAAATAATGGTAGATAGGTATCTAATTCCTTTCTCCTGTCTGGATACACTTCATGGATAATGTCTCTAAACACGGTGAAAGCAACGTTAAATTCTGCCATGGTTAACTTCTGGTGAGTCTTGGATCGTATCTTTAAGAATGACAGAAATGTCCCCACAACATCTTTCGTTAGTTTCTGCGCATAGCAATATTTTAAACAGTTTAATGTCATACCTGACAGGATTTGAGACTGCAGTTGGGGAGAAATAGCAGCTGCTGGGGGCAAAAAAAGGCACCCCGGTGGAAGCGGCAGGTACCGCAAAGCTTGCAAGCAGTTTGAGCATACTTACCGAGCAGCAATGCCACGTATATATGTCCCGTGTCTAATAGGAGAATGGTAATTATTGGAGCGATTTGACAGGTGACCGCGTCAGCTGGTCGCAGCACTATGCCTACGTGGCCTGACTGAACTAACGCTGCGCTCGATTTGTTTTCATGCCTTTTGCACAACATTGCACCATTTCATGCTTTTCATCTTCAGAAAGATCTTTCTTCCTCCTCATATTGCATGAGAACTGTGACTTGCTTAATAATGTGGAACAACCTCTAAGTAGGGTTTCCATAGATCTGGCAAATTATTTTGTCTGAGATTGATCCCAGTTATCTAAAAAGACATGGATAAATAAACAAACAAACAAACATTTTCTTAGAAAAACTAAAATCTGAATGTTTATTGTACAGAAATCTTACTGATTTGTCTCTTGCATAATAATTTGGAACGCAGTGTGTGTATATATATATATATATATATATATATATATATATATATATATATATATATATATATATATATATATATATATATATATATATATATATATATATATATACATGCTTAACACATTTATTAGACTAGATTAGGTGAGCGGAGGCCTCAGCAGAATGACTCTCTGAAGCGAGAGGAGGCCAGCCAAACTCAAATGTCAGTGTTATTATTTGGCATGCAGGTATGATGGTAATAATAATATGTTTAATATATAGCACCTTTCCAAAGCTCAAGGATGCTTCACAATAACAGTAAGGAACAAACAATCATTTCACACACACAAATGTTAATTCTATTCATCAGCAGCAGTTTCCATGTTTCATTAACGGTTCATGTTAGCAGCCTATTGTGTATTTACCATGGCAACTGTTGTTTCCACAACCCCAAAATACTATATTTTCACTTTGTGTTATTATGTATATTTTTAAATTACTGCAGTGGCTCATGCCAACTTACCAACTTTATTGTATTAACAAAAACTAGTCTGGGTCCGCTATTTAATAGCTTTACCTTATAGACATTTATTCATCAGTATCAGTCATATTCCTACAATTTATGTGTATGTTGAGTAAAGTGGGACAGTACTCACAGAGGGCTGAACACCTGATGTCATTGCCTGACTGGGGCTCAGATGAATGAACCTCAGATCAGGAGGAGGTCAAACTACACTCAACCTTAAAGGGTTAGTTCACTTAAAAATTAAAATAATTTCATTTATAACTCAGCCTCATGTTGTTCTACAGCCATAAGTTCATCTTCCGAACACAAATTAAGATATTGTTGATGAAATCCGGTGGTTCAGTGAGGCCTCTATTGCCAGCAAAGCCAGTCAAACTTTCAAGGTCCATAAAGGGGCTAAAAGCATATTTGAAACAGTTCATGTGAGTACAGTGGTTCTATCTTAATATTATAAAGTGACAAGAATACTTTTTGTGCACCAAAAAATAAAAAAAATAAATAAAAATAATGACTTTTCAACAATATCTATATGGGCTGATTTCAAAACACTGCTTCTGAGCTTTACAAATCGAATCAGTGAATCATAGCAGTTTAGCAGTTTAGCCATTTGATAGGAGATCTGAAAGATTCATAACGCTCCGAAGCAGTGTTTTGAAATCTGCAAATATAGATATAGTCATCACTGAGTCATCGGATTTCATCAATAATATCAAAAATTTGTGTTCTGAAGATGAACGAAGGTCTTACAGGTGTAGAACGACATGAGGGTGAGTAATAATTCACATTATTTTCATTTTTTGGTGAACTAACCCTTTAACCTTTCTTCATGATATTCATGTTCACACGTAGGCAAACAAATGGATACTGAAGACAAAAGAAGATGTTGACATGTACTACAGGTGCCCTCTTATACTCACGGTCGCACAAGTAGCCACACCATGGGCTGTCGCTGACCCTTGTCACATTTGAATCACATGCTTTAGAAGCAGGTCACACTGGAGGAGTTTCCCAAAGTGTCTTCGGACACAGTGCGAGTTCCCATTTGAAAGGGAACAATATTTACGGTACTCAGACAGGAATGTTATATGCAAATTGTTTTGATAAAGGTAAACAAGATACATTTCAAGTTTCAACATTATTTATTGTTCAGATATTCCTTTAAAATAAATAATTATCAGTTGTATGCAAAGTGTATGCAAAGTGAACCACATTTGGTTTTGGACCCCTGAAAATGTACAATTTAACAATTTACTCAAGGAGCCAAATTGAAATCCCCATATCTGTGGAAATGAACTATATAGGGCATTAAAATATAAGATACCAAAAGAAAAGTTTGCTAGGAACCAAAATCTAAAAGAGTATTAAGATATCATCGCTTCTTGAGTTACAGGAATGTAAACTCTGGGGGAAAACACAAGTGCTTTTTCACATTTTTGAACAGTCACCATTGGCATATAATGCAACAAAGTGTCAACAGATTTTACAAACAGACAACAAATCTCTGTGTACAAATACACTAATGCGCTCATCTTTCTAAAGTCATTTTTACCCCCCTTTAATTTGGCTCCAAATCTCAGGTGAAAATGGTCATTTTCACCTTTTTTCACCCCCTTTACAAAATATTGGACTACTCCATTAATATTCATCCATGACATTTAATATTTTGTCTGTCTTCTTATTTTTCTGTTATAAAAAGAAATACAATGAGATCAAACTGTATGTCTTATCTGACTCGGGTGGAGAGGGGAAGTACATTGTGCTTAAAGATGCTTCCTGATGATAAAACCACAGTTCCCATTCAGTCGGTCACGTTCGACGTACGTCGGACAGACCGACGAATAGGAATCTCGCTAGAGAGGCCAATCTACTTCGAGTGTAACTAAAACGAGCCAATGCACATTGGCAAGGCTGTTCTCACGGCCGGTACGGTGCACTTTTAACGGCTTTTCAGCGCTCTTTACGGCTGGTAGGAGTGAGCGCCTTCAAAGAGAGAGAAAGCACATGACAGGCTGCACACAATCCCTGTCTGTGTTGCGGTGGCCGTTCCCCTGCGTGCTTCAGCACTTCTAAAAGAGTAAAGTCCCTGAAAGAGCTTACACAAGTAGATTTGCGTCTTTTTAAAGACGACATCCTACTTGTGTTTCTGGATGCGATCGTTCCTGTCCTCACTGGCGGCCACGATCACCGTTTCGCATGTCTGGGCGCGTGCTGAAATGATGTTCGTGGGTGTTCATGTTTTCATATGAGAACATGATCACGTCGACACGCCGGTCGTGACTCTTCTTTCTCCGGGAAGCTTGAGTCCCCTCTGTTGTTGGCCAGCTGCCGCTTGTGTGTAAAAGCACAGCCGCGGGTCTGCCCGACACTCTGGGAGACCGCGGAGATCAGCGAGAGCAAACCTCTCGCTCCTCTGCGTGTCGTGTGCCGTCGAGCTGCCGGGCTGCAGCGCGGGTTGTCACGGCAACCCAGCGCTCGCTCGGCGCTCTAGATGCGCGGTTCCCTTGCGTAATGTCCATTGTAGCGCCCTCTCTGGTGCACCAGAAGAGGTCTACTTTGCTGATATGGCTTGGGTGACATGAGGTTGAGGGGTTCCTTCGGGGAACCAACCCCCTAGGGCCCCTCCCTCTCTAGCGCATTGCAAGCTGTGCAGTTTCTGGATTGGATTGCTGGTCCTTTTCATAGGGGAACCTAGCATTTCATTCAGAGCTCCAGCTGAGGGACAGATGTCAATTGCAGCATCGGAGAGAGTGCTGTTATGCTCTGGAAATGAGGGTGATGCTGCCCACTGTAATGGTGTGTGCTTATGCTGACTCAGATTCAGAGTTTACAGCCATGCTTTCCTGGGTCTTCCAGATGTGCATGGAAAACTTGGCAGTATGGGGGTATATTGGTGCCATAAATATGGAATGCCAAAGGTGCCAATCTGCATAAGTTTTTCCTCTCTCACTACCCTCTTGGATGGGGTGGCTGTACACAGACCACACCCACCCTGCATGTGAGGCCAAGGCACTCTTTTTGCATGAGGGTAGTTCTGTGCTGGGGTTGAGCTGCGCTTGTTGACTAACCGTGATCAAAGTCACGGCGCAGGCCCTCAGCCAGACGATGTCCACCTCCGTGGTCCAGAAGTGCCTCCTGGCTTACCTTGTGAGGTGTGAGAGGTTGTCAAGCTAAATGCTTTCTCAATGCTCCCATCTTACGAGGTGGCCTTTCGGTGACACTGTCGAGGACTGAGCCCAGCGGTTCTCCTCAGTTAGTAGCGGATCGGGGAGCTTCCCATGACAAACCATTGAGTTCCTCTTGGGCCGCCCCTCAGTCTGCTCGTCGCCAAGGGTGTCGTCCCCTGCAAGAAACTCCAGCCCAGCAGGCTCTGCTGTATCCATTGCGGGGAGATGACGCCTCCCGTCTCTGCAGCTGTTTAACTGGTTGGTGAGAATCACCCCTGAGACGGGCGACCCAGAGATGGGTGGGGCTGCTCTTCCACCCCTGGAGGAGGGCCAGGTGGTAAATCCTTTATTGGGTTTGTTTCTGTTCCGCCACTGACCCAAGAGGCAGCGGTACCCAAATTTTAAAGAGCAGTTCCTCCATTTACAGGTCTGAAGAGGGTTTGGAGAGCAGTGGGAGGAGAAAAACCTCACCACTCTCATCCCCCTCTTCTGTTGCCAGCGGACAGCAGCGAGCAGCGGGCAGCCAAAGCCTCGACTGCTCCCTCTGTCCATCCGTGGAGCCAGGTAAGTGTTGCCTAGCTCACTGTGACGCCGCTTCGGGCCGCCTCACAAAGAGAGCCCCCCGAGCCGTGTCCCTGTGTTCCACCTCGCTGCCCTGCTGCGGGTACACCGGTGGTCCCTTTGGTCCTGCTTGTACGGTCTCTGCGAGCCGGGTTAGCGCTCCCCAGTCCGTCTCGCTGGCTCCTTCGGACCATCAGGGTCGGCTTGCGATTCAGTTCACCCGGCTTCCCCCCCCAAGTTCAGGGACGTCCGCTTCACTACAGTGAAAGATGCCGATGCCCCTGTTCTGCGTGCGGAGATCGCAGTCCTACTGGCGAAGGACGCGATACAGCCGGTCCCTCCAGCTGATTTGAGGTCGGGGTTCTACAGCCCCTACTTCATTGTACCCAAGAAAAGCGGCGGGTTACGACTGATCTTGGACCTGCGAGTTTTGAATCGGAGCCTCCACAAGCTACCATTCAAAATACTCACGCAGAAACGCATTTTCGAGTGCATCCGTCCCCGAGATTGGTTTGCAGCGATTGACCTGAAGGACGCGTACTTCCATGTTTCAATTCTTCCGCGACACAGGCCATTCCTGAGATTCGCGTTCGAAGGTCGAGCATATCAGTACAGAGTCCTACCCTTCGGGCTGGCCCTGTCTCCCCGCGTCTTCACGAAAGTCGTGGAGGGAGCCCTTGTTCCCATGAGAGAACAGGGTGTTCGCATTCTCAACTATCTCGACGACTGGCTCATTCTAGCACAGTCCTGGGATCAGTTGTGCAAACACAGGGATTTGGTGCTCAGACACCTCAGCCAGTTGGGGCTTCAGGTCAACTGGGAAAAGAGCAAACTCGCCCCGGTGCAGAGGATCTCTTTTCTCGGTATGGAGTTGGATTCGGTCAAGCAGATAGCACGCCTCACAGAGGAACGTGCTCGGTCAGTGTTGAACTGCCTGAATACATTCAATGGCAGGACAGCGGTCCCACTGAAGTTCTTTCAGAGGCTCCTGGGGCATATGGCGGCTGCTGCGGCTGTAACACCGCTCGGTCTGCTTCGAGCTATCACAAGCTGCGCGAACATCACTTCGGCACGTGCACTGTCTAGGAGACGTGCTTACGCCTCAAAGTGGAACCTGTTCGTCGAGTGGTGCTCTTCTCGCCGGGAAGACCCCCGAAGATGCTCGATCAGAGTCGTGCTTTCCTTCTTGCAGTAGGGTTGGAGCGTAGGCTGTCCCCCCTCCACCCTCAAAGTCCATACTGCTGCTATATCCGCTTACCACGACCACTTAGATGGCAAATCTGTTGGTCAGCACGACCTGGTCATCAGGTTCCTTAGGGGGGCGAGACGGTTAAATCCTTCTCGTCCCCTCTCCATACCCTCTTGGGACCTCACTCTGGTGCTGAGAGCACTTCAGATTGCTCCCTTTGAGCCTTTGCTGTCAGCAGACTTAAAGATTCTGTCTATGAAGACTTTGCTGCTGGTGGCATTGGCCTCCATCAAGAGGGTAGGGGACCTGCAGTCATTTTCGGTCGACGAATCGTGCCTGGAGTTCGGGCCGGGTGATAGCCACGTGGTACTAAGACCCCGGCCAGGCTATGTGCCCAAGGTTCCTACCACTCCCTTCAGGGACCAGGTGGTGAGCCTGCAAGCGCTGCCCTCGGAGGAGGCAGACCCAGCCCTGGCTTTACTCTGTCCAGTCCGCGCTTTGCGACTGTACATAGACAGAACCTAAAGCCTCAGGACCTCAGACCAGCTCTTGTCTGTTATGGAGGCCAGCAGAAGGGAAAGGCTGTCTCCAAGCAGAGGATGGCCCACTGGATAGTGGATGCCATCGCCCTGGCTTACCAAGCTCAGGGCGTGCCCTGCCCGCTCAGGTTGCATGCTCACTCCACGAGAGGTGTCGCATCCTCCTGGGCGCTGGCTCGTGGTGCCTCGCTGACAGACATTTGTAGAGCTGCGGGCTGGGCGACACCTAACACGTTCGCTAGATACTATAGCCTTCGTGTCGAGCCGGTCTCCTCCCATGTTCTCGCCACAGGTCAGAGGCACGGAGAGGCCCCGGCTTAGTGTCGGCTTGCTGCGCTACATGCGCTTCTTTCTCCAGAGAGTCCCTACAAGGCAGACCCTTTCGAGTCCTCCGATATCCCTTCGGCAGCCGACGTGGCGGAGCGTCTGACGCCAGGCCTATACTCTGTTGTATCCTTGAGAACCGGGTTTAGGCTGGGTTCCATATGTGTGACCCTACGGGGATCCCATATGGTTGGTTCCACGGTTGCTCCTAAACGAAGCCCGTGTCTTTCCCTCTGGGAGAACCCATCTCTATCGAGTTGGAGTCACCCCAGTTCTTCCATATGTAGCACAGCCCTACAGGGTTAGTCCATATGTACTTCTCCACATAACTCCTTCGGGGAAGGATGTGGCTTCTGCAGCGTTCCTTTCCCAGCGAAGGGTACGCTTTCCCAGCGTTATCCAATAGTCTCACTGAATGGGTTTTGGGGAACAGCAGTGATCGACTCTCTCTGTGTTAGCCCTGTCCCACCATCCTCAGGCAAGGGGGTTCAGGTGGCTTACAACAGAGCGCTGGAAGGGGGCAGCTCCTGTGGCGCTTTGGTAGGGATTCCTATTCGTCGGTCTGTCCGACGTACGTCGAACGTTACCGACTGAATGGGAACGTCTCGGTTACAAAGGTAACCCTCGTTCCCTGAAGGAGGGAACGGAGACGTACGTCCCGTCGCCACAGTCGCTGTACCCCGCTGATGCTGCCGCCTATCCGGTTCGGCTCCTCAGCGAAAACCTGAAGATGCAACGCACCTGCTGCTCATTATATACCCGCGCTGCGAGGCGAGCAGCTGATGCATATGATTGCATGCCAATGTGCATTGGCTCGTTTTAGTTACACTCGAAGTAGATTGGCCTCTCTAGCGAGATTCCTATTCGTCGGTCTGTCCGACGTACGTCTCCGTTCCCTCCTTCAGGGAACGAGGGTTACCTTTGTAACCGAGACGATCTGTTTCCAATCTAATAATACAGTTACTAATTAGAGTATGTTAAACTGTAACAATAAGAACCCATGAGTAAACAATGTAATTGAAAGTAAAAAGTCATCATAATTGTTTTACTATAATAATCTCAAGTGTTAAATGTTTTTTAGAGTATGGAGTCGACTATCAAGAATGTCTCGCAGGTAATCACTATACTTTTAAATCTTTTTTTAACATCTGTATGAATGATTCATAAACCTCCATCAGTTATAAATGAACTTGAACTGAATTAAATCCTTGACTTTCTCCTGTGTGTGTGTGATCACCAGGTTTCGTTCAGGTGAAGGCAGCGGTGGTCCAGGTGGCAGAGAGCAGAGGCAAGTACACAACAGCTTCTAATGCGCTCTTCTGCAACAAACCAGGACAAAACAAATCCTCTAGATGAAATTTACTCAATCTGTAATTTGATTTGCATTATATATATATATATATATATATATTTGCACGTATAGAGGTTTTTTTTTTTTTTTTTTTAATGAACAGAGACTTAGTTATCAGGAGGAATTAAAGTTGTCGGACTGGATACTATCTGTAATCCATACTTGTCCTACTATAGTAGGACAATAAATGGACAAAAGTTTTTGTATTGAGGAATCATTTTAGATTAATCTGTTATGCCTCTTCAGATGCAATTTTGTACTTTTCTCACAAATGTATTTTCTTCCTGTTTCTCAGTAGAGATCAGTACTGTCATTTCATTTGTCAAATATTCATTATGAATATTGACATATATGGTAGATATAGTATGCAGTAAAAACTCAGATCAGTTGTTTTACAGATTTTGTGATGATTGTTGTGACAGAAAATATATAATATAAACAGATAATATATATATATATATATATATATATATATATATATATATATATATATATATATATATATATATATATATATATATATATATATATATGAACTGATAGCAGGTAGGTAATGTTTTCTTTGGGTCTTTAACTTGTTAACCTGAAAAAAAATATTACTACATTATTATTGTGTTATAAAAGGAGAAAGAGATCAGACAAAGAGTCAAACTGTGAATGGTGCCGATGTGGTATTTTGAATCATCTGACGGAGGTGGAGAGGGGATGTACAATGTGTTTAAAGATACCTCTTGCTGATAAAGGCAGACACTGTTTCCAGTATATATACTGGCCTATATATTGGCATATATATTTTTCTTTTTTCTGGCATCCTTTGGCTAGCGTTACAGTATATGATCACGCTCTCATTCATTCAACTGTTATTAAACCATTCAAGTGCAAAAAGAGAACTAAGAGATTAGTTTATACAATTCCTGTATATTTCCTACATGAATATTACTGTTAGACCTGAAAATCTTAAAGGACTGTTACATGGGTCAAGAACAACAAAAACAATAATTTGAAGATTTCCAGAATTTTTTTTATTTATTTATTTATTTATTTTGGTTAAAAATTATCCATGCAGCTGTTTGTCTTTGTGTCATTAAGTCATGTCTGTTTACATAAAGAAGGAGTACCAGCTAGTAGGCTAAATCACATGTGAGGATTGTGGATCATTTATAGCCTTTTCTCACAGCAGCTGTAATAATTAACTTATTTTGATGGCGGATTGTAATCCAGAAAGGTCAAAATGACAATCATCAGTGACAAAAACAAAAAGTCAAAAGCAAAATACTTCATACTGCGTAGTGGCTATACAGAAATTGAAATCTACAGTTAATGCTAATACACACTAAATACACTGTCATGCAATGCTGATATTGTTAACATTAACAATTTGAGAAAAAAGTATAACAATAATAATAATTTGCACGGTTTGATGTGATATGAGTTAAGCGATCGTTGGATTTATTCACCATTGGCAACGCAATTTATTGTAATGATTTTTTTCTCAGTTGGTGAAAACAAAAGTGGCAGACATGTTACTTGTTCAGATCATATTTTCCGGTGAAAATTCTTATTTTAGTCATACTTACAAGACTCTGAAGTACAGTATCCACACCGATGAGGTGACTGACAACAAACATTAGATTAATCCGCACTGAGGGTAAAACTTACGGACTGCAGCTTAAAGTTTGTGTAAATTAAAAATTGTGATAATTTAAAAGTCTATTAAATGTAATAATAATAATAATAATAATAATAATATTGTTACTTTCAATTATACTTTAATGTTGAATGGCTATAGGTAATGGCTGAAAATGAGAAGAAGAAAAATCAGTAGCAGTATTTTGTATCAGTGATACTGGCCTTCATTCATATATAAAAATATGCAATTAAACACAGTCGTGGCCTAACAAGGGGCAGTCGTGGCCTAATAAGGGGCAGTCGTGGCCTAATAAGGGGCAGTCGTGGCCTAATAAGGGGCAGTCGTGGCCTAACAAGGGGCAGTCGTGGCCTAATGGATAGAGAGTCGGACTTGTAACCCAAAGGTCATGGGTTCGAGTCTCAGGTCCGGCAGGGATTGTCGGTGAGGGGAGTGAATGTCCAGTGTGAATGTGCTCTCCTCACCTTCAATACCACGACTGAGGTGAGACCCTTGAGCAAGGCACCGTACCCCCAACTGCTCCCCGGGCGCCGCAGCAATGGCTGCCCACTGCTCCGGGTGTGTGTTCACGGTGTGTGTGTTCACTGCTGTGTGTGTGCACTTGGATGGGTTAAATGCAGAGCACAAATTCCTAGTATGGGTCACCATACTTGGCCACATGTCACTTCACACTTCACTTCACATTATTTAAACCAATTTTTAATATTGTTTAGTTGGTCTAATGATGTGGTTTTAGGGGGAGTGAGTGATTATGTTGTTTTATACAATACACCATTAATTGCTTTTAATTTTGATTTGAACTTTGAGAAGTAATAGCATTTAAATTGTATCGTTGTGCCCCATGTCTAGAATTAATTAAATATTTCTTGTAAATTTCACTCTATTATGAACACAGTATTAATGTTTATTCAGCACAAAAGATTGTTTTATCATTAAATTTGACAAATTCAAACAGTCAGAAGCTGTTGTGTTACACTTATATTTAGTTATTGAAAAAGTCCCCACGGCCCCCTTTTTTAATCTATATTCAGCACTGTTGTTGAGAATCTTCAGTATGGTCATAAGCCACCAACACAACATTTATTTTTAAATATGAAAATGTTTCACTACCGTTTCACCAGTTTGTGGTGAATCAATTAATGTTTTACTGTCTTTTTGTGCAGTTGTGGGTGACATTTCAAACATTAATCTGTAAATGAAGAAATGACAAGATTAAATGTTCTCGTTTGCATTTTTTCTGTTCCTCTTTTTGATTTAGGAGGTCTATTTGGAGTAGATTTTCAAGGTATCCACACACTTCCTCTTCAGTCTGCTAATGACAGTCTGTTTGCTTGTGTCACTGCAAAGACTATATTGCATATTACTATATGGCATCTTTTTGAGCCCAGTATCTGCTTCTAGTAAAATAAAAAAACTTAGAATGAACAAAGTGAATTAAGTGACTGTTACGCCCTTGAAACAAATGCTTTGTTTTTAGTTATGTTAGTTAAATTAGTTAGAGTTATGATAGTTAAATTAGATGTACCATAGATCTAAAGCATGTAAGAGCTATGTAGGCCAGCCTTTTTTTACAAACAAAAATGTAATTTGACTTGGAAATATATGTTCTGCTGATCCTAAAGACTAATAACTATTTTTACATTTTAAAGGAGAGATCAAGGGCGTCAAATTGACAGGAAATTCGACAACAGGTTAGTATCTGCATTCTTAGTTTCTTATATTTTATATAAATTATATAATTTCTTTAATAATTTTTGATCAATTTTAATTTAGTATCAATTAAATTGCAGGGGTCTGATGCTAATGTTTTTGTAAATGTTTTTGTTCTGTAAAACAGTAGATTATGGTGATAGCAATGCTAACGTCATGAGTTAATTTTTCAGGGAACTCATGAAATGTCTAAAAATATAAATCTTTTTTCCTGTTAATTCTACTGTGTCGTGGACAGTTACTTCAATACCTATCAGTATTTTTGACATGATCAACTTTTACTATAGGGTCAATTTATATAAAGCTCTCTTTTACTTAAGTATGACAGAGGTTTTTGAATCTTAACAGGGCAAACAACATATGTACGGTGTCAGGAAACAAGCCTTTCGACAAACCTCGTATGCCATCACCAAAGAGGTACAGAGCATGTGAACTAAATTCCAGTCTCTGGATAGATTCATGGCTTTTAATGATGTCTGTCTGTGCTCAGTACTCTAATATTGTTCTGTTTGTTATAGCAATCCAATGTATGTTTAAATATTATACAATTTGATTTTTTTTTTTTTTTTATTGTAGTTAGCATTTTTGAAGCAATTTATGTGCCCTCCACTTGAAGCAATTCAGTCTGACTGAATTCAGCCATAACCATTGTTGCTTAAATCAATTATCAATAACTAATTTGATGAGTGCTTTTAACAATTGATTATTTTTTATTTATTTTTTTATTTATTTTTTCACATGGTTCACCTCAGTAAGGCCAAAGGCTACTCTGTGAGTATACTTTATTCTTACATGAACATCTGTTAACTGCTAAGTGTTTGATTTCCTTTCCTGTAGATCATAGATATATATTGGTAACAATTTACAATAAGGTTCATTAGTTAACATTAGTTAACTACATTAGTTAACATGAACTAATAATGAAATGCACTTATAAAGCATTTATTAATCTTTGTTAATGTTAATTTTAATGCACTGCAGTTAATGCACTGTGAACTAACATGAACAAACAATGAACAACTGTATTTTCATCAACTAATGTTAACGAAGATTAATAAATACAGTAACAAATGTATTGTTCATGGTTAGTTCATGTGAGTTAATACATAAACTAATATTTAACTAAGGAATCTTATTGTAATTACCAATATATTTTACCGATATTGTGTTACAGAAATATTTTATTTCAGAACTTTTGATTCATAGTTTGTGCATATCTGATGTGTTATTGCCTGTCTAATCTGACTTCTGTATCTCTGTTTTCTGTTAAAATCTTTCATTTGAAGGGTGATGATTTTGATGATGATTACACCAACACAGCAGACCTCAACTTATATGGAAATATCTGATGAAAATGCCAGTAGATTTCACATCAAGATCTTCCTACAGGCAATCCTGTTACACACATATATTATATGCAACTGAGTGTTACATTTTAAGCCAGGCATAATTGCCTAAATATGTAAGCATATAATCCCCTATTACTGTATTTGCATACTTTGTTATGATGCTTACACTCTTATAAGAAAAAAAAAAAAGGATCATCATGGGATAATTTTATGGATTTAGTTTTAAATAATTTTCATTATTAATTTTATAAGATATATATAGTTGTTTTTTTTGTTCCCCCCCCCCCCCCCCCCCCACTATTGAAAAAATCCATTAAATGTGAAAGTACCATATTATGTGTATAACCTTTTTGGCACAAAGGGTTCTTTAAAATTGAGTACATAGAACTCCACTGAAAATTTTTCTAAGAGTGTAAATTTTACACTCTAGGTAAAAAAAAAAATCATTATTAATGTACATAATAGTCATATATAGCAGTGGCGAGTGGTGACTTTTAAAACCTGGGTGGTGCGTTATGTCAAATATGCAGCTGGTGCAGATCATAGACTGCAAAAAAGATGGACGACACACTTTCACTCTCTTCTGTTGTAGTAAGTGAAGCCGCCAGTGTGCCAATATGGCACTGACATCTTGAGTCTGCACATAATGAACTTGGAGCCTGAGCCTGCACAGTAGTGAGCGCGATATCAAGGTCCTGCCCACACTCCTGCAGAATCACTTAATAAAGCAGAACAACTCAATATGTCGTTGTGAAATAAACAGTTCTGGAAATGTAGAATTTAAAGTTAAAGCTCCAATCTCCTCCTGACGATCGAGCTTTGGTGCTTCAGTGACAACTTCGCTCCGAGAAGCTGTCAATCACAGCTGTTGATTTTGACATCAGAACCTACTTTTTTAAAACAAACTTATTTAAAGAACTAAAACTTGACCTAACATCAGCATGATAAAAATTGTCTAAAATGACAGAAACCATCTTTGGAAAAAAAAAAAAAAAAAAACATTTTGATGTGTAATTTGACTGTTTAGTTTGTCCCACGTTCCATTACATTAAATGGAAAGGGCGGGGTTTATGACCTATACTGCATCCAGCCACCTGGGCACGATCCAGATGCTTTGGCTTCACTTTTCAGGACTCGTGTGGCACGCTTGGTGCAGATTCATCTGATCGACAGAATGTTATAGCTGCTCAGTTGCTTACTCTCATGACACATTGTTTGACCTATTGAAAGTAGCCTACATTTACCTCTTTAATTCTTTTTTATTAAGAATTAAAATAAGTTGGCCTATAATATAATAACTATTAGTAACTATTTTCACTTGATTTAGTTGAGTTTGTTTTGTCTCAAATACAATGATTTTCATTTGATCAATCTGGAAGCAGCAGCACATTTCCACTCGCAGCTTTTCCACTGCACTGAATCCCCCATAGGCCAACAAACAATGAAAACGCAGAACAATGATGACGATACATAACAACAGCGCAAAGGCGCAAAAGCTGCTGTAGATCTGCTTACCCGGAAGCCTCTGTAACTGGCAGATTTAAAGAAAAAATCCTATGAAAAATTATTAAAAAAAAAGGTATTTATTAACATTTTATTATGTAGGCTTTATGGTACACCTCAAACAGGAATTTATAGTATTTTATAGTAATTTATAGTGTTAATGTTAAACAGCGAGTCTATGAATGGCTTGGGTATTCAGAGCATCCGGAGCTTATATGGACTGCACGCCACTGATATATAGTACTAAAATACTTTTTTTAATGTGTGAGAGACAATGAAACATTTCGCTGAACTTTCAGTTTTGAATCTCTAGATGGCACAGACTGACAGGTTCTGAACTCAATCTGCTAGCAATCACATTGTTCTCTATAGGGCACAGCTGATTGGTTACTGCTGTATCAGTAGCCAATGAGCTCACTGCTCAACCTTTGAATAGTTGGTCAGCATTTGCTGTAGAAGCTGTAGTGTGCTTTTCAGAAACCCTACTAGAAACCCCCTGCTACGGGTAATTCATGTATGCTCACGGGCGGACTGGCCATCTGGCATACCGGGCACTTTCCCGGTGGGCCGACATGCTTTTTGGGGCCGACGGTCGCCGACCGCCAAAAAAAAATAAAAAAAATAAAAAAAATTCTCTCGGCCCATGAAAGTGGTAGGCCTAGATCGGCGGCCCAATGCTTTTTCATTTGACACTGGGCTGCTGGCCCAAAACACTTTAGTCAAAAATATCACATAGGCTATTTTTTTCCTTCTGACAGACGCGGCTCATGAAACATGTAGCTTAGCGGCCCATTGGTTGTTTTCTTGATTGACACTGGACTGGCTCAATCATATCTTTGAACAGCACCATCTATAAGATTTCTGCCTACACGCAATATAAAAAATATAATTAATAACCACGCTAAGTATTGTGCATAAATTATATAAACCTAAAATAATTATGTAAGTAGTAAAGCAATACAAACGCAAACGGGCGTTTTAAGTTTATTAAACATTTTGAGTCACCCCTCCCTTGCCTCACAGTGGTTTGGTCCACCGCGCACGTCACACTCGCTTGTGCTTAGATTCTGTAGAAGTCCGGCGGCGCCGGCGGGAGAGAACAGTTCTACAGACAGATGAGCAGGGGCGACGGACTGGGGGGGTAAAGGGTACCGAGTACCCAGGGCCCGAGGCAGGGGGGGCCCTTAGAAGTCAGTTTTCTATACATACATTTACATGCACTAACATTTGTATAGCATTTATTTACAAATAAAAAAGTTGCTGTGCAAAACTAAACTTGTAGTTAGGCACTGGTTTGGTATAAAAAAAAGTCATTTTCATGCTGTGCAGGGCCCCACCACCCCTCTCGAATCAATGTAAATGGTACGACCCGCAGGTCAGGTGCTTCTGCGGACCTGAGGTGATTCGTGAATCAGTTAATGAGACAGGAGCTGGAGTTAGCCGTGATATGAACTAGGAAGACAGGGGAAGAGTCATGTCTTTCCTTAAGAAAGGAAAATCAGGGGCTCAAAAACGAAAAGAAAAGAAGATTAAAGAGAGAAAGGCAAATGAGGGCAAGCAGTTGCTCACTCAGGTTTTTGAAAAGAAAGGTGAGCTACAAATGCATCATCGAGCATTGACATTGTTTTAACATAAATATCTACTCCAGGTAGAATAGCATACATTTATGTTCGTACTCTATTTGAATAATATACCAATACTTTATAGTATCACACGCTACATAGCGAGCAAACAATATTTCTGAGTAAATAACGGAGAAGCAGACGGAGGCGGAGCCTGCGCAGCTTGTCTCCTTTTCTGCTGCAGTTCTCCCCAGAGTCAGAACTTTACATGAAAACACTGTATATTTCCCTCCATTATCAAAATCTAACACCCGCGAAAACACAGATCGTTATAGCGCCTATTTTACCGCATTGTTATGCAAATTAGCTTGCGCACGCTCTTACATTAAGTACAGGATTGTTCTCAGTTTAATGCACATCTTAATGATTGAAAATGACTTATTTTAAAACGTAATTCAAAGACTGAATGTCTAGTTTGGCGGTTAGTGTACCCTGTGATTCTATAGTCTGCATTTATTTTAAACAGACAAATAATCAGCAATTAACTTGTACTTCGCCTACACTTTAAAAAGGGTATTGTGACAATAAAGGATATTTTAGCAAGTTAGTAGTACTTTTGACAATGAAACAAAAATATATTAATCAGAGTGTGGCTTATTTTGTTTACATTTTAAATGTTTTTATGATAAAAATGCAATACCCCACCCATTGGTATCACTATGGTATTTGGTACAGGGGCCCAGCAAGATGATTTGTACCCAGGGCCCAAAATTTGGTGCTAGGCCCCTGCAGATGAGTTCCAGTAAGTCGGCTGTCAAGGCTATTTTATTCAAAAACATCGGGTGAAGTGATTATTTTCTCTTTAACGCTGATGGTGCTGAGTAATTAGTCATAACAACAACAACAACAAAAAAAAAAAGATGATAACTGATGAATTTGACTGAATTTTTTCCGCTATTTCCGATTACTCCGCTATTTTAGAGATTATAATGTTACCTAGCTTGTTTACCATAGCTTGTTGGATATAAGTAACCCACACCAACAACAATTAACATTGTGATAAGAATAAGTAAACTGTAATAAGGCTAATAGATTTACTGTTGTGTGTTGGGTTATGCTCAGTGTGTATTCATCGTATTTTGGTGACTTGGTTGTAAACAACTAAAAATAAATAAATAAGTAGAATAAATTTTATATATATAAGCGGAAGGACGGGTGGTATTTGTGATCTTATGTGGTGGTGGGCCGGTCTGGGCCAAAAAGCCAGGGCCGATTTTTGGTCCCAGTCCATCCCTGTGTATGCTATGATATGATATGTCTTACTTGCTCACAGCAGCATGTCATGTATGTGTTGCCAATAGTAAGTCCCGTACTTGCTTTGCAAAAGCAGCAGCAGCATCAATAACCAACAGCAGTGTAGCAGATCTATTCTGCCAAGACCAAACATATCAACATTTTCATGTCCATTATCATGCCAAACACTCAGAGTTGTCATGACAAAACTGTATTTGTGCTTATTTTCATTTTTGAGACAAAATTTGTAGACATCATGCAACTTCTGTTTTAGTGTGTTTATTTCAGTTTTTTTTATGACAGAAAACAAACAAACAAATGTATAATAACAAATGTAATAGTGTCACAGTTTGAGTTGTATTTTGTTCTGTTTAGTTCATGTTTAGAGTTTGTTTTTCATTGGTCACATGTTCTTTGTTAGTTTCCCGCCTCTTGTTTGTTGTCATTCTGTTCTGATTAGTGTTTGAGTTCAGCTGTGTTTAGTTTATTAGTCTTGGGCTGCGTTCAGCCCTGACAAAACGTTGTAAATCGTTTTTTAAACGGAAACAGTGATGCGTTGAACACCCTGTTCTGATGGCGCAAGAGTTGCAACTATGGCAGCTGAGAAGGACATTCTTTGTGTTCTTTTTGAAGAATTTTCTGAGCCTGATGAAGTCGGTTTAAATACATGTTTAATACTGCAAAATACACTCAATACAACAGCAAAATATATAAGTATGAAATTTTTATATTACATTAATACCCATTGTGTGAGCTGTCTCTTTAATACCGCGTGGTTTATATACATTTTGCCGCTGATTGGGCTGACATTTCTGACACACCCATCAAACAAGAGAAAAGGTATCTCAAACCCGTTGCACGCTGTTTCCAGGAAACACGTCGTTCAACCCGGAAAACGTAGCAAAACATTGCGCGCCGGTTTGAGCTTGAACGTGCCCCTGTATTCATCTGTTTTTCCCCTGTTGGTTGCTATGGTTACTGATTGAGTTAGTTATGTTCAGGTGTGTCTAGTTTCTTTTTTTGTTCATCTTTGTCAGTTCTCTGTTGCATTTACCCAGTTGTTCTGTTTGTTTCTTATTGAAGAGTGTTTTTGTTTAAAGTTATTGTAAATAAACCTCACTGCTTGCACTTAGATCCTACATCTCCTTCGTTTTAAACCAGTGTTACAAATAGCATATTGATGTTTAATTTGTGCCAGCCTAAATGTTTAATAAAGTGCACTGCAATACATACGCTGTTACTCTTTGCCATCTGTATTTCTGTATGTCATTCCTGCTCTGTTTGGGCAGGTGGTTTCAGAATATGTTTTTCAGCATCAAGCAGAATGTCATATACCATCTTAAATGCTGGATGTTTCTGTGTCAAAGGATTTACCTGCTATTTAAAACCACAATTAAAATAATTGACAAAAATAACAGGCATCGAAACTTTCTAAACATAGCTAAATGGTATTGGAATGTATTTTTGGGGATTTCAGGATAGTTTTAGGACAGCTTTTAATATTTTTTTGCATCTAAAGGGTTTGTCAAGTTTTATCAAGAACATACTGGCTCGGTTTCACAGACAGGGTTTAGTCTAAGTCAGGGTTAGGTCTTAGTTTAATTAGGATTTTTAGTAGCTTTTATAAACATACCCTAGAAAAAAACAAACAAACAAACAAACAAACAAACAAAACATTACTGGTGTCCATCTTGAGACAAAACAATTTCAGTGACATATTTTAAGATCTATTAGTGCAGGTTGCTTTCAGTTAAAACAGGTCAAACATGCATTTTAGTCTAGGACCAGCTTAGGCCTTGTCTATGAAACCGGGTTACTATTTCAAAAAAAGATGCCAAATGTGTGACCTCAGACTGAAAGAAACAGCCTTATTTGGAAGAAAATAAAATAGCCCTCTGTCTCGACTCTTCTCTCAACCAGTGTTTTAATAATAGAATGGTGATTTGACGCTCACTCAGAATCCTAACGAACAGTGCTTTTGTATTTCTCTCAGTCTCTCACATTTTAAATGGTGTAGACCTTTTTCCATCCAGTCCACTTCTTTTCTTTGAGTCTTCATTAAGAAGGTAAGAATGGAAATTAAAGTGTATTAAAAGTGTTTTTCT
This sequence comes from Chanodichthys erythropterus, assembly GCF_024489055.1. Taxonomy (NCBI): domain Eukaryota; kingdom Metazoa; phylum Chordata; class Actinopteri; order Cypriniformes; family Xenocyprididae; genus Chanodichthys; species Chanodichthys erythropterus. Next base: position 29,381,775 of record NC_090237.1, read on the forward strand.
TGGCAATATTTTTTGTGCACACCAAACAACAGTTGTTTTTACTCAAGGGCAAACCCAGGAACGTGATGGGACCTCTACTTAAATTGCTTTTACAAGGTATAGAATCTGTTTTCCTCTCTTTGTTCAGTTAGTGATGTTTGTCTTGAGCATTTAAAAATATTCAGCTTGTGCTGGATTTAGTTGTGTAAATATTGTTTACATAATGGACATTTGCGGTTGAACAATGTCAAATATTGCAGTGTACACACAATTACAGTTAAAAGGATAGAAGTTTTGTTTCCGAATGCCCAAAGTATATAAAATGTCAATTTAATATAAACTCCCATACAGAAATGTAATATACACATATATCTCTATATCACGAGTAGAGTTGTTATATATTATAATGCATTGTATTATTATCACATATATACATACTAATTTATGTCCAATTTATGAAAGTTTATTTAAACAACACATATGCAAACATTCGGTATGCCTATATAGGATGATATATAGGTTTATAGCATATATGAAGTACCCATAGTAAAATTAGTACATGTACATATATTAAAAATAATTATATGATGATTTTTTTTTTTTATATGGTACTATATTTTAAGACCATGTGAACAGTATGTCTAAATTATATTTGAAAGTTTATTTAAACAACACATATGCAAACATTTGGTATGCTTAAATAGGTTTATAGCATACTGTATATGAAATTATGCATACTGTTGCATACTGTATATGAATTATGATATATACATATATTAAATATAATTATATGATGATTTTTTTTTTTATATGGAATTGTATGTTGAGACCATATATGTGAACAATATATGTCAATTTATCTAAATAACGTATATGCAAGCATTCAGTATACTTATATAGGACTTTGGGTTTTATTTAAGTTTATACCATATATGCAATACCTTTAGTAAACAGTGTATGTACATTATTAAAAATTTTATATGATGAATTTTTACATGGAACTGTATGTTAAGACCATATATGTGAACATACTTCTTTATATATGCAAGTTTATTTACAGAACATATATGCAAATATTCATTCGGGTGCTTATAGGATTTTGTTATACCACTTATGAAATACCCATAGAAAAATTAGTATAAATACATATATTTTTATAATGTAATGTATGTTAATGCCATAGCTTATATGTGAACAATATATGTCTAATTTATATATGGAGGTTGATTTAAACATATATATATATATATATATATATATATATATATATATATATATATATATATATATATATATATATATATATATGTACGTTTATTTTATATTGGTTTTATATACCATATATGAAATACCTAGTAAAATTAGTATATAGCCTATATTCATAATATTTATATGATGAATTTTTATATGGTACTCTACGTTAAGACCATGCATGTGAACAATATATGTCTAATTTATATTTGAACGTTTATTTAAACACATATGCAACCATTTAGTATGCTTGTGTAGGATGTTATATAGATTTACAGCATATGGTATATGGGATACCCATAGTAGAATTATTATACATATATTAAAAATAATTAAATTATTTTTTTTTTTTACTATTATTATTTTTTTTATGTGGAACTGTATGTTAAGACCATATATGTGAACAATATATGTCTAATTTATTTATGTAAGTTTATCTAAACAACATATATGCAAACATTCAGAATGCTTATAAAGGATTTGGGGTTTTATGTTTATACCATATATGAAATACCTGTAGTAAACATAGTGTATGTTCATATATTGAAAGAATATTTATATGATGATTTTTTTATGTGGAACTGTATGTTAAGACCATATATGTTAACATACTTCTTTTACAGTTTATTTACAGAACATGTATATATTCATTCGGTGTGTTTAAAGGATTTTGTTATATCATGAAATACCTATAGTAAAATTAGTATAAATACATATATTTGATTTCAAAACTATAACTATTTTCTATAAAGAAATTTTACATTTTGTTTTTCATTTTGTTTTCAATTGGATGGCATGGGTAACTGCAAAAGGTAAATACTCCAAGGTCCGGTTTCATAGACGAGGCTTAGCCTAAACCAGGATTATACCTCAGTTAAATTAGGACATTTAAGTAGCTTTTAAAAACATTCACTGAAAAAAAAAAAAAAAAAAACATTACTGGTGTGCATTTTGAGATAAAACAATGGCACTGACATATTTTAAGATCTGTCAGTACAAGTTACTTTCATTTACAACATTAAAGGTTAATGTTCCCAATATATCGGCACACGACTGTATAACCATGCAACGCAACCAAATACAGAAATGCCCTGCAAAATGTGTTTTCGATAAATAAATGGTATAGTGGCCGATATGTTGTTGCGAGTACTATCTTTTTTGCTGTGGTGTGTTGGGGTGCAGGAATCAAAGCAAAGGATGCCAACAGATTACATAAACTCATCAAAAAGGCAGAATCTGTCGTCGGCTCTGAGCTTGGTACTTTGGAGGATGTGGTTAGGGACAGAATGCTGGCAAAGTTGCTGGCTATTATGGTCAATGATGTTCATCCTCTTCATAAAACTCTGGACAAACTAAGGAGTAGTTTTAGCAACAGGCTTATTCAGCCTCGTTGCTTGAAAGAATGATATATGAAATCATTCCTGCCTAGTGCTATTAAAGTATTTAACTAATCTGTCTAGGAAAGAAATGTGTTAAAGTGCTACTGACTGTATCAAGCTGCCATGACAATTGTAATTTCCGTTTTGGGGATTAATAAAATTAAATCAAATCAAATCAAATCATATATGCATTATACATACATGGACATATTTAAATGGGATAAATTTATATGTCAATATATGGCATTGATCCTTTTTCTAATAGTTTTCATATATGGCTGTGCATATGTACATATATGTTTTCATTCTATATGAGCATACGTCCATATATAGATATTTAATTTAAGAGATATGTCAAAATATATATTATGTTGGATACATTATATGTCAATATATGGAATTGTTCCAATTTCTAAGGAATAATGGACTTCGGGCCATTGAATTCTTAGAAAATAATGCACACCCGACCACCTATCTAATAATTTAATGGCCCGGAGTCAATTATTACACTTATACTACGATTACCACACCTCAAGACACTGTTTCGATGTTATATTTCAAGACATTTGTCAGGTTTTTGTCCTTAAAACACTCTTGTGTGTGGGACTAATTTCTGACGCATCTCATCCCAAGCCTCTGTTGCTAATTCCAAAATGTTATTTCAGAACTAGTAACGAAGGCTTGAGCCTTGATAATAATACTGTTGATTACAGTTTTTAACACAGTTAGAGAGAGAGAGGGAGTGAGAGAGAGAGAGAATTGAATTTTAATACACCTTTATTAAACCAAAAAAGGTTTCACAATATTACAAAATCACAAAGCAAAAAATAAATAAATAATAAATAAAAAACAAAATCAAAAAGCAAGCATTAATTCTTCAACATCATCAACTGTACAAAGAACCTCATTTATCCCCCAAATGTACATAAAAGACTCCACACATTTAATCATTTTATAATAGGCATGCTCTATTCTAAGCCGAGCTGCGACCAAGCCTTTAAAAATCTTCAACACATCCAGAGGACCCTGTCCAGACAACTTATTTTTTCTTGATTTCCAGATAGCAATTTTGCTATACCAGACAAAAAATTCAATAAAATCAATTGACTTTTCCTTTTTTCTGTATACTTTGGACCATATATAAACATTTCAAAAGAGAAAGCTTCACCAATTTCAGTAAACCATTGAGATAAAAATGAAAACAATTCATTTAGCCGAGTACACTGTACAAATAAATGAAAAACTGTTTCAGCCTCTGTACAGAAGGGACAACCCACCCCAACAGAAGGATCAATGTGCACCACGTATCTGTTTGTGGCTATCGCCCCATGTACAATCCTCCACTGAAGGTCACCTGTTCTTTTATCAATTGGGCATTTGTATAAGGACCGCCAGCAGCCTCTAGGGGAAGAAACAACTCCAAAAAATTCAGTCCATTTTGTTGAAGTCAGTCCACTCAAAAAATTAGCATTAGATGCTTTTACACAGGAGATATATAGGGCTTTTTTTCCTACTTCTTCAAAAATTCCAAGCTGAGGGGTTTTAAAAGACAAAAGACTCTTTCCATCATCTTGCCAATCTCCCACAGCAATAGTTACATTAAGAGAGGGGAAAACATAAGGAATCCCTTTTCTCCATTGATCAACTGCTATGGAGTCATTTGTCAAAGTCTTATGTTCCCCATGCAAAGACGTTAAAATTTCAGTAGTAGCTTGTTCCAGCAGACGCAAGGATCTCACCCCAGTCCTTTCACTCAGTTCCTCTGTGCTTGTATTTAAAAGATGCCCCAACTTTGTACATCCATCAGCCGTAAAACATGCACGCAGACTGATACCAGACATAAGTCTTGAAGGTAGAAAATTGTTCAGAAAAAGTGGCTCTTCAAAAAGCCATAATCCATAATTTGTGTCTGATGAACGTGAAATGGTAAAAACCTTCCATGCCTCCATGACTGATTTATAAAACAACGTAAGACTCGCCCGATCTTCATTCTGAAGCTCCATCAAGAACAAATGTTTGTCCAGTCCCATACCTCTGACCCGCCTGAGAAGAGCAGAAGCTGTCTTTAGCCATGATACATCTGTATGATACAACAGTCTTTGAGCTACTTGTAGCCGGAAAGCCATAATTCGGGCTCTTATGTCTATCAAACCTTGACCTCCTTCTTGAACAGGAAGGTATAAAGCAGCAGCACGTATCCAATGTTGTCCAGACCAAAAAAAAGTCACAAGTTTCCTTTGAATTTCTTCAATAATTCCAGCAGGTGGTTGTAACACACATACTTTGTGCCACAAGGTAGAAGCGACTAAATTATTAGTCACTGAAATCCTCCCCCTATAGGACAACTGAGGTAGCAACCATTTCCATTTAGACAACTTGCTGCACACTTTCTCCACTATACCCTCCCAATTTTTCTTTTGAAAATCATTTGACCCCAAAAAAACTCCTAACAATTTAAGTCCCTCCTTACCCCACTTAAGGTCCCCAGGTAATTTTGGGAGATTCTCAGATTCCCCTTTACCAGCCCAAAAAGCTTCACTCTTAGCCCAGTTCACTTTAGCTGATGAAACTTTCTCATAAAGATGGAGTACCTCAGATAAACACTTAATATCTTGAGTGTGATTCACAAAGACTGTAATGTCATCAGCATAAGCAGAGAGAGAAATGTTTGAGTCTAAAGAAAAACCAGGCACTTTAAAACCTGACAGTCCTTCTCTAAATTTAATAAGCAAAGGCTCAATTGCTAAACTATATAGCTGACCAGACAATGGGCAGCCTTGTCTAATACCCCTTAAAATAGGAATTGGCCGACTCAAAGTGCCCCCTATCTTAACCATACATGATGCACCATTATATAATAACTGTATCAAATTTAAAAAAGTTTCACCAAAACCAAAAACCTTCAATACATTAAAAAGATAATTGTGATCAACACGATCAAAAGCCTTCTCTTGATCCAGAGCAATTAGTCCAACATCCACATTAAAACCATTGCAAATATCTATAATGTCTCGTACTAAAAACAAATTGTCCATAATAAACCTCTTTGGAATACAATATGATTGATCCTTATGTACAACCAAACCCAAATAATTTTTTAATCTATTTGCCAGACATTTTGAAAATATTTTATATTCTGTTGTAAGAAGAGCAACAGGACGCCAATTCTTCAATAAGGCTAAATCTCCTTTTTTTGGCAATAATGATAAAACAGCATACTGACAGGTAGTAGGTAAAACACCCTCTTTTATAGATTCACATAAAACATCAAAATAATCATGTCCAATGCAATTCCAAAACTTCTTATAAAAGTCTGCTGGCAGTCCATCTATTCCAGGGGATCTTCCTGAACTAAGTTGTCCCACAGCAGCAGTAATTTCCTTAAATGTTATATTAGAATCCAAAACAGTTTTAGATTCAGAGTCCAGCTGAGGAAGACCTTGAAGAAGTTGTGTCATCAATTCATCATTTTCACAGTTTTCTGCAGCATAAAGATTTGAATAAAAATCCACAGCATGTTTTCTCATTTCTATAGTCTTATATGTTATCCTCCCATCAGGGAGTTTAAGACATGGCATTTGTTTTTGTTGAGCCACCTTATATTCCAAGTTAAAAAAAAAAAGAAGTTGGTGCATCCATCTCTGCTAAAGACATGAAACGGGACCTTATCAAAGCTCCCTTTACTTTTTCATTTAGGACCAGACTTAGCTCTCCTCTTTTCTTTCGTAAATCTTCATACAGTACAGAATTGTGCGCATCAACAAGCTGCAATTCCATCAACTGAATTTGCTTTTCAAGTGATTCAATCACATTCTTTATTCTACTACTACAGTTGGCTGAATACCGCTGACAAAAGGTTTTAATTTCAGTCTTACCTACATCCCACCACTGTTTCAAGTTTTCAAAAGAACTTTTTTTTTTTCCCAATTTTCCCAAAAGAAAAAAAAATTATCACAAAAAACAGCATCCTGAAGCAATTTAACATTAAAATGCCAAAAAACAGACTTTCTAGGAACATCTGACATGGTCATTGTCATAATAATTAAATGATGATCAGAAAAGCCTACAGGACAAATGCAACATTCAATTACTCTACTACTGAAATATTTAGACACATAAAATCTATCTAGTCTGGCAGCACTAACTCTATTATTAAAAGTCTTAATCCATGTATACTGTCTATCATCAGGGTGTTTTATTCTCCACATATCCAATAATTGGAATTCTTTTATAAGTTTTGTCAATGCACTTGAAGACTGTATATGAGGTTCTTCAGTATTACGATCTATAGTAAAATTTATTGTGCAGCTCCAGTCTCCACCAATAATAACACATCCTTCACTGGAAACCTTTTTTAGACTCTCATTGAGTATATTTAAAAAAATGTAAGCGCTCCTGTCCCACTGTTGGCGCATAAATATTAATTAGAAAAACAAGCATTCCTTCAATCTTAGCTTTAACTACCAATAACCGACCCTTTACTGGTTCCTCTGTACTTATAATATCTACCCTTATGATTGGAGAGAAAAAGATTCCTACCCCTCTGCTTAAATTTGTACCATGACTAAGTATTTTATGTCCCTTCCACCACAAATTCCACTCAATTTCATTCTTTATATCACTATGAGTTTCTTGCAGGAAGACAATATCAAGTTTTTTTTGTTCAATTGTTTCATAGACTACAGCACGTTTTACACTATCCCTCCCACCATTAATATTTAAAGAGCCTATCCTCAAAACCTCCATACTCAAGATTAAGATGGAAAATAAAGAGTAAAGCATGATATGAAAGCAAGGAAAAGACACCATGTGATACATGATTATTTTAGATTTTAGATTTACTCTTTTTTTCTAGTCATTGCTTTGCCTTTTCTTATAGTGGTAAGATGCTTTTTCAGCCGAAAACGCTTCTTCTCACTAAGTTCCTCAACTCCAACAGTCCTCTGATAAAACATAACAGATTGAACAAATCTGTCTACATCAGAAAAGAAATCATTTATGTTAATTTGTTTACCGTACGTCTCATCCAGGAAACTATTGATTTCTTCAAGACTATACAAGGAATCTTTATTGAAACCTCCTGAAAAAACTGCCTGAGACACATTAAATGCAAGTCCCTGTGAACCACCATCATTTTCACACATAGAAACTTGTGACTGTATCATCCGATTGCTCCTCTTCCACATCCTCATCATTCAAGGCGCCTAAATACGATTTTTTTTTCCATTCCATCATTTGCAATTTCCAACTGTTTAGTACCTTTAGCTACTTCATCAGTAACATCAGGAGTTAAATCCATTACGCAATTCTTTGGGCCTACATTAACTACATCGCCGTCAGTTTCAGTGTCAACAACCAGTAACGCATCATCTGATTTAACAGCACTCACCTCAACAAGTGGAACAACCTCGTCTTTGGATGCCGCAACCAGATCAACGTTATTATTTGCGACCCCATTCTCTGATCCTGCCACGCTCTCCTCACCTGTTTTCTTGTGTGGACACGTAAGACGCTTGTGTCCGATGTCTCCACACTCGAAACATCTTATGCTGCCAGTAGTTGCATACACCATATACAACCTTCCTTCATGTTTCACACGGAAATTAATATCCAGTGTATTCTCAGGTGATTCTAGCACCATGTAAACATACCGTCTGAAAGACGCAACGTGCTTCAGAGCCGGATGTTTACATCCAAGCGTAACAGTTTTAAAGGGACTAACAATTTTCCCAAAACGCGCTAACTCACGTTGCAAAACGTCATTAGATATAAAAGGCGGGATATTTGAAACTGTTACTTTCGTTGTCAAAGTATACAGCGGAGAGAGTTGTACAAAAGCATCATTAACAGTAAGACCAGTTACAATTAAACTGTTGACAAGATTTTGTTCCTTCAAAAAAACAACAACAGCCTGATTCATGCGTGATGCCGATACAATATTCTCATGACCAATCTGATCACCAACTGCAATTAAAACATCCTCCACAGTAGAATTATCCTCAGGAACGCACCTGAAACCATTACGGAGTGATAATGGCGGCGTCTCATCAAGAGACGCCATTCTGCCAAACAAACACCAGTATTCAACTATTTTACAATTTCCTTTCTAAATCATGTATTTTCTAGACAGAAAAGCAAAAATAAATAAAGAAAAGCTAGATTTAGAAACTCTCACCACACCGCAGCTCTCACCACCACCACCACCACTCTCACCAACTCCCAGCATGCAACAGAGAGAGAGAGCATATGTGAATTAGCCTACCTGTGTCTGTGCCTCTTACACGGCAGCAGTGTCTCTACTAATAGCGAAACTAAACTATACATTTTCATCCAATTGTTTACTATATTTATTTGCCTGGTTGGTTTTGTTGTGAGTTTTGTTTCTTTTGCTGTTATAGGCTGTAAGGACCTTTTGAAATAACTGAAATCATTTGGCGAAGTGATATGGAACTGATATGCAAGATCATTGAAAAAGTTGTTTTCAATCAGCTGAACAAGTTCTTAAGCTTAAATGGATATTTTGACAACTTTCAGTCTGGTTTCCGACCGCATCACAGCACAGAGACAACACAGGCAGGTGTCCGCGAGGGTCTGCCGGCATTACTTTCGTTTTGTATTTGTTTATTTTGGAATTAAAGTTATGTTTAAATTTCGCCGGTTCCCACCTCCTTCTTCCCGTATCTACAAACTGTGTTACACTGGTGCCAAAACGCGGGAGGAAGGAGGAACATGCTGTCGGAGAGCCCTCGCTGCTGAGGGGGATCGCGGTGCTGCGGAGTTCAGGCAGCGTGGGAGTGTGAAGACCGCGAGAGGCTGCCTGAGGCAGTGGTGCTGGAGCCTAGTGACAGGTGGGACGGAGAGATCGAGGCGGTGCTCCTGGGACGAGGTGAGGTGGCTGCCGTCCAAGAGGGAGCGGAGGAGTCGCCGCCGTTTGCCGTGGGCTGGAACCTGCTACCGTCCGCCATGAAGGGGAGGAGCAGGGGACGGTGGACTCGCTGCCGGCTGCCCTCAACCGGAGGAGCCAACACCGGCCGCCAGGAGGCGGTCGAGGATCGGGCCGTCCACAGAGCGTCCAGTGCCATCGCATGGCACAGCGAGGAAGTGCAGCAGTGTGTCTGGGAACCGGAACGGCGCGAGGCCGGTGGCACGAGAGTTAAAGAGCTTCACCTGGGAAGCGCACCGGCCTTCAGTCTCTCACGGAGGAGCTCCTGGAGCATAAAAGGAGGAGCGACTACAGTGAAGGATGAGAGAGGACCAGGCCTGGATATTGTTTTATGTTTTATTATGTTTGTGTGGCCGGCAGGCGTCCGCGAGGGTCTGCCGGCATTACTTTCGTTTTGTTCTTTGTTTATTTTGGTATTAAAGTTTGTTAAATGTTCACCGGTTCCCGCCTCCTTCTTCACGTATATAGGAACTGTGTTACAAAATGATATTCACCTAAACACAGATACAGGTAAATTATCAGTGCTGGTTCTACTCAACCTCAGTGCTGCGTTTGACATTGTCGATCACAACATACTTCTTGACAGGATGGAAAACTGGGTTAGGCTTTCTGGGATGGTCCTTAAATGGTTCAGGTCATACTTAGAAGGGAGAGGTTATTATGTGAGTATCGGTGACCATAAGTCTGAGTGGACATCCATGACATGCAGAGTCACTCTACCTCACTATACCTTCACACTAGGGGTCAAACAACTAAAAATAAAGTCAGGAATCTTGGTGTGATTTTGGAGTCAGACCTGAGTTTCAATAGCCATGTAAAGACAGAAACTAAATCAGCATATTATCATCTCAAAAATATTGCAAGAATTAGATGCTTTGTCTCCAGTCAAGACTTAGAGAAACTTGTTCATGATTTCATCACCAGCAGGGTGGATTATTGTAATGGGCTCCTCACTGGTCTCCCCAAAAAGACCTTAAGACAGCTGCAGCTCGTACAAAACACTGCTGCCAGGATTCTGAGCAGAACCAGAAAACATGAACACATCACACCAGTCCTCAGGTCCTTGCACTGGCTTCCATTTGAATTTAGAATTGATTTTAAAGTACTGTTACTTGTTAATAAATCACTCAATGGCCTAGGACCTCAATACATTGCAGATATGCTCATAGAATATAAACCTAACAGATCACTCAGATCATCAGGATCAAGTCATTTAGAAATACCCAGGGTTCACTCAAAGCAAGGAGAGTCTGCTTTTAGCTGTTATGCCAGCCGCAGCTGGAACCAGCTTCCAGAAGAGATCAGGTGTGCTCCAACAGTAGCTACATTCAAATCCAGACACAAAACATATCTTTTTATCTATGCATTTGCTGATTGAGCACTGTGCTATGTCCGAACTGTTTGCATTTTATTTTATATGTATTATCATTTTATTCTTTTAATTCCTTTTCCCGTTTTTATTTCATTTTTAATGTATTTTATATCTTTTATGTATCATCTCGTTATTTTTGACTTTTAATGCATTTTAAATATTGCTGTCTGGGAGAATTAGGAAGACAGCATTTGTGATTAGGTTAAAATTTGGTAAATTTGGATAAGGGGACAAACCATGGGGAAATTTGAGCTGTGGTGCATGGTTAAAGGTGCTCTAAGTGATCCTGGTGGAGTAACTTCCTGTTGACGTTCGAAGTGTTGTCAAACAAAACAGAGGCTAGCTAGACCCTCCCTCCTCCTCCTCCCCCTCCCCTCCGTGCTTCCTGAAACAGTCATGAACGCGCATTTAAAATCATTATTGTCGGTTATTTGCTGGAGCATGTTTATTATGTTTTGTGGTCCAGGCTGCACCAGTTTCTTTTTATTGCCGTTTTCGGAGCTTGTGGCGACTACAGAGGCTGCGTTTTTTTACAGTGTGTTCAGGGGACAGGCAGCTAGCGGACAGTGAGGAGATGTTTGCTGTATGTGACAAAAAATGTTTTGGCCTAAAAACATGTGACATCACTTAGAGCACCTTTAAGATATCTCTGGATTTCAGTCAGGACACTTTGCAAAGGGGGAAATTTCCGAAGGGGAAATTTGAACTGCGTTGCATAGATAAAATATCTCCGGAAGGGGGATTAGGGCTGTGTGGCACAGTTTGAGGTGTCTTGGCAAGAGGAAGATCCATTTAGATCTGCTCTGATGGATAGATCAGTTTAGATCCACTCTGACGGACAACAACAACAACAACAAAAAAACTCCCTAAGACTTCCTAGCTCTTCCATCCAGATAGCAAAATTCTCTGTTTTTACTGTTATTTCTATTCCTTATGTTCTATTTTTATTATTATTCTTTATGTAAGGCACTTTGAATTACCATTGTGTATGAAATGTGCTATACAAATAAAATTGCCTTGCCTTGTCTTGAAATGCGGTCAAGACCTGCCTAAAACTACTTTAGCCGTGCGTTTTCCTGAAAATAATTGGGATTGTTAGAACCCTGGGAACCTTAGAACGTTGATCAACCAATCAGATTCGAGCATTCAACAGCCCCATGATATAAATGTTTTTACTTTATATGAGAGTATATTCCATATATTTATATTTCTGTGGCCCCAGCCAGTCTGCACAATGAAAGCGTTCAAACTGCAATATTTAACAAATATGCATGTTAAATATACATACATACTAGGGCTGGGCGATATATCGCATGCGATTGTCACATGCATTTCATCATCAAAGCCGGTTCCCTGATTGCCGCTAAATCGCCATCACCTGCTTTCAAATGGAGCGGCATTTAATAGACAGAGCCGTAGTTCACTGACAAACTACGCAATATCGCGTTCATTATCGAAGGCGATTCATTTGCGATAATGAACGCTATATTGCGTAGCTTGTCAGTGAACTACGGCTCTGTCTATTGAATGCCGCTCCATTTGTATGTTGAAAACCTCTTACAGGGCTGTCAAGTGAAAAGCAAACCAAGCATTTTAAATTGTGGCTATGTTAAATTATTAGGGGATGGTGTTTGTGTAGATGTTTTTTTGCCTGGCCTGTGGGCCCCGTGATATTATACCACCATTCACCCCATTAGCAATGGGCACTGCCCAAAATTATTTTTGATCAGAAAGTGTAGGAATGCACTTTACAAGTTTATATTCATTAGTGTTACACAAACTTTGTCAATAGATAAATTGGTTTCTTGTGTATTGGCATCATGTTAAAAGTAATATATAACTTAAATATATACACTCTTATTTTGACTCTTTGGGCCCTATTTTAACGATCTGAAACGCAAGTGTCAAAGTGCGAAGCGCAAGTAACTTTGTGGGCGGGTCTCGGCGCTGTTGCTATTTTCCAGGCGGGATAAATGGCTCTTGCGCCCGGCGCAAATCTAAAATGGGTTGGTCTGAAGTAGCTTCATTATTCATAGGTGTGGTTTGGGCGTAACGTGAAATAAACCAATCAGAGCGTCATCCAACATTCCCTTTAAAAGCAGGTGCGCAAGTTCCATTATGGATTGCTATTATTATGGCGTATTTACCAGGCGCACGCCAGGAGCGGTTCACAGCCGAGGAGACTGATGTTCTTGTAAGAGCAGTGAAAGACAGAGAAGTTGTGTTGTATGGGGATGGGAGAAACCCACCCAAAATAGCGTCGGTTAAACAGTTTTTTTCACATCTTCGTGGCACACCACAATGGTTTCCGTCATCTCATGTGTTAATATTTTTTTAGTGTAACAATTTATGATTTGCAAAAATAACTGTTGCATCTGTGTAGATTACATGAGCAAAGTATATGCGCGTTGTGCACGCTATACATTATGGTCAAGCATACGCCCTTAAAATAGCATAATGAACAGCGTGCAACGCGCCACTGACTTTAGACTAGGTTTTTTTCTGGTCAGTGGCGCAAGTGTTTAATGGAACAGCAAAATAGCACCAGGGATTGTTTGCGCCGGAACACGCCTCCTTTTTTGCGCTGAACCGCCCAGGGAGCGCAAGTTCATTCACTAGTTTAGCGACGTGCTTCTGTGGAGGGAAAAGCGCGCTTTGCGCGGGTGCAAAATAGGAATGACCCATGCGTCGGTGTACAAAGTCAATTGCGCTGGGTGCAAGATAGGGCCCCTAATGCATTAAACACCAATATTTTTTTTGAAAAAAAAAAAAATCCTTAATCCTCCACTCAGCCATTAATGTTCTCCAACTTTTGTCCCACAGCTGTTCTTCTGTATGATACTTTGGCATGGAGCGTGACAATGCCAAAAGACATTCATGGCCTCCAGGGTTCCTGTCTGGTTATACCATGTTCTTTCTCTTACTCATTATACCCACCCAAAAACCCAAGTAGAGTTGTGTGGTATCAGTGGGTCTCTAGAGGTTATCCTTTAGTTTATGATCCAAGGTATCCATATGATGTTATCGATAAGTTTAGAAGGAAAACGTCTTTATATGGAAACCCATCAAATTGGGATTGCAGTCTGCTGATTACAAACCTGAAACAGTCTCACCATGGAGAGAAAATATATGCATGGATTGACCCTGAAAATGTTGGGTGGCGGACCTACGCATTTTATGATGTCACCTCTACAATCCATGTTGACAGTATGTAAATATTCTTATAATAATATTCTTTCACTGTAATATCTGTGTTTGTCAAACTGTAGTAAAATATTGTGTGGTCAATAACAATATACAGGTGCTGGTCATATAATTAGAATATCATCAAAAAGTTGATTTATTTCACTAATTCCATTCAAAAAGTGAAACTTGTATATTATATTCATTCATTACACACAGACTGATATATTTCAAATGTTTATTTCTTTTAATTTGAATGATTATAACTGACAACTAAGGAAAATCCCAAATTCAGTATCTCAGAAAATTAGAATACTTAAGACCAATACAAAGAAAGGATTTTTAGAAATCTTGGCCAACTGAAAAGTATGAACATGAAAAGTATAAGCATGTACAGCACTCAATACTTAGTTGGGGCTCCTTTTGTCTGAATTACTGCAGCAATGTGGCGTGGCATGGAGTCAATCAGTCTGTGGCACTGCTCAGGTGTTATGAGAGCCCAGGTTGCTCTTATAGTGGCCTTCAGCTCTTTTGCATTGTTGGGACTGGCATATCGCATCTTCTTCTTCACAATACAATATACAATAGAAAATCTATGGGGTTAAGGTCAGGCGAGTTTGCTGGCCAATTAAGAACAGGGACACCATGGTCCTTAAACCAGGTACTGGTAGCTTTGGCACTGTGTACAGGAGCCAAGTCCTGTTGGAAAATGAAATCTGCATCTCCATAAAGTTGGTCAGCAGCAGGAAGCATGAGGTGCTCTAAAACTTCCTGGTATATGGCTGCGTTGACCTTGGACCTCAGAAAACACAGTGGACCAACACCAGCAGATGACATGGCACCCCAAACCATCACTGACTGTGGAAACTTTACACTGGACCTCAAGCAACGTGGATTGTGTGCCTTTCCTCTCTTCTTCCAGACTCTGGGACCCTGATTTCCAAAGGAAATGCAAAATTTACTTTCATCAGAGAACATAACTTTGGACCACTCAGCAGTAGTCCAGTCCTTTTTGTCTTTAGACGCTTCTGACGCTGTCTGTTGTTCAAGAGTGGCTTGACACAAGGAATGCAACAGCTGAAACCCATGTCTTGCATACGTCTGTGTGTAGTGGTTCTTGAAGTACTGACTCCAGCTGCAGTTGAATGGGATTTGTTTCACAATCCTCTCCAGGGTGCGGTTATCCCTATTGCTGTACACTTTTTTCTACCACATCTTTTCCTTCCCTTCACCTCTCTATTAATGTGCTTGGACACAGAGCTCTGTGAACAGCCAGCCTCTTTTGCAATGACCTTTTGTGTCTTGCCATCCTTGTGCAAGGTGTCAATGGTCGTCTTTTGGACAACTGTCAAGTCAGCAGTCTTCCCCATTATTGTGTAGCCTACAAAACTAGACTGAGAGACCATTTAAAGGCCTTTGCAGGTGTTTTGAGTTAATTAGCTGATTAGAGTGTGGCACCAGGTGTCTTCAATATTGAACCTTTTCACAAAATTCTAATTTTCTGAGATACCGAATTTGGGATTTTCCTTAGTTGTCAGTTATAATCATCAAAATTAAAAGAAATAAACATTTGAAATATATCACTCTGTGTGTAATGAATGAATATAATATAAAAGTTTCACTTTTTGAATGGAATTAGTGAAATAAATCAACTTTTTGATGATATTCTAATTATATGACCAGCACTTGTACACAATAAAATTCTTCTCCCAAATTGACTTGGTTTCAAGGTAAAGGCATAATTTAGAAAAAGCCAGCCTTTAGCTAGCATTACATTATACTGCCACATTCTTATTCCTGCAAATGCTTTTTGCATAAATAACCATTCAAGCGTGACAACACACAAGAGAACTCAGTGGTGCGCTGTCTGTCAATCTTCTGTCTGTGTGACAGACACACACAACTCAAATGCACAGTAAGCAGCTTCAGACAGAATACACATTTTGTTGAATATACTCGTAAGCACAGTCTTAAATGAGTTCAATAAAATCAAAACGTGAAGAGCTGTGAGAAAATGGGATGCATGTCAGATCGCCGTAATTTGTGTCAGATCATAAATGAACAGTAGCCTAATCCTAAACCTCCTGCTGTGATGTCTGTCATTAAGGTTAATCAAAGAACAAAAGAAAAGGAGAAAATCACTTTACACTAAACTTTAACAATATAAAATATATTGGTAACACTTTACAATAAGGTTGTATTAGTTAACATTAGTTAATGCATTAGTTAACGTTAACTAACCATGAACAACACCTCTGTTCAGCATTAGTTAATGTTTGTTAACGTTAACTCACGCATGTATTAATGCATCTATTCATGTTAACAGCGCAAGTAGTTAACATTAGTTAATGCATTAGTTAATCATTGTTAACATTAAATCATGCATATATTAATGAATCTATTCATATTAACAGCGCAAGTAGTTAACATTAGTTAATGCATTAGATAACATGAACTAATCATGAACAATGCTTCTTATTTAGCCTTAATGTTTTAAGGTTAACTTACTGTACTTACATTAGTTTATGTAGCAGTTGACACATTTCTAACTCTCCACTCACTTACACTAAAATAAGGTAAAAAAAAAATACCATTGTGTACCTTATCAGCATTATTTATTATCAAGGCATTTATTTGGGCTGTAAATATAATTACGAAGTGCAAACCATCTGAACATTAACAGATATGCTGTTCATGTTTATATGCATTTTACTAACATTACTTACATTCAACAAAGCATTTATTAATGGAATTTGTGAACCTTATTGTAAAGTGTACACTATTTCATAATTAACTGATGAGTTACCAACATTTGTAGACCCTTTATTAACATGACTTACCATTAACAAAGCATTTATTAATGGAATTTGTGAACCTTATTGTAAAGTGTACACTATTTCATAATTAACTGATGAGTTACCAACATTTGTAGACCCTTTATTAACATGACTTACCATTAACAAAGCATTTATTAATGGGATTTGTGAACCTTATTGTAAAGTGTACACTATTTCATCATTAATTGATGTGTTACTAACATTTGTAGACCCTTTATTAACATGACTTACCCTTAACAAAGCATTCATTAATGAAATTAAACGATATTTTGAGCCAATAATCCACACCTACCCATAAACCTACCCATAACCATTTCTTGGTTTTCTTGGTAAATCTCCATACAGTTATAAATAAAAGAATAAGAGACAAGCATAATCACAATAATTTATTTTTTGGCAAAAATGTCAAAAGTTGTACCGAAAGTACGTTACTTCAAATGATGATGAGTTGCAGTCGCAGTCCTCTCTGGCGGTAATAGTTTTAATAGGGTACATAGCAGAATTTAAGATAAAAATCCATGAAAATATGATGAATCCGGCTTCTCTCCGTGAAGGCGCGCAGAAATGTCAATCCACTGAAACACGGCATGTCGCAATCTGTGACGAAGCAGGTGAGAACCAATGAGCGTTTGATATCAGTGCCGTAAACCATGCCGTAACGGATCTCGTGGGCGCGCGTGACTTTTTAAAATTTGAATCATAGCAAGCGCGGGCTTTGACTATGACGGTCGCTGCTGAGAATGAAGATGAAGAACGACGGAAAAACACGCAGAATTTGGATATGTTCCTTACAAACATATGGATTATAAAGATTTGGAGTACAGCGAACAAATATAGTTGATGTGATTTGTGAATTTATGTTCTGCTTTGATGTGTCTTATGCATTGTCAGTCACTGCATAGGAGAAAACGCCTCAAAGCAAACAAACTAAATATTACAAAATGGGTAAACAATTACAGACATTTAATTTTTAATTTAAATGCTTTGTTAATGGTAAGTCATGTTAATAAAGGATCTACAAATGTTAGTAACACATCAGTTAATGATGAAATAGTGTACACTTTACAATAAGGTTCACAAATTCCATTAATGAATGCTTTGTTAATGGTAAGTCATGTTAATAAAGGATCTACAAATGTCAGTAACTCATCAGTTAATGTTGAAAAAGTGTACACTTTACAATAAGGTTCACATATTCCATTAATAAATGCTTTGTTAATGGTAAGTCATGTTAATAAAGGATCTACAAATGTCAGTAACTCATCAGTTAATGATGAAATAGTGTACACTTTACAATAAGGTTCACAAATTCCATTAATGAATGCTTTGTTAAGGGTAAGTCATGTTAATAAAGGATCTACAAATGTCAGTAACTCATCAGTTAATGTTGAAAAAGTGTACACTTTACAATAAGGTTCACATATTCCATTAATAAATGCTTTGTTAATGGTAAGTCATGTTAATAAAGGATCTACAAATGTCAGTAACTCATCAGTTAATGATGAAATAGTGTACACTTTACAATAAGGTTCACAAATTCCATTAATGAATGCTTTGTTAAGGGTAAGTCATGTTAATAAAGGATCTACAAATGTCAGTAACTCATCAGTTAATGTTGAAAAAGTGTACACTTTACAATAAGGTTCACATATTCCATTAATAAATGCTTTGTTAATGGTAAGTCATGTTAATAAAGGGTCAACAAATGTTAGTAACACATCAGTTAATGTTGAAACAGTGTACACTTTACAATAAGGTTCACATATTCCATTAATAAATGCTTTGTTGAATGTAAGTAATGATAGTAAAATGCATATAAACATGAACAACATATCTGTTAATGTTCAGATGGTTTGCACTTCAGAATTATATTTACAGCCCAAATCAATGCTTTGTTAATAAATAATGCTGATAAGGTACACAATGGTATTTTTTACCTTAATTTAGTGTGAGTGGAGAGTTAGAAATGTGTCAACTGCTACATAAACTAATGTAAGTACAGTAAGTTAACCTTAAAACATTAAGGCTAAATAAGAGGCATTGTTCATGATTAGTTCATGTTATCTAATGCATTAACTAATGTTAACTACTTGTGCTGTTATGAATAGACACAATGGCATTTTTACCTTTAGTGTAGATGAGTTAAAAATGATCACTCTTAGTGTGTCAACCGCTACATAAACTAATGTAAATATGCACAGTAAGTTAACCTTAAAACATTAAGGCTATTTACAGGCATTGCCCATTATTTCATATTATCGAATGCATTACCTAATGTTAACTACTTAACACTGTTAACATGAATAGATGCATTAATATATGTGAGTTAACGTTAACAATGATTAACTAATGTTGAACAGCTAGGTGTTGTTGGTTAGGTAATGTTAACTAATTGAATTAACTAATGTTAACTAACTGTGCAGTTAACATGAATACATGCATTAATATATCCGTGAGTTAACGTTAATAAACATTAACTAATTCTGAACAGAGGTGTTGTTAATGTTAATTAATGCATTAACTAATGTTAACTAATTGCACTGTTAACATGAATAGATGCATTAATACATGTGTGAGTTAATGTTAACAAACATTAACTAATGCTGAACAGAGGTGTTGTTCATGGTTAGTTAACGTTAACTAATGCATTAACTAATGTTAACTAATACAACCTTATTGTAAAGTGTTACCAATATATTAAAAACTATAGTGTTAGGTGTGATTAAATACAGACAAAAATCGATTAACAACACTTATATGTAAATGTGTGTGTGTATACATGTCACGATCACGTCTGTTCCTGTCACATCCCGGACTACATCTCCCATCATCCTCTCTGCCACTCACCTGCACACACTTCACACTAATCACTAATCACCACACCCAGCTGCAGCTCATTACACGGACTATAAAAGACTCATACACACACCACCTCACTGCTAGGTCTTGTTTTCCCTGTGTTGCATTACCAAGCGTTATATCCTGTCTGCCTGTCCTGTGTTACCGTTCCTGCCTGTTTCCTGTTTGTTGACCCGTTGCTGCCTGTCCTGACCATCGCCTGCACCCTGACTACGATTCTGCTTGTTCCTTGTCACTCCCATTTGCTCCCGTTTGACCCTGCCTGTATGACAACGCTCACTGTAAATAAAGCTTTGCATTTGGATCCCTTCCTGAGTCCCGACTTCGTTACAATACATGAGAGGAACTGACACTGACTTCATGCATACACACACACAAAAATGACCTTGAGATCTGTTCATTTAGAGTGAAAAGTAAAGAGAAATCATTCGTTTACATATTGCAGATCAGATTGCAGCCACTGTATAGATAAAAAAAGTGATGTTATGTACTTATTGTCTGTGAATTATAGATCATCCAGAGCTTCCAAGCATCAGTATTTATGGAGGTGACAAGACAGGTGACACCATCACAGTAGCATGTTCAACTTTCCACTCGTGTCCATACAGCAAACCAAACATCATTCTGAATGGTGTAGAAGGATGTGACAAAATAGACAACAATCATATTAAAGGTGGCCTGTGGAGAATCACTCGAACATGCACAAGTGTTGTAAAGGCAGAACGCTTGAGTATTAAGTGTTCTGTAACGCATTATGGTGGCAAAACAGTGACAGATAAAAAAGACAAAAGGGCTAAATGTGAGTAAACACAAATATGAACTGTGTACTATATTTGAAATGTCACAGTTGGAGCTATTACAAGATTTCACTTTAATTTCAGGTGTTCATCGTAAAATAAAAATTGAGCCTGAACTGACAGAATTCTCAGAGGGCGTCGCAAAGAACTTCAGTTGTTCCGTCTATCACTCCTGCCAGGAAGAGACTCCAACCATCACATGGAACTATCAGAACATGAAGGTCTCAACGGGGAGCAAAACTCTTTCTGGTTTAGATCGGATCACCTATTCCACCATAACCTTTCTGGGTTCAAAACAAGACCATGGGAAGAAACTGATTTGTACTGCAAAATTTTCTGGAGGAAACACTGAAACCTCTGTTGTTTTACGTGTACAACGTGAGTAATTTATTAGCATCATGCATGTATGACTTGTGTTATAAGAATATTTACCATTCAAAATCTGCCTTATTGTAATATCTGCATACTAAATTGTGGTAAATCAGAAAAAATTATTTTACTACAAAAACTGCAAAAAAATAAAAATAAATAAATAAATAAATTCTTACTACACACATGTGGGCAGAGTTGGATGTACAGCCCTACTTAGGGTCTTGTTGGTTTTGGTCAAATTGACCCTAATTCAACACAATTCTCCAAAAATCACACTATGGGGATCCCCCTTTTTTTTTCTTTTTTTTTTTTAAGGCAATTGGTTTGCATGTTTTTTTTTTTTTTTTTTTTTTAAGTAAGGAACTAATTTGATTTTACGGTGCAGCAGCTAATCAATTGGAAGTCTCACACATTCAAAGAAATAGCTTACTTCTGCATTGAAAAATAACGTGTATAGATTTTAAATTACTAATGTGATTGAAAGAAATATAATGATGGAACTTTTTTTTTTTTTTTGAGAAGTTTGCTTATCTTCCACTCATCCATTAATGCTTTCCAAACTTGTCCCACAGGTGTTATGAAGTATGATGTTTTGGGATTGGATGTGAAAATGCCAAAAGACATTCATGGCCTCCATGGTTCCTGTCTGGTTATACCGTGTTCTTTCTCTTACACGTCAAAACCACCCAAAGACCCACGTAGAGTTGTGTGGTATCAGTGGGTCTCTAATGGTTCTCCTTTAGTTTATGATCCTTTGCACGTAGGTGATGTCATAGAGAAGTTTAGAGGAAAAACTGATTTATATGGAAACTCAACTTGGGAATGCAGTCTGCTGATCAAAATCCTGGAACAGTCCCATCATGGAGAGAAATTATACACAAGGATTGACCCTGAAAATGTTGAGTGGCGCAACTACAAATTTGATGATGTCACCTCTAAAATCCTTGTCAATGGTATGTAAATATTTTTTGGAACAATTTACCACAAAAATATATATTTTTTGTCTTTTCATTATAAAAGGTGCTGGTCATATAATTAGAATGTCATCAAGACTGATATATATACACACAGACTGATATATTTCAAATGTTTATTTCTTTTCATTTTGATGATTATAACTGACAACTAAGGAAAATCCCAATCTCAGAAAATTAGAATATTGTGAAAAGGTTCAATATTGAAGACACCTGGTGCCACACTCTAATCAGCTAATTAACTCAAAACACCTGCAAAGGCCGTTAAATGGTCTCTCAGTCTAGTTCTGTAGGCTACACAATCATGGGGAAGCCTGCTGACTTGACAATTGTCCAAAAGACGACCATTGACACCTTGCACAAGGATGGCAAGACACAAAAGGTCATTGCAAAAGAGGCTGGCTGTTCACAGAGCTCTGAGTCCAAGCTAGTGTTGCACGATATACCGGTACTAGAAAGGTATCGCAATACCCTCCTTTTACAACAGTCCGGTTCTTCATTTTATTAGTACCGGTACTTTGAGTGTCAGCTGTATTTCCTGAAGTACGACAGCTGGGGGCAGTATACGTGCAGCGCGCTGCTTCTGAGGCAAATTGAGTGCGTTTATTCCTCTCAACTGCGCAATGGCTTTTATGGTGACGAAACGAGAGGTATGGTTGCAAATACAGGTGCTCTTGCAGACCGTCCACAAATTGTTGAGAAAGCAGATTTACGAAGCAAAATATGGCATTATTTTAATTACATTGTCGACAGCCAGGGCAAGCCCACGGACACCACAAACCCCGTCTGCAAAAGATGTTACAAAATAGCGCAAGCAAAGGGAGTCAAAAGCATCTTGCTGTCAAATATCCCGATTTGTACAAAGAATTTAAAGAGCGGCAGGTTAGTGAATTTGATACCAGCATTATGTTTATGCTCTCAAACATTAAATGAGTGTTATTTATTTATTTTACTCGTGCAAGCAGACCTCCGCAAAGATGTGTATTATGTCTAAGCTTAATAAGTGATATCTGGTTTCAAAAATAAAATTAATTTAAAAATACATAAATATGTTAAGGGTATATACAGTTATTTTAAACCAATTTATGCTTTAATAACACTGCTCTAATTATTTACAATAATATAATTTTTACAATAACACCTAAGTGTATAAAAAAAGCATAACAGCAAATAATTTACAATTTTATTGAGCATGAAAATAATAAACATTAAAAATTATATTAAGTCTAACTCTAACTTCATGGCATCCAGAATTATCAGCCTGTACACTGGTGAACGAAGTTCTGTCATATGGTAATTATATACTTTTCCTGCGGTTTTAGGTTTTTGCCATAGTATCGTTTAAGTATCGGTATCGTGATATTTATGGTGGGTATCATATTAAAGTCAAAATTTTGGTATCGTGACAATATTAGTCCAAGCATATTAGTAGAGAGGCAAAGGGAAGGAAAAGATGTTGTAGAAAAAAGTGTACAAGCAATAGGGATAACCGCACCCTGGAGAGGATTGTGAAACAAAACCCATTCAAAAATGTGGGGGAGATTCACAAAGAGTGGACTGCAGCTGGAGTCAGTGCTTCAAGAACCACTACACACAGACGTATGCAAGACATGGGTTTCAGCTGTTGCATTCCTTGTGTCAAGCCACTCTGGAACAACAGACAGCGTTAGAAGCGTCTGGACTGCAAAAAGGACTGTACTGCTGCTGAGTGGTCCAAAGTTATGTTCTCTGATGAAAGTAAATTTTGCATTTCCTTTGGAAATCAGGGTCCCAGAGTCTGGAAGAAGAGAAGAAAGGCACACAATCCACGTTGCTTGAGGTCCAGTGTAAAGTTTCCACAGTCAGTGATGGTTTGGGGTGCCATGTCATCTGCTGGTGTTGGTCCACTGTGTTTTCTGAGGTCCAAGGTCAACGCAGCCATATACCAGGAAGTTTTAGAGCACTTCATGCTTCCTGCTGCTGACCAACTTTATGGAGATGCAGATTTCATTTTCCAACAGGACTTGGCTCCTGTACACAGTGCCAAAGCTACCAGTACCTGGTTTAAGGACCATGGTATCCCTGTTCTTAATTGGCCAGCAAACTCGCCTGACCTTAACCCCATAGATTTTCTATTGTATATTGTATTGTGAAGAAGAAGATGCGATATGCCAGTCCCAACAATGCAAAAGAGCTGAAGGCCACTATCAGAGCAACCTGGGCTCTCATAACACCTGAGCAGTGCCACAGACTGACTGACTCCATGCCACGCCACATTGCTGCAGTAATTCAGACAAAAGGAGCCCCAACTAAGTTTTGAGTGCTGTACATGCTCATACTTTTCATGTTCATACTTTTCAGTTGGCCAAGATTTCTAAAAATCCTTTCTTTGTATTGGTCTTAAGTAATATTCTGATTTTCTGAGATACTGAATTTAGGATTTTCCTTAGTTGTCAGTTATAATCATCCAAATTAAAAGAAATAAACATTTGAAATATATCAGTCTGTGTGTAATGATTGAATATAATATACAAGTTTCACTTTTTGAATGGAATTAGTGAAATAAATCAACTTTTTGATGATATTCTAATTATATGACCAGCACCTGTATATCAAACCAAATGGCATGGTTAAATGTAAAAAGTGGCTCTGAAAAGGGAAGTTATTTTTTTAGAAAATCTCAAGCATCATTTGCAAATTTCACTTTTTATCTTTTTTTTTTTTCCTAATGTAATGCAATTCACAGTTTCAAGTGTATGATGTATTAATTGTATCTTTCTGTCAAATTTCTTAACATTTCCTGGACTCCTAGGGCCATATTCACAAAACGTTTTATCTTAAGAGTTATACATAAAGATGCTGAGACAAACTTTTACTAAGGAATAGAGTGAAATCTTAAAGTTGCTCTAAGTGATCCTGGGTGGAGTAACTTCCTGTTGATGTTCAAAGTGTTGTCAAACAAAACAGAGGCTAGCTAGACCCTCCATCCTGCCATATTCAAATAAAGGTTTAAAAATATAGGCTACGTGTCACTAATTAAACAAGTATATGTTCAGCTAATTGTCAGCATCTTAAAACTCGTGAAATAATTGCCACAGGTAATAGGACATTTATTTGTTTGTTTGTTTGTTTATTCATTCATTCATTCATTCATTTATTTAGCTGTTTTTGCCTTTTTATTATGATAGGACAGTGAGTAGGAAGTGAAGAGGTAGAGAGAAAGGGGTTTGATACCACAAAACTTACCTGAATTCTGCACAGAATGCTATACTTTAAAGCGATATGGAAGAGATTAGAAGGAAACTGAGGCTTTATAGAGTTCAAAGGCTCTGGCCGAGCTGCAATATAAAGTAAACGCTATTGGCTTAAAAAAAAAAAAAAGGGGGAAAAAAAGGGAGGAACTGCTCAATATGTACCACCCTGTCTTCATGTTTCAGTTCATGCTGCATGTTCCAAGGCACTTCAGTGGGCCTTTAAGATGTTTTGTGAATATGACCCCTGATCTAGAGTGTGTTGCCTAAATGTAACATTTCTGCTATTTGTAGCAAGTTCACAGCCGCCCAGCATCAATATTTATGGAGGTGAAAGGATGGGTGACACCATCACAATCGTGTGTTCAGCTGTCCACTCATGTCCATACAGCAAACCAAACATCGTTCTGAAAGGTATAGAAGGAACTGACAAAACAGACAATGAGCAAAATAATGATGGCCTGTGGAAAATCACTCTGACACGCACAGGTGTCATAAAAGCAGAAAGCTCCACTATTGAGTGTTCTGTAACACATCATGGTGGCATAACAGTGACAGCTACAAAGGTCAAAAGTGCACAGTGTAAGTGAACATAAATATAAACTGCTTTGTGTGCTATTAGCAATAAGAGCATTTTAAATGTCACATCTGGACCTATTAAAAGATTTCAGTTTAATTTCAGGTGTTCATCAAAAAATAACGATTGATCCTGAACTAGCAGATGTCACAGAGGGCGTCGCAAAGAACTTCAGTTGTTCCGTCTATCACTCCTGCCAGAAAGAGACTCCAACCATCACATGGAACTATGACAACATGCAGGTCTCAACGGGGAGGAACACACTTTTCGGTTTAGATTGGATTACCTATTCCAACATAACCTTTCTGGGTTCCATAGATGATCATGGAAAGAAATTGATTTGCACTGCACAATTTGCTGGACAAAACATAGAAACCTATGTTGTCTTACATGTAAAACGTAAGTAATTTGTTAGTGCCATGTATGGTTTGTGTGAACTTTACATGTCTTGTTATTTTAGTGGGATCTATTTTGTTTAGAATTTTTAAATGAATTTCTGTTTTTGTTTGTAAACTTACAAATTACACTGCCTAACTGAATGAGAATATTCACCATTCAAAACCTGCCTTGTCATAATGTCTGCATACTAAATTGCAGTTAATCTTCTTTCCTGCATTTATTTGTGCACTGAATTGTGAACTGAACTGAACATGGCAAACTAAGCAAAATCTATTTCGTGTAGCCTTGCATTTTTAAATGTGTATGACTGCAATTCATAATGCAATTAATTCTGATGAACTATAAATGGTGAGCATGAATGGTCTTCTTTCAAAATACACTTTCAAACACTTTAAATTACCCAACATTAATACTGTGGTTTGTCACTGCAATTCTCAATTGCGTAAATTAGGTTTATAGCCTAAGGCTCAAATGCAACACTTCACTTATGCCAAAACCAAACATAATTGTTTACCCTTGATTCTTTTACAGAGTATCAAAAACCAGTGGATCCAATCCGGAATGAAAGTATGTGTTTTTCCTCCTTCTGTATAGCTACTCACATAATTATACTGCACTCATATTTTAGTTCTCTAATAATACTGATTAATCCATTATATGGTATCATTTTAGCTTATTTTCAGTATGAGGCAGATGTGATACCCAAGATCACTGCGTTGCCTCGTTCCTGTGTGGTAATACCGTGCAGTTTCAAGATTGAAGATGAATTTGTCACTCGACTTCGTGTTCTTTGGGTCAACAAAAAAGGTGGCTACATGTTCCACACAGACTCACATGACGTCTTAGACAACTTTAAAGGCCGCACAAGGCTTCTCGGAAACCCAGATGAGCAGAACTGTACTGTAGAGATGGATAATGTACAAACTCATGACAACGGGCCATTCTGCTTTAAAGCAGAAAAAGAAAACGAGAAATACAGTTTCAACAACAGCTGTGTGTTCATTATAATGCGAGGTGAGGAAATATAACCAGTCAATACTGGTTGGTTTTTAAAGATGCATCACATCCCATAACTAACATAACGTCTTTGTGTTTCTGGTTAAAAAGCATCTGACAAACCTGTGATGTCGTCCCTTCCTGAAGACATCGAGCCCGGGACACGCATCACCGTCAAATGTTCAGTCAACCACACATGCTCCTCTCACCCTCCCAAAATTACCTGGAGTGTCCCAACAGCCCGAGAAACTATCAGTCACAGTCACATGGGTGGAGGCGTCTGGAAAACGGTGTCCACTGTGATCTTCATTCCAACTGGATATGAAGAGGAAGATGAAATTGTCTGCAGTGCCAACTTTTGGGGTGGTAAAACTCAACAGAACAATACTGCCTTCCTGAGTGTTAAGAGTGAGTATAGACTGATACAGTTACATCCAAGATGTTTTGGTGGATCTCGGATTGTAACTGTATACTTTAATGAGTTTGGCTTGTGCATGTTAAGACTATTTGGTCTATTTTTTAATATGTCCGATCAAACAGACTGTACTTCATGATGTGTGAGAGATGTGACTATTAATCCTTTAAAACAATATTATCATCTTAGGAGTTCAAGGCATTGGATTTGGGCCTTATATCATTGCTTCTTCACTTGTGTTCATCCTTATTTGCATACTTGCAGGAGTTTTCATATATAAAAGGCAACACAGGTTTGTATTATTATTATTTTTTTTTTTCCCAACTTATACTGATCCTTCAAAATGTTTGTATTTAAACACTTACATTTCCTACCAGTACCGAGACTTGAACCCACAACCTTCCGGTTACAAATCTAACTCTCTAACCAATATGCAACAACTGTCCCTATGGAGGATCCAGTTAAATTTATTTGTAATGAATCTGCCTCTGCTGTGCTTAATTGCTGATTTTATCAGCCCTGATAACTTCTCACTATCACACTGTCATTATTGTTTGTAGACAACCTCTTCGTGATATGCAAGGGTCACGATCTGAGCTAAGGTATGTACATCAGTTTTCATTCATCAATTCATGTTAAGAGCTAAAATCCTCTGATTACTAAAACACTAACAATTTTAACTCTATTCTCTATTGTAGGAGATCAGTTTGGAACAGATTCACAAGGTTGGAGTTTCTTTACTGAATTTACATTTGAATCAGAATCAGAATATACATTATTGCCAAGTATGTTTACACACGCACAAGGAATTTGTCTTGGTGACAGGAGTTTCCAGTGCAGAAGAAAGTACAGACATAGTGCAGATACACATAGGAATTACGCAGTAGATATGTTCCTGAAACTAAATATAAAATTTCCCCCAGTCATTTTAATATGCCTGAAGGAAGAGCAGCTTGGAATAACAGGGGAAACAGGAGTGATATCAGGCAAGTACAACAAAAAAAAAAGAAAAAAAAAAACACCTTTAGTTAGTGTTGATTGCCACTGGTCCAAATCCGTCCAATGCACTAAGTAGTGCTGGTAACTATCTACAGGTACACTGAAAATGCTCCTGAAAGACCACCGAAGCCTCAACAAAGGCAGGTTAAAAATATCATTGTAACATTACTAAAAAAAAAAAAAAAAAAAAAGCATAAAATAAACAAATTATTTTTGTAAGCATCACATGCCTATTTAAACATTACATCTTTCAACAGACGGAGCATCTGGAGCCGATTTTCTAGGTAATCAATTAAATTTTCTGTTCATTTTGTATCACGTGTTTCATTATTAAATTATAAAATCCTCCCAATTTTGTAACTTTTATTTTCTCTCTCTCTCGCCTCTCGCTCGCTCTCGTTTTTGTAGAAACCAATCACCCAGAACCAATGCAAATCTGAGAGCTGAATACATGTCAGTATTTTATTCTTAAAAAAAAATAAAAAATCAGTACACATCTTAGATTGTATAGTATACATTTTAATAACTATTTTACAAATGACAACACTGATTAACCTGCTCTCTTCACAGGGCAAACAACACATGTACAGTGTCAGGAAACGAACCTTTCTCCAAACCTCATATGCCATCACCAAAGAGGTACAGAGCATTTGAACCAAATATGAGTCCCTCAAGGTCTAAATTCATTATATTCATGTTACACAGCAAATTCCCAATGCCTCTCAAATATATCCTTTCTTTAACATTGTTTAGCAGAAAATAGCAGAATTTGTGTAAGCTGCAGTTTAAACATTATACCAATTTAACAGTTTCTTGCAATAACAATGTATGTATTATAATCAGGCACGTGCACACATAGACAAAAAAGGGGCTTGAGCACCTGCCCTTTTTCTTCCTGGGGAGAAAGTGCCCTTTTTTCTGGGGTGTTTTTTTTTTTTTTTTAAATAAATGAATATATATTCCTGTTTGCGCACAGCTTCCCCTGTCAAACAAATATATTTACTGTATAAAACAAATAAAAAAATACTATATCAGGTCGGCTTTGTCGAGTTCAGATGCCCTCACTCCGCGACACGCCATTCCCCGCACGCACTCACGCGCGCCACACCCCACCCCACCCCACCCCACCTCGAGTTTGCTGCTGGCTGAAAACTTGTGACAAACTATTTCCGCGAAAATCCAACTGCTGTCTGGCGATAAGAAGCGAAAAAGAAAAAAGCCCTAGATGGATTCATCCCGTGCATTTCTTTCAGGTAGGCTAGCCTATGTTCACAAACCTGAAAGTTTTGTCTATTTAAGGGCTGTTTATACATTTAACGCTGCATTAATAGATTGACCACAATCAACACATCTGCCTGATTTGATACTAATGAAATATATGTCATATTATAATTTAAATTATTGTATTGTGCTATGCATTGCGTTTTGAACCATGGTAAACACTTGACCGATAGGTTGGGCTGTCAATACTAAAAAGAGGAGCACTCCATGGACGCACATCCATGAACCACATTATTAGACAGTTTTGTAAGGATGCATGGTTTATTAAAACTATTTAAAAATCATAATACAGCATCAGCTACATAATGCTATTCTTAAATCTAAGCTTACACAGGATAATACATCAATAAAAAAAAAACTCTCGCTCTGTCTTTGCATGTTTGATGTCCACATATTCTTGTTGAAGAAATTACAGTGGCTGTAGCATTTCTATCACAAAGAAGTGGGCGAATATTATTATTTAACTAAAAATATATATTTTTTTAATCATGGTTGGCTTTGATCGTGGATTTAATCGTGCTGTGCTGTCTAACAACAAAAATCAGCAGGCTTTTGGCGCCCTCTGCAGGCATTTGTTATAACATATAATGTATTAACCGGGTGTGTCTCATACGTTCTGAAAAGTGAAGCCACGGGCTCTTTGATCGCCCCCTGGAGGCTGGATGCAGTACAGGTCATAAACCCCGCCCTCTCAATG
Source organism: Chanodichthys erythropterus (assembly GCF_024489055.1). Classification (NCBI taxonomy): domain Eukaryota; kingdom Metazoa; phylum Chordata; class Actinopteri; order Cypriniformes; family Xenocyprididae; genus Chanodichthys; species Chanodichthys erythropterus. The sequence continues at coordinate 29,412,315 of NC_090237.1, forward strand.
CAGTCGAATGAGACTTCAGTGAAAACTTAAAAATAAATTCTGCTTCAAATAAAACTTTATGAAAAATGGTTTTGGTCATTTAAGGTAGTTGTTATCACACTGATATATATTCAATTGTTCGTTTTTGTGATGATTTAGATTTTAGCTAGCAATTTGATGCTATAAAAACGGGGCGTGTCGTCATGATTCGAACTTGATTGACAGCTCAGCTTGTCTGAGGACTGTCGGAGCTTCGAGGGGAGATTGAAGATGTATTAACTAACTGTTAATTTTCGATTTCTTTGTTATTTAACACCAACAAAATGAGTTGTTCAGCAGTAAACTGTACTAACCGACCTACAGGATCTGACGGATCACTGAACCTTTTTCTGTAACATTAAATATGGGTGTTATAAGCTAATTAATAAATGTTATTAGTTAAGATAACACACCTAATGTTAACAATGTCGGGAAAAAGCAGGTGATCGTTATCTGGCAGTTACTTATTATTTTTATGGGTATAAAATAATAATTAGCAGGACAAAACTAATGATAGCTTACTCTAATTACAGCAATCGATCTCCTGTAACATTAGTTGAACTTGATTTAAAATGGCAGGACCGTTTCTGACGATTTAGAGTTGTTTCTAGTGGCATATTATATTGAGTTTATCTACTGAATTTGCTGTTTTAAAAGTATTATTGCTCTAGAAATAGAATAGCCTATTATTTTATAGGTAGAATTTTAAATTGTATATAATTTTTATAGTCTATTTAAAATACATGAATGATGACGCAGTCGTCTGGGCGGAAGTTTGATATCGCGACTCCGCCTCCGGCTCCACTGACGGTTCCTTCTGCGCATGCCCAGGCTCCAAACTTACGTATTGCGTAACATGTCAGCGCCCATTCGGTCGGCCATTTTGGCTTCAGTTCATTACAATGGAAGGAAGCGACGTCGCGTCGTCCATCTTTTTTTACAGTCTATGGTATTAACAGTTCAGGAATTTTTTTTTTGATGTGTTTAAATATGCAGATTAGCTTATTTTGGTTAATTTAGAAGAAATCTACAGATGCAAACAGACGGAGGGTAGTAGGCTTAAAACAAACTCCATCTAAATGTGTAGGGTTAGGGTTAAGTTTTCTTTCCATTAGAGTGAAAGACATGGCAGCAAAAATGGACCTTAAAATTGTAAAATCTTAAAATTGTCCACTTCATGAAAGAAGTATTCCAATAACACCAAAAAATTAAAACGATTTATTGATTTGTGCAAAATAAATTATTAGTGAAACTATGTCCCTCTCCTTGGTGCAGTCATTTATTCTAAATATATATAGCTACTTGAAAATAGTTGTTGATTTCTCTTGTGATAAACCGAGTGAATACTAAAGAAGACCATGGTCTCTGTGTGAACTGATTATTTTGTAGAAATCTGTGGAGTATAAAACAATTGGATGAGTGTAAGTGAAGTCAAAGTTGTCTTAATATATTTAAGGGTTCGTTATTTTTTAAATAAATAATTATGAGAAGTGCCCTTTTTTCCACTTGAGCCCCTGCCCCCCAAAATGTCTGTGCACGTCCCTGATTATAATTCATATAAACACTGCATGTGTTTCTCTCCTTTGCCATATGGCAGATATGTTATAGTTATATTAGCAGTCTATGAAATGCATTAGCTTAAAGGTCATTGCACACTGAGTCCGAAATTCGCATGCGAAACTTTCGCACATTAAAAAATAAATTCGACCTCACGTTATGTCAATCGCGTTTGCACACTGCCTCCGAAACTTTCGTCCGTCAAAAAAATATTCGGATCAGGTTCGATTTTCTGCGTTTTTCGCATCCGTGGCACGCATTTTGAGAGACGTTTTGACAATTCAGAGCCACCGTACGCGAACGCAAAAATCCAGAATGCCATCTGACAAGTTGATCCACGTTGCCTACAGCACAAAACAGCAGCACTGAATGACTAACAACGTGAGGAACACAAAGACACCGAATATAAAGACAGATTGTGCCAGTAGTAAAGCATCAAACAGAGCCACTGACATTCTGAAGTAAACTTTGAAACGCTCGGATAATCCCGCAGCTCCTTGATGAGGTGAATTCTTCTTTCTCTCTATGCCATCTCGGGATTGAACAGATTTTCTCTTTCTTTTTCTAGAGGAGACAACTAATCGTGCTCACTGCTTGAAGACTTCATTTTGTATTGTTTTGCGATTTGTTTTGCGATTTTTTTCGCAACGCATTCATTAATACGCATCGGACTCAGTGTGCAAGGTCTCGGTGCGTGACGAATTTTTAGGATTGCGAATACGAAAAAACGCATGCGAAAATTTCGGACTCAGTGTGCAAAGGCCTTAACAGTTTCTATGACAAATTCAAACATGTATATTTGTATCCCCCCCTCCACCCCCACTCCCCATCTCAGTGAGCCAAAAGTCTACCGCGTGAGTACATTTATCACTTCATCAAATTTCTTACAGCATGGATAACACATTAAATTTCTGTGATTAATATGCTATTGACTGACCTTTGTATCTCTTTACATTTTCCAAGGGTTATGATTATGATGCTGATAACACCAACCTATATGGAAATGTCTGATGAAAATGGGCTGTATCCTAGAACATGTGCTCTGAATTTCAGTCCAGTTTGTATTAAACTGTATAAAATCTGTTTAATATTGGTTTTTTTTGTTTTTTTTTTTAAATGAAAACAATGTAAAACTGATATAAAAAACAAACAAAACAGCTTCTGAATATAAAAAAGCTATAATCTTATGCTGCGTGATGAAAAAAAAAAAGAAAAAAGAAAAAAAAAAATATCGTAATCAATCCACAAATCATATACCTTGTGTTTTAAAGTCAAATAAATGTTTTTGTGAAATGTATTACTTGACAATTATGCTTGTGCTATCTTTAAAATAATGAAACATGCATGTGGCTTAAGCGTTCACAGTATTTTATTGTCTCAGATCTTGATTGTATACACATATTATTCCCATTTGTCTGCTAGAAATTCAAGTAGTTACGATAGCTAAAGAGATATTTCCATTGTTAGGATGTGCTTGACAAAACATTGTATTGTCTGTTATCAACATTTCATCTGCTTCATGTGCAATAAAGTTTAAATAAATAAATAAATAAATAAAAACTAGGGATGTCCCAATCAAGTTTTTTCTTTTTTTTTTTCTCCCGTTCCAGTCCGAGTCAATTAATATTAAATATCTGCTGATACCAAGTTTAATTGAGTTGATCTGATGACAGCTAGTTTAGAGAGGGAGTGACGGAGTGATGGATAATGTATGTCTTTTTGATAAAATATGTTATTAAAGGAGCAGTAAGTGACTTGTAGCCAATCAGCAGTAGGGGGCATGTCCACTCATGATGGAGGAGAGAGAGAGAGAGAGAGAGAGACTTTGACTTTTAAGGTCTCTTTATTACAAAAAGTTACAAAATTTAGATATTTAATAATTTTAATAATATATATTAAAAAAAAAATCAATTTTTGGCACAAGTTTATAAAACAAAACTTACTCAAATATAAATTTGCAAGCCTTCATCAGAGGCAACTTCACAAATACATTGATTAACTTCCCATTTATATTTGAACATCTGCAGGTCATTATCAACTTATAATAACTAGAATCTATATTAATACAGGATTTTATTAATCCCTTCAATATTGAAATAGCATCAGTTGATCCCCTATCATTCAATTTACTTTTTCTTGACAAGCATATAGCCATCTTTGCTTGCCCAAATAAGACGTTTAATAAAACATGACTCCTCATTTTACTTTTGCTGTACTTTGGCCCAAAAATAAACCTTTGAGGTGCAAATATTTCCCCCAGGGTTTGACATCACTCTTCCATTTTATAAAATAATGACTGTAATCTCACACAATTAAAAAAATAAATGAAAGACAGTTTCTTGTACTCCACAAAAAGGACAGCCCTTCCAAACCTGTGGATCGAGGTGTGCTCTGTGTCTGTTTGTGGCTATTATACCATGCACAATCCTCCACTGTAGGTCTCCAGTTCTTTTCTCAATAGGAGGTTTGTAAAAGGTCCTCCAGCAACCTAGGGGAAGCGCTTGACCCAAAAATCTCTTGCCATTTTGACTCTCTCACATTCTGAAGCTGAAGAAGATGTGACACCTTTACACACAGTACATAAATAACTTTTTTTCCAGCATTTCTAAAAAGTTCCAGCTGTGGTGTCTTAAAAGAAAACAAACCATTCTCCATTTCTTGCCATGTTCTAACATCAGTTGAAAAATTCAGGTCTGGGAAGACAGAAGTCTCCTCCTCTCCAACCGGTGTCTCTAATGACAGTCTATAATCAGATGGTAAAATCTCAAAGATTTGAATCAACAGTCTATCTGCCACTCGATCTGATCTTATTCTCAGTTTTAAAGCCAAGTTTTCAGCAGAAATCCATCCTTCCTCAGAAACAAAATGTCCAATTTTGGTAATGTTTGCAGTCCACAACATTTTTCTGAGGGATTCTGATTTAAAAGCGTCTAAATCCATTGCTGAATTAAAAAAACAGTGGTTCTTCTCCATAGCCCATTCACACCATTTGGCTCATGAGAGAAACTGAAAAATGTCCATGTTTTTAACATTGATCTGTAAAAAGGTGTCAGTCCTGTCAGGTCTAGTTTTTCAGTGTCCACAAGAAACAAGTGGTGGTCTAATTCCATATTGCCTGCTCTCTTTAGAAGGGTACAGGCTACCCCAGCCTAGCTCACATCCTCTCCATATAGGAGTCTCTGGGCTGCCTGGAGTCTAAAAGCTCTGACTCTGGATTTAATGTCAACCAACCCCTGTACTCCTTCTTGTATTGGCAGAAGAAGTCCACCAGGCACTGTCGAATTCTTCTTACTAGGTCTTCTGGAGGCTCTAGAATCATCATTTTGTGCCAAAACGATGATGCAACCAAGTTGTTACAGACCAGAGTTCTCCCCATAGGACATCTGGGGTAGCAACCATTTCCAGTGAGACAACCGAGCACACACTTTCTCCACTAGTCCCGCCCAATTTTTTTATATATATATATTCATCTGTCCCTAAAAAAACACCTAAATATTTAAACCCCGCTCTTCCCCACTGCCAACCGCCAGGTAGTGATGGACTAATAAAGTTTTGACCACACCACAAAGCATCACTTTTTTGCCAATTAACTTTGACTGAAGACGCATTCCCATAACATTCCAAAGCCATTTTTACACACTCAACATCATTAAGATTTCTGATTAAAACTGTGACATCATCTGCATATGCAGAGAGCGTACTCGGTTACGTACGTAACCCGGGTTCCCTGAGATACGGGAACGAGTACTGCGTATGGGGAAAAGCTCCTTTTTCCTCCTTGCTGAAGCCTTTTACAATAGCGCAGTGAAAACTGCACATCTATTGGCTCAAAGGAATGAAACTCTTTGAGCCAATGGCGAAATAGCGCGCCAACAAGCCCGCCAAAACGAGCGTGGCTTATAGCTATATAAGCCGGCGTTTCGCCGTTGTATTCAGTTTTAGCTCAACTGAAGCGACGATACTGAGCCGCAGTGTCGGGGCACGGCATAATACGCAGTACTCTTTCCCGTATCTCAGGGAACCGAGGTTACGTACGTAACCGAGTACGTTCCCTTTCGATACTCTCACTCATTCTGTGTATGGGGAACGAATATAATCACGCCGTACAGCGACAGGGAACGACAAACAAAACTTGAGCGCCGAGGGGCCCAGAGGATATGTGAAGGGCTGAAAGCCGTCGAACCCTGAACACAGGGGCCGGTAGGCCCCTGAGAGCGTGTGATGACGGTGCTCAGGGAGGCCGTCTTTTCACACTGAGAGGACCCGAGCATGTAAGGTCGGGATGTCCAAGTTATAAAATCTGACAAAAGTGGACGGCGAGGACCAGCCGGCCGCCTCACAGATGTCCTTGAGAGAAACGCCACTAGACCATGCCCAGGATGAGGCCATGCCTCTAATGGAGTGGGCTCTTACTCTTATGGGGCAGTCCAGGCCCATAGAGAAGTAGTATAGAGCAATTGCGTCGACTATCCAACGCGAGAGGCGTTGCTTTGAGACCGGAGACCCTTTGGTGTAGCCGCCAAAGCAGATGAAGAGCTGGTCTGACTGCCTGAATGGCTGAGACCGCTCAGTATAGATTCTCAATGCCCTGACGGGGCAGAGTAAATGCACCTCTCGCTCGTCCGTGGAAGGAGGTAGCGCTGAGAGGGAAATAACCTGGGCTCTGAACGGGGTTGAGAGCACCTTGGGGACATAACCATGTCTGGGTTTTAGAACGATTTTGGAGTCATTGGGCCCGAACTCAAGGCATGCAGGGTTCACAGAGAGGGCCTGCAGGTCGCCGATGCGCTTAACAGATGCTAGCGCAAGTAGCAGATTGGTTTTAAGCGTTAAGGGCCGAAGGTCAGCTGACTGCAGTGGCTCGAAGGGCGGACCCTTGAGGGCTGCAAGGACAGTGGAAAGGTCCCAAGAGGGAACGGTAAGTGCAGTCGTCGGACATGCAGTCGTCGGGCTGCTCATCCTCCGAGCCGCCGAAGGAGATGAGGTCACTCGCTTCCGCTGAGGGACGCTGCTCCGGGCGTGCGAAGAGGACGGGGGACGGCTCTCTCACAGAAGAGGGAGAGGTCGGCGGGCGCTGGGCCGGCGTAAGCTCTCCCATGTCCGAGCGCTGAACTCCTCTGCCTTGCTGTCTTTTCCTTGCCGGCTCGCGTAAACGCCGGCTTGTATAGCCATAAGCCACGCCCGTTTTAGCAGGCTTGTTGGCGCGCTATTTCGCCATTGGCTCGCGCAACTATGCCACGCCGTCATTGGCTCAAAGAGTTTCATTCCTTTGAGCCAATAGACGTGCAGTTTTCACTGCGCTATTGTAAAAGGCTTCAGCAAGGAGGAAAAAGGAGCTTTTCCCCATACGCAGTATGAGTGAGAGTATCGAAAGGGAACTTGATAGGACCCTTAAAATCCAATGTATTGACCTGTAGACCTGTTAGCTGTCTTCTCAGTCTACGTAGTAAAGGCTCAATGGCTATACTATAAAGTTGACCTGAAATAGGACAACCTTGAAGAATGCCTCTATTGACTTTCACAGGAATACTAAGGCCACCAGCTATTTTAATCATACATGTGGCCCCAGCATACAGCAGTTTTATTTTGGAAATAAACCATATTTTCCTCTAAGCTTTCAGCCTGTGCCACATCATTAACTTAAAGGTGCCCACGAACATTTTTTTACAAGATGTAATATAAGTCTAAGGTGTCTGCTGAATGTGTCTGTGAAGTTTCAGCTCAAAATACCCCATAGATTTTTTTTTTATTAATTTTTTTAACTGCCTATTTTGGGGCACCATTAACTATGCACTGATTTCACTCGACGCTGCCCCTTTAAGACGCGAGCTTCCTGTCACACGAGCTGTCAACTATATTACAGCGCATTTACAAAGTTCACACAGCTAATATAACCCTCAAATGGATCTTTACAAGATGTTCGTCATGCATGCTGTATGCATGCTTCGAATTATGTGAGTAAAGTATTTATTTTGATGTTAAAAGTTTAATTCTGAGTGAATCTGAGGCTGGGCTCCGTGGCTAACGGCTAATCCTACACTGTTGGAGAGATTTATAAAGAATGAAGTTGTGTTTATACATTATACAGACTGCAAGTGTTTAAAAAATGAAAATAACGGCAGTCTTGTCTCCGTGAATACAGTAAGAAACTATGGTAACTTTAACCGCATTTAACAGTACATTATCAACATGCTAACGAAACATTTAGAAAGACAATTTACAAATATCACTAAAAATATCATGATATCATGGATCATGTCAGTTATTATTGCTCCATCTGCCATTTTTCGCTGTTGTTCTTGCTTACCTAGTCTGATGATTCAGCTGTGTGCAGATCCAGACGTTAACTGGCTGCCCTTGTGTAATGCCTTTGATAATTGTTGGGAACGTGGGCTGGCATTATGCAAATATTGGGGCGTACACCCCGACTGTTACGTAACAGTCGGTGTTATGTTGAGATTCGCCTGTTCTTCGGAGGTCGTTTAAACAAATGAGATTTATATAAGGAGGAGGAAACAATGGAGTTTGAGACTCACTGTATGTCTTTTCCATGTACTGAACTCTTGTTATTTAACTATGCCAGGGTAAATTCAATTTTTGAGTCAAGGGCACCTTTAACAAACTTATTCCACACCAGTCTGGGTCTTACTCTTATCAATATCCTCTGTTACATCTCCATGTTTATCAGGAACAGAACCACATCCAGCTTTCTCCACACTCACAGCATGTAAATTAATCTCACGCATCTCCTGCATCTTGCCCTCCTCCGTAGGAGGACTATATACGTGCAAGCTCAATTTTGACTCGACTCCTGATAGAAGAGCTGCACAATGGGAGAGTTTTACGTCAACAGGGAAACGTTACATATGCCTATGCTTTAATATTTCGCACTGAGGTTATTGTATATGGAAAAATGGCACAACAAAGCAAAAGGAAAGAAAAGGCTTTGTTTATTATACATTTTTAGACTTTTTTAGACTTTATTCAAGCTGTTAAACTAAGTCAGAGTACTGACTGTGTGCCGCTCCCTCTGCTTCACTGTTCACATCCTGTTTGTCAGACATTTAAGCATGGCTAGGCCATCACTTCACTGCAAAGTATTGCCAGTTTACCTGCCTTACCGAGCGTTTCTTTCATTTATTGTTTGCCATTCTGTTATGACCATTGCCTGTTTGTTCTGTTTCTGCCTTTGGATTGCCCTTCTGTGTTGTTGTTTGGATTGGACTGCCTTACTGTGTTTGAACCTCTGCCTGCCTCACGTTTATGTCTCTGCCTGTCGATTCGGCTTTGTTTGCTGTGGATTGCAATAAAACACTGCACATGGATTATAACGCCGCCTCAGCGTCCTCAGCGTTATGCAAAGTGTCTGAACAATTATGTTACCTCTGTGGCATTTAGCTTAAAAGCATGCACATTTAGAGAAATATTTATGGATTCTCATATGTTTATGTCAGTTTTCGGTAACACTTTAGAATAACTCACGCTATGAAGCATTAGTTAAGCATTAGTAAATAGTTAATTTATCATTTATAAAACATTAATAGACATTAGTAAGCCATTTATAAATACAGCTATAAATGCTTTGTTCTTGATTTATAAGCATATCTATAATGAGTTTAATAATTGTATTTTCATACTTTATTAATGATCAATTTATCATTTCTAAATTATGTATTACATTATTCACAAAGCAGTAATTTAGGAGTTGTCAGTGGTTCATAAGATCATTTAGGAAGTGTAAGTAAATGATTAATAAAATATTTAAATGTACATTTATGCATCTTATTATTTAGACATATAGTATTAGTTACTCAGTGTGTTAATAAATGCTTTATTAACATATTCCTAGTGTCAAAACTACCTCAATACTAACTTTAAAACATTAGAGAACAGCAGTGCAGAAGATCACTGAACCTTTAAATCTCATTTATAAAAGCTTTACAAAGCATAAATAGTCCTCACTTTAGATGAGCTCACAAAAATAGTTAACTGACCACTTCTAAATGTTTTATAATTACCTGAATTAATCATGAATTGCAGTACACTCTAAGAAGAAAAGGTTCAAAAATGAACCTTTTGAGGTTCCTGGCGATTGCAACTGTGGGGGAACCTTAAAGGTTCATTTTTGAACCTTTTTAAAAAGGTTCTAATTGGAACCTTCACTTAAAGGTGCATTAAAGCCCATTAAGGTTCCATTTTGAACCTTTTCCTTTTAGATAGCAATAACATATATTAATAATAATTATTAAAATATAATATAAAATATACATTAACTATATGTCTTATATATAACTTGTATAACTATATCTTAATCCCATTTCAAAACATTGAATACAGAACACAATGATTGTCTATAAAATGTTTAATACATAAATATAAAATGTGAGCACAGGCACCAATGGACAGAGAAAAAAGGAAAATTGTTTGTTATCATTCAAATAAATAAATAAATAAACAATCAAATAAATAAATTCATTCATTAATCTATACATTTCCATCAACCTTTAACAGAATGTAGCTGAATATCTATCATTTTTATATTATTTTTAATAATTTAATTTTTAATTTATATATAATTTTTAAGATAATGTTTAAACAGGACATTTTTATTTTTCAAATAATGTTAAGAGTGTTTCTCGGCTTTGAAGCATATTCAAGGTTGAAGATTAAGTACATTGTCATTAGAATAACATGGTCATATGACCTGGTCATATCGTCTACTTCACAGACTTTCTCCCCTTGCATCATTATTTCTAAAACAGACCGCATCCAAGTGTAACCCGTGTGGCTCGCTTATGCCCAGCGTGATGTGCGGCCAGCGACACCGGGTATTAAAACTTGGTCTGCGTTGTGTTACGTTGTGTTGAATGAAGAGACAGACACGGGACAGCAAGCAGTCGATTCACTGGATCTTTTTACTGAGTAAAAGAGAAAAATAAGCAGCCTCAGATTGAGTGGCCCTTATATGACTCTCTTCCATCGAATCACATTTCAAAAGGGCGGAAGAAAACATGAACATAAGGAAAATAATATAGAAAACATACCTGTTTAACAGAGACAAATAAGCAGCCTCAGATCCAGTGGCCCTTATAACACTATAAAACAAATATGGTGCGCCTCCATTACCATGTGCTTGTTTCACATAAAAGACAGAAATATACCTCAAAGAATGTAAAATATCAAAAATAATCCCAAGGATAGATAAAACAGTACTTTACACATAAGTTTGGGTTGAAATAAAGATATAAAAGATATAATTAACATTAGGATTAAATAAAATTAACAGGATGACAAAAGAAACCTACCTCTTCCATCGAATCACATTTCAAAAGGGAAGAGGAGGAGACAGGACAGGAAATTAGGTCATACTGTGACCTCGCATCACTTAAAGGAGAAGCGCACCTTTAGATCAGGTATCATAAAACGTATATGAACAATTTTGTGTGAATTATAACAATATTTACTAGTATACTTTGTATACCTGTTACACAAGGCACATCCATTTACAGTATATACAGCACAGGGTTGGGTGTACGTGGTTCCTAAACAAGAAGAGAATAATGTTATATTCAATATAACATGTATGTATTCAATATAAACGTATTAAATGATACATAATTTCCATTATTATTTGCTTTTAAGTCACAATTTGAAACACAATTTTACTCACAACTGAGGTGACATTAAGGGCTGGATATCATGATAATATTTCCTTTGTGGAGTGATGTTTCATATAGTCTGTCCTCTCACTCTTTGTCCGTGTCATTTAGTCCTCTAAAAGGATTTGGTGATCATCAAGCATTTGGTTTTCATTTTATCCAAGTGGATCCCAACGCTGTAATCATCTTCTCCTGAATAAATCTACCCACAAAAATATGTCTGCTATTCTTAAAAAACTTAAGTTGATTCTGTCTGGGACACTTACCCCAACTGCCCTTGACCTCTTTTGATACACATCTTGGTCAGACAGATTGTCCATCTAAAAAAACAAAAGAAATATATTATTACGCAAGTGTGTAATTTTAGAGAATGGTGGAGAGTAAAAACAGTTCTCTATATTTCCAGGTCTCCAACAAGCGAACAATTAAACAAGGTGTGTTCAGCCATTGTTACAAAATACCAGTGCCCGGTTGCATAAAGAGAGTATTTTTGGTGTTCCAGAAAAACAAAAATAAGGACTTAAATAGTGATGATGAGTGTGTCGAATCAGCGGTTCGGAGCGCCAAAGTCACATGATTTCAGCAGTTTGGTGGTTTGACGCGCAATCCGAATCATGATTCGACACGCTGATTCATAACGTTCTGAAGCTTAAAGGGGGGTATAATGCTATATTCTGACTTATTTACACTGTTAAAGGGTTGGATTCTCATGCTAAACATGGCCAAAGTTTCAAAATACGAGTTGGACGAATGACGGAGTACTGTATTTCTGTGCCAAAAATACTACACCAGCTTCCTGCAGCAGTATTTTGAATTCGGCCATCACTAAATAAGTTGTTATTTAGTTTTTGGCACACCAAAAATATTCTCATGGCTTTATAATATTAATATTGAACCACTGTACTCACATGAACTGATTTAAATGTGTTTTTAGTACATTAATGGATCTTGAGAGAGGAAATGTCATTGCTGGCTATGAAGGCCTCACTGAGCCATCGGATTTCAACTAAAATATCTTAATTTGCATTTCGAAGATTAATGAAGGTGTTACAGGTGTAGAACGGCATGAGGGTGAGTAATAAATGACATTATTTTCATTTTTGGGTGAACTAACCCTTTAAGGTGCTTTATGCAACCGGGCACAGATAAGAGACAAGACTGGAAGAGTGTATGTAAGAACATGTCAAAGAGCCCTTCAGTTTATATATATTAGCCATGTAAGTGAAAAGGTGTTATTTCATTTGGCATACTTACATCTACAATACTTGCCAAATTTTTAGTGTCACAAGTCCTTGGACCCTTGGTAAAATACCCCATTTCCTTACTTTGCTAAACCTGCTACGAATTTAATTTAGTCTTTCAATACCAGTCAAATGTGATCTTTCTTGAATTAGTTTTTAAGCATCTCATGCCATGTGTCGCTTACCTGGTTCCTTACCTGTTCGTCTCATAATTGAGATCCCTCACTTTCATCATCCTTTGTCTTCAGTCCAGACCAATCCGCTCACCATCATCTACAAATACAAAGAGACTGTTATCATCCAGCTAAGTTCATTCAACCTGTCATCATTCAATCTACTAACCTGTTTATTCTCCCCATCTCTGCCACCTGCAATAATAAACCTTTGTGAACTGTATTACCTCTGTTGTCTCCTTCTGTCCGTGACACCATGACTCCTTTAAAAATAATATTATGTAAAATACTATAAAAGGTTTTATGAAACTGCAGGGCTCTTTGACACGTTCTTACATACACTCTTCCAGTCTTGTCACTTGTCACCAGGGCTAAACTAACCTTGTTGTATTGTTTGCTTGCTTTACCTGAAATTAAAGAAAGGCAATTTTAACCTCCATCTTTCTTTAAAATTATGCACTTACCTGTACTTCACTGTTGGAATTATGTGCACATCTGATCAAACAGATTATTTTTTAACTCCATTTGCTTTGTGATAAAAAAAGTAATAAATACATTTTATAAAGAAAAAAAATCTCCACTCTCCTTAAGTTTTTTTTGTATTGCTAGTGGGGTAGCTGATAAATTTCTAGTCACCCTGTTTGAGCAATACGTTGTGTTGAGATTGATCCATGTGAAATACCAAATCAAGTCCTACAAAAAAACAAAAAACTGCAGAGAGGTGCATGTTATAATGGTACTACTAACAGCTCAGTAATTTGTAATGATAGCAATATAGTTTAGCTAAAAGTATGTGGAAACCTAACCATCACACCTATACAAGTTGATGGGCATCCCATTCCAAAACGGGAATGCAATATAAGTTTAAAGCAATGTAAGTTGTTTTGGATAACAGTGTCAACTAAATACATACATGTGAGAAAATGCTAGTCACTGAATTCTTCAGTACAACCTATTAAGTATTTAAAAAATGTAAATAATAATTAATAGAGGTGTCCACATACTTTTTTAAAACTTTAAGAGTAGATGTAATAAACTTACACATGAATGGTGTTTGTGGTCTTGGTAGGCATCTCAGTCTTTAGGTTTTCTTCTAATCTTATGAATTTAACTTGATCCTTCAATTTAGGGAATATTTTAGGTATCATAGTTTTCAGTTAGGTTCATTCAAGTGTCCGCATCAATTCCATTGTCTGTTAAAACAACAGGATTCAATAGGAGAATGTCATATCTTCTTAATTGTGAAAATGTCTGTTTTGCTGCAATGGGGAAGTTAAACAGAGTGTGCATTTTTGTGAGATAAACCTTGAAATGTAGGGATGATCACCTGGAAACTGTTGCCATCAACCAGTCAGCCACATGGATTTTCCAGTGAATCAGCTCTGAGCTCATTCTTGCCTCTATATGCAGAGAAATATTGCAATTTAGAAAACAATGCGTTATAAAATATGAATAAAAATAAACTTTTCATTTTTACTAAATTCTCTCTCTCTCTCTCTCTCTCTCGAGCGCGCGAGCAAACACACGCGCACACACAGTAAGGATAAAAAACGGGAAATATCTTGAAATAGTACATGTGGGAAAGGTGTAGTAAGTGGTACACCCGGAATTATTTCTCCAGGCCGTTAAATTGACAATATTGTGGCCGAATTAACACGACGTGTCTGCTTAGGCCCGTCGTCATTTATTCATTATCACACACCTTAAAGTTTATGACATTAAATAGGTGTTTCATAGCTTTTCAAAAAGTTAATAGTTTATTTGAGACGTTATGTTGTCTTACCTCAGATTTTTGTGTCGTTCCGCTCAGTCCCACTCGGGCCCGCTGCTGCCGCTTCAACATTTGTAACGGTTTTTTCCACGTGACCACTGACATCATTGCGCGAGAGAGACTTGTGGAGATTCAGTGCATTGCGTTGCGTACCAAAGCCCAGATGAAAACATTTAAAGCATTTTGAAGGATTTGCTTATTCATGCTTAAAAACGAAACAATATTAATAATCTCGTTTACTTTTAGTGAAAATAATGTACTTTTGAATTGCTAGTTATTTGTCAGTATTCTTATTTTGTAAAAACATTTAGGCACAAGCAATCTCAGCACAATGATTAACAACAGCTGTAGTAAAAGCAATAGTAGTAGTAGTAGTAGTAGTAGTAATGATAATAATAAACTAAATAAAGAAAAAAATAATCTTCCTGATGAAACCTTACACAATACAATTATGAAATGTTTTCTAAAACATGAGCTAATAACAAAGTAGATAAAGTTGGAACAGAAGGAGAGATGAAACACGTAAAATAAATTGCCTGTGCATCACACTTTACTCATGATTTTTGCTCTAAAACTGCATAGTGTCCTTTTCAATTGGGGACTATTTTTTTCGGTTGTCTAAGCGAAAGATATTGAACACAGTCTATTTTTAGGGCTAAGAATTTCACGTCACCTCTCCATTTAACATTGAACAGCTTCTTGTCCATTTATGAATGTAAAACTGAATTTTTATTCTTGGTCTTCTTAGTTTATGCTTTAAAAATGGACAAAAAACATGGTGTCTTTCAATGTTATGATGCAATTTATAGAAATGTGCGGGGAGGTCGGGGGGTACAGATGAAACACTGTATCGACTGTACACTCCAATCATATTAGAAAAGGTTCATAAACGAACCTTAACTATACACAGGTTCTAATATGAACCCTGTTACCACAACAAAGGTTCTAAAAAGAACTTCCAAATAACCAGTTTACCTGTAAGTTCAACTTTGAACCTTTTTGATAGTTAGAAGTTCATATTTGCACTGTAAAGTTCTTTATTGAACTCCAAAGGTTCGACCTCTTCTAAGAGTGTAGGAATATGTGTTAATAAAACATTTATTAGCACACTAAGTAACTATTACTATGTGTCTAAATAATAAGATGTATAAATGAATGTTTAGATAGTTTATTAATCATTTACTTACACTTCCTAAATGAACTACTGACAACTCCTAAATAACTGGTTTGTAAATAATGTAATACTTAATTTAGAAATGATAAATTGATTATTAATAAAGTATGAAAATACAATTATTAAACACATTATATATATGCTTATAAATCAAGAATAAAGCAATTATAGCTGTATTTATAAACTACTTACTAATGTCTATTAATGCTTTATAAGTGATGAAATAACTATTAACTAATGCTTAACTAATGCTTCATAGTGTGCCGTTATTATAAAGTGTTACCCAGTTTTCTATTCAGAGGAGTAATATTTATTCAATATTTATTGTCATCACTGTGAGCGCTGGATTCTGTGTTTTCAATTCATACTTGCAGCCGGAGGGCGCTCTGTACACCTTTAGTCCACAAATTAATCTATAGAAGAACAGGTCATGTGACAATCCAGAAACTAACCGAACTAACAGAGGCTCTAGAGATCGCTAATCATGGCTATGCAAAACACTTTTGAAGACAATAACTACACGATTGAGATGATGTATGCATGTATTGCCTCAAAATTTGTGTCTGTCACGTTCAACTCCCACACACTCCTAGCATGCACTCTGCGAGAGAGAGAGAGAAAGAGGGATTTGAAGAAAGACTGTAGAAAGAGAGCCATCTGACAGACATTACAAAAGAGAAAAGATCAAAGGAATAACACTGGAAAAAGAAGTGTTATGATCAGGCAAGAACAGGAGTGTCCAAACCTGCTCCTGGAGGGCCACTGTCCTGCAGAGTTAACTCCAGCTTGCCTCAAGTTTCTAGTATGCCTAGTAAGACCTTGATTAGCTGGTTGAGATGTGTTTATTTAGGGTTGGAGCTAAACTCTGCAGGACAGTGGCCCTCCAGGAGTAGGTTTGGACAGCCCTGCGGGCAAGAGCTTTAGGACCCACATTAATATTAGAAAAGTATTCCAGTGCTGGAGAGTCCTAATCGGGAAGGCTTGAATACGGACGCTGAGGTTACGTTGTTTCTGCTCCATACCCGAGTAACATTTGCTGTTTCACAGAACCAATATTTTATGCACTGTATGTATGTTATTTTTTTGTTCTTCCTTATAGTTTGTTCGTCATCTATTCACTTGTATTATGAACAGTATTAATTTTTGTAAACATTTTGTGTTTAATTTGGGGGCCTCTAAAAAGGCAGCAATAATTATTTCATCATTAAAAGTGACAAATTCAAGCAGTCATATATGGAAGCCCATTTCCGCCACTAAAAAAAAAAAAAAAAAACTCCACTAAAAAAAATAAAATAAAAACCCACAAAAAAAAAAAAAAAGATGAATTGCGACTTTTTATCTCAGAATTCTGACTTTTTAACTCACAATTGCGAGTTATAAAGTCAGAATTCTGAGATATAAAGTCACAATTGCGTGATAAAAAGTCAGAATTCTGAGATATAAAGTCCCAATTGCGAGTTATAAAGTCAGAATTCTGAGATAAAAAGTGGCAATTCATCTTTTTTTTTTTTTTTTTTTAGTGGCAGAAACGGATATGTACTTATCTTCTTTACTGAAAAAAGTCCCAACAGTACTGTTTTTAAGACATTTAGCACTGCTGTGGTGAAGAATCTTCAGTGTTCATAAGCCACCAATGCAGCGTTCATTTTTGATTAGAGATGGAAATGTTTTCTGTTGTTTCACCAGCTTGTGGTTATGAATGAATGCTTATTAGTGTAGGTGTGTGTGGTGGCTGTGATGATGGGAATAAATGTAAAACTGCATTATTTACATTTTTCTGTTCCTCTTTTTTATTTAGGAGGTCTATTTGGGTAAGATTTTCATGGTATCCACACACTGCCTCTTCAGTCTGTGGGCATAATCTTGCTTATGGCATTGCAAAGAGTATAAGCTTTCTTCTGCAACACAAATTGTATATATATATATATATATATATATATATATATATATATATATATATATATATATATATATATATATATATTAGGGTTGTCACGATATTAGATTTTTCACACCATGGTTATTGTGGCCAAAAGAATTCACAATATCAATATATTGCGATATCTATAGAATCCTTGGGGGGGAAAATTATCAGTCTAAATAATTTTTACTTTGTTTATTTAGTTTTTCTCTTTCAGGGTTGCTGCACATTTTTTAAAATCAAATTTAATGCTCTGTTCTGCTGTTCATAATTCTGAAATTTTCGTTGGCGAAATAAAGGGAAAAAAAAAACAATATTAACAATACTGTG
The DNA here is from genome assembly GCF_024489055.1 of Chanodichthys erythropterus. Lineage (NCBI taxonomy): Eukaryota > Metazoa > Chordata > Actinopteri > Cypriniformes > Xenocyprididae > Chanodichthys > Chanodichthys erythropterus. Next base: position 29,430,159 of record NC_090237.1, read on the forward strand.
TCTAAAATGTAACACATTGTTCATTTAACAATAAGTTGAAGGAACATTGCATTTGTGCTGACTTGGGGAAAATGGCACTCTTGCTCGTGTGATATTGTAACACATCTACATCTTATAATATGATATAATGACAAAAACTCATCAGGGCAAATTGCCGTGTATCTTGAATTTTGAGGGAATATAACTGCATGCATAGCTATATCACGCTGAACAAGACGAGTAAAGAAAACGCAGTAGGCTACTTATTAAAAAGAATCACCCTTTATTTAAATATATGAATTTAAATATAAAAAAAATATATATATGACATCACATCCTGATGTCCCGGGTTGACAGCCAGACCTTTTGACCAGGTTGGTAGACTGGAGCAGCAGAGCGTCTCAGCTCGGCTGTCATTCTGCGTCTGTGCAAGGCTCTCTGTAGCTGATGGTGAGCTGCGTCCCAGACCCTCTCGCTCTCTCAGAACCAGTAGTCAATGACTGGCACGTCCAATGGTTCCCCGGACTAAGAGAACTGGGAGGGAGTGAGTCCAGTAGTCAGTTGGTGGAGGGAGTTTTGGGCGTACTCGGCCCAACCCAGGAACTGGTTCCAAGAGACGATAGGCTTACGGTCACACCTAGGAGGGAGAAGGCGGCCTTCCATACTCTTGAAGTGAACTGGGGTCCACGGTCAGACACAATATCTTCAGGAATGCCATAGTATCTGAAGATGTGGTAAAACATGAGTTCGGCAGTTTCCATGGCAGTAGGCAATCCCTTGAAGGGAATCAATCTGCAGGACTTGGAGAATCTGTCGATTGCCACCAGAATGCAAGTATTGTTGTCAGAGGCAGGTAGGTTGGTGATAAAATCCACCCCTTGGTGTGACCAGGGTCTGTTGGGAACGGGCAGAGGAAGGAGCTTACCAGATGGCTCTTGGAGATGGCGCACTCCTGACATCCCTGTACGTACCTTCTCACATCCCTGGCCATGTTGGGCCACCAGAAGTGTTCTTTAAGCAACAAGAGGGTTTTATTGGCCCCTGGGTAGTCATTGCCCAGAGATGTGTGTGACGAGTCCAATGTCAGTGAGTACCGTGAAAGGGTGGTTAGCGCCCTCTAACCAATGCTGAACTCGTTTGCGACTGAGTGGTTTACCAGTTACGGAGTGGATCTGGTAGATGGACGGCGTTGTAGTGGTCTTGAGCTTGAGCTGGCGGCAGATGGCACCAGAGATGAAATTACCGGCTGACCTGGAGTCGAGGAGTGCATTGACTGGAATGGAGATATTGACAGCAGTAAGCATTACAACAGTAGTGAGTGGCTTCATTTTCTTCAGGGAAGGGAGAATTACACTCACCATGGATCGAGGAGGACGAATGGGGCACGAAGATATTACATGCCCAGAAGCTCAACAATATAAACAAAGCCCCCGGGACAGCCGCCTCTGCTGCTCAGCTAGAGTCAGACGATTATTCTCCAGTTGCATTGGTTCGTGGCCTGGTTCTGGAGGGCCGATGGACTCTGGCTGACGGAGGAATGGTGAGTATTGTGGCTGGCCCTGGTGCTCATTGAGACACGACTGCATACGAGTGGTGACTCTGATGGAGAACTGGATGAAGCATTTGAGGCCGATGCAATCCTCGTATGCAGTGAGATGTAATCCTTGATGATAAGTGGTGATTAAGGATTTCTCATGCCAGCCGCTGGCAGCCACGAGGGTTCTAAACTTGAGAGCATAGTCATTAACAGACATGGATCCTTGTTTTAGATGATAAAGTTGCTCACCGGCTGATGAATCATTTGTGGGTCTGCCGAATACCTCGTGTGTGATGATGAAGTTAATCAACGATTGGACTACTGGTGCATCCTGTGACCAAATCATTTCAGCCCACTGGAGTGTACACCTGTTGAGTTGGGATATAATGAAGGCCACTTTGGAGCGATCATCGGGGTCCAGGTGAGGCTGCATCTCCAGGACCAGCGAACACTGTAGTAGGAAGCCGTTGCAATCCTCCGCCAAGCCAGAGAAAGGCGCTGGTCTGGCCATGGGACTGGCATATGCCGGAGGAGAAGGAGTCAGCGGTGTTTATGGAAGTGATAACTGGTGCGGTTGCAAGTGGGTTGGTGGAGTCCGTCTACTAATTCCTGGAATGGGTCCGTGGAACTCATGCTGTGACTCGTCTGTGTTGGTCAGATCTTCTGTTATGGACAGATGGTGAGAGACACAGATAGCGAGTTGATGGTAATTTATTTGAGAACACAGCAGAGGATGAACAACAGAAGGTGAGCAGATGGTGAATATAGCAGTGATGACTGATTGACTGACGGAAGAGTCTGGCGTGTCTGTGACAATATGTTCTGCTGATCCTAAAGACTATTTTTCCCCCATACATTTTAAAGGAGAGGTCAAGGGCATTAAATTGACTGGAATTTTAGCATAGTGTGTTAAATTTTGAAAGAATTGTAGATGTCGGAATCTAATGGCTAATGCTATTTTTACCTAGTGCAAGCAATGACGTCGAAGGCTTATTTCAAAGTAATGTCATCAATAATTTGAACAGTCACGCTAAAAGTGTGTTGTCTTATTAACAAGTCAATTGAAGAAAAAAATTATCTACATTTTGAACTGGAGCTCCATCTCCCCCTTGAAATTCACTCCCTGGACTCAGAGACTCAGAGGGCAAGTCAGAGTTGACTCCAGAGTCGAACCTGGAATCAAACACCCAAGAGCAGACACTGAGAAAAGTGTGCCTGCAGCGGGAAAGCAAGACCTTGTGTTCACGGTGCAGTATTGGTGAGTGTTGGAAACTAGATAAGGTTTGTCCAAGAAGTCACTAGAAGCTTTTTTGAAAAAAATCACTAAGTTGGCAAAACCACTCAGTTCATAACTTTTGGTTATGTATATTTTCAATATGCTGTAATCACCTAGTTGAATAAAAGCCTCTTAAAATGAGCATCCACAGGCTGATTTCAAAATCCGGACATTTTCAGAGAAAGGAGACAAGATATTTTGATGATTAATATGTACAGAATTTTCCAAACTCAACAGATCTTGTAGTTTTAATCATAAGCCGATCTGAGAAAGCTGTATGGCTCATTAACATACGTGGCTCATAAACATACATGATTTTTTCACTACACGGTGTCAGTGCTCATCTAAACTAGAGACAGCGACAATGTGTGTGTGATACCTGAATAATAATAATTTGTATTAAATATTTTAATCATTATTTTGTGTCATTCTCATTGACAATCTGCCAAAATTCTTAATATCCAAAGTAGTAAATGCATTATACTGTTTAAGATTTATTAAATGATAAAGTCATTACATTTCTTTAAGGCAGTTACGTCACATTCATTCATCTATTTGGTAACACTTTACTTGAAGGGGTGTGCATAAGACTGACATGACACCTTCATTATCTTGACATGACACATGTCATGAATATGAAGGAGGTTTTTATGAATGTTTATGACAACTGTCATTAAGTGTCATTCGCTCAATTATGTCATTTTTAATGAAAAGATGACATTGTTTGAGATGTCCGAGTTATGACAACTTGACATAAACCAACACATCATAACCTGTCAGTGTCTTTGTCATGACAACTTGCAAAACATCATAAGCAAATTAGCAAAACATCATAACCTGTCATAAACATGATGTAGCAGATTAATTATCAAACTTAAAAAACTACTTAGCTTTATGGGTTAACATTACATTACATTATTTTGGTAACACTTCAGTATAGGGAACACGTATATAAACGATTAACTATGACTTTCCCTCAATAAACTCTTAATTTACTGCTTATTATAGTTAATTGTTAGGTTTAGGTATTGGGTAGGATTAAGAATGTAGAATATAGTTGTTACAGTACAGAAGGGACTAAGGCAGATGTAAAACAAACAGGTGATTTTATTGATGTCAGCAGAGTTATAACAGCAGTGCAGGTGATGAAAGGTGTATAATGGAGATTGTAGCTGTGTCCGAAACCGCTCCCTATCCACTATATAGTCCACTATATCGGGTGTCGGCCATTTTGTAGTGGTGTCCGAATTCTAAGTGAGTGACTTAATTCCCTACATTCGTTCACTACTTTTTACCCACAATTCTCTCTGATTTCGAGTGTACATTCGATGTACACTCGCTGAAGCACTATTTCCCAAAATCCAATGCGGAGAGGACTGTCGTTAATCATCAGTAGCGTATTCAAATCATAACGGTCGCCTGAGGGCGCTCAAACACCACCTCATCTGTGAGCGTGAGAGTTTATAACAAACTAAAAAAACTTTATTAAAAAGAATAAATGCATGAAATAATGTACACTTGTTAATGTGTTTATTTTTTGTTTACAGTATTTTATAGTATTTAATGATTATGAACCCATATTAAGCATGACAAACCAATTATACAATCAATTAAACTACAAAGCTGGCACGGAGGCATGTATGATTACAAAATAAAGTCATTATGATTGTTATTGTTATTAACATTATTTTATAATGTAAGTAACATGTAGGATAAAATTGTTTTATCGCGTCGAGCCGTTTCTGCGACAGCTCCAGCTCTCCGACGCACAGTGTATACGTCAGTGTCCGAATTCACTCACTTCATTTCGTTCACTCCATGCAGATATAGTGCACTCAAATGCCATACACTATATAGGGAATAGTGAATGAGTGAACAAGTGAGCGGTTTCGGACACAGCTGATGTCTTGCTGATGATTGCAGGAATGGAGAGAATGGATCGCGCTGGAGATTTGGAACACAGGAGACTGAAGACTTGGAATACAGGAGACTGGAGACACTCACACACACGAGGAGGAACACAGGAGGGAGACTGGAAACATCGGAGACAGGTAAGTAGTTTGTCTGGAGCCCTTGAGGTAAGCATACAGGTAAGTAGCAAACAACAAGACTGGACAGTGAGTGTGTGTGAGTGTCGGCTTCTTGAAGTGCTGGTGATTGCGGTGATGATGACGTGCAGGTGGCTGTGATTAGTATTCGGGAGATGGAGTGCGTTGGGATTGAGTGAGGGTGGAGCCTGGCGTGACTGTTACAGTAGTCATGCAGAATAAGGCATTAATATGTGCTTATTAATTACTAATAAATAGCCAATATTTTAGCCATATGAATGCTAATAGTAATAAGCAACTAGTTAAAAGACCCTAAAATAAAGTGTTACCATTATTTTATAACAGTGTCATCTTTTTTACGAAATTTGAAATTTTCTATTATCTGACCTTCTGTTGGAGGAAACTTTTCACTATTATAATTGCACTATTGCACTAATTGCTATTATAATCATGACAGCCAATGTCAAAACCAACCACATGACAGCTTAATGTAATGTTAACCTATAAAGCTAAATGATGTCAAGTTGTCATGACAAAGACACTGACAGGTTATGATGTGTTGGTTTATGTCAAGTTGTCGTAACAAAGACATCTCAAACAATGTCATCTTTGCATTAAAAATGACATAATTGAGCGAATGACACTTAATGACAGTTGTCATAAACATTCATAAAACCTCCCCACATGTCTTTCCACACCCGTAATACCTTTGTTCATCTTCGGAACACACTAAGATATTTTTGATTAAATATCCGAGAAGTATCTGACTCGTCCATAGACAGCAACCACCACTTTCAAGGTCCAGAAAGGTACTAAAGACATTGTTAAAATAGTCCACGTGACTGCAGTGGTTCAACCTTAATTTTATGAAGCGACAAGAATAGATTTTGTGCGCAAAAACAAAACAAAAATAACGCCTTTATTTAACAATATCCTCTCTTCTGTGTCATTCTCGTACTCTGTTTACATTCATTGGTTCCAGTTTCTACGTCAGAACACCAGCTCACAGCATTATTCAGAATGCACATTTGGAAGGGAACATTTCAGCAGATTGAAGATATGAGATGTAAACATATATATATATATATATTTTTTTTTTTTTTTTTTTTACACTTTTGACCTGCTGCTGTTGTTATAGAAGTGGAGGGTTTATACTATATTTAAGGTTTGGAACATTGGGTCTTCATTTCTGATATGCTGTTTAAGCATTTGGAAATAAGAACAGAAAGATCCATGATTTTGGTATTGGGTAAGCTTGTGTGAAAAGAATATTTAAGCATTTTAGAAACGTGTTAATTGACTGCATTTTGTGTGAAAACAACATGAGTCACAACAGATGGATGTTAGAGTTTTGAAAATGTGACTACAGATTGGACAAAAGTATAGTAGTGTCACAGTCACTCTCAGTCACCAGCTCAGTCACTCTGTCAGCACTACATTTCCTAGCATCCCTCCTGATCCACACCTGCACTCAGTAAACCATTACCCTGATTCCCTGCATACTCACCTTGAGATACTCACCTGGGATACTCACCTTGAGATACTTACCTGCCAATTCCCGATTCATCTTCTGTCGTCTGCCTTCTGTTCCACTTGTTTGTCTTCCCGGATCCTCTGCCCAGTCATCGCCGCCTTCACCGAATCTGCACAGAAATACTGCATTACCACCAGCTAACATTCTCTGTGACTGCGATCCTTACCTGTTTTGCACTGCCACTCAGCTGATCCTGCTTGCCTGAAATATTGCAATATGTTTATATTGTACTCACTTCATCTGTCTCCTTCTGTTTATGACAGTCAGCAATTAAAAAAAAAAACTAAAGAGCAAGAGAAGAAAATATAAGAAGACATGGACAGAGGGGAAGAAAAGAGCAAAGTGTAGTAGGTAGAAGAATGAAGACGGGTTTCAGAAGGATCCAGCATTCACAGCTTTTTTTTTTTTTTTTTTTCACTATGCATAACTTGTGAAAATATATGCTGTGACATTGATGTAGCAAATTAGCTCAAATGGAATTATTATTTAATTTATAGGGAATTATGAAAGAGTCACTTATTTTATGACCGAGCAAATGGATCGCCCAGCGTTCATTTGAACGGGCCGTAACTATCAGCTCTGTAGCGGATATATCCGAACTATAGTGAAAACACTATTTATTAGCAAGGTAACATAGATCGGCAGTTTAAGACATTAAATTCATAAGCACATAACACAAGACACTCATCGTTATACAACCATACTCTTCATTAAAGAACTTTGAAGAACACGACTAAAGAACAAAAAAACAAGTGTATTTATCAAATCAACAGAGAACACACTTATAGTTCTGATGTTAGTATTTTTTTTTTCTTTACATCTTACCGTCCGCAGAAGAACGCTGGGAGAGAACCGCTCCAGCTCCAACCTCTGACGCGTCGACCTCCACCACAAACTGACGAGAGGGATCAGGGGTCACCAAAATGGGAGCCGAAACAAAGCGGCTTTTTAGGTTGGAAAATGCAGCCTCGGCTGCACTAGACCACCTGAACGTCAGCTTGGTGGAGGTCAAGGCAGTCAAAGGAGCGGCCAGCTGGCTGTAATTGCGAATAAAACGCCGGTAAAAATTGGCAAAACCCAGAAACCTCTGTAGGGCCTTACGGGAGTCTGGAGTTGGCCAATCCACCACAGCCTGAATCTTGTCGGGATCCATACGCACTCCCTCGGACGACACGATGAACCCCAAGAACGGAACTGACTGTGCATGAAAAACGCATTTCTCCGCCTTGACAAAAAGCCCATTCTCTAGCAGCCTCTGAAGCACTCGTCTGACATGCTGAATGTGTTCCTGGAGAGACGAAGAAAAAATCAATATGTCATCCAGGTAAACATAAATGAACTGATCAACCATGTCTCTCAGCACGTCATTGATGAGTGCTTGGAAGACCGCGGGAGCGTTGGAAAGCCCAAAAGGCATAACCAAGTATTCAAAGTGCCCCCTGGGGGTATTAAAAGCGGTCTTCCATTCATCCCCCTCCCTGATGCGAACCAAATGATAGGCGTTGCGGAGGTCCAACTTAGTAAAAAAGGAAGCTCCCTGCAACCGCTCTAAAGCTGAAGACATCAGCGGCAAAGGATACGTATTCTTTGCCGTGATGTTATTCAACCCCCGATAGTCAATGCAAGGCCGCAGGGAACCATCCTTCTTACCCACGAAGAAAACCCCGCGCCTGCCGGAGATGAGGAAGGGCGGATGATCTTGGCTGCAATATTTCTCCATGGCCTCCCTCTCCGGAACGGAAAGAGAGTATAACCTGCCCTTAGGCGGAGACGTACCTGGCAATAAGTCTATGGCACAGTCATAGGGACGATGCGGAGGAAGAGAGGCAGCTCGAGACTTACTGAACACTTCCTTCAGGTTCAGGTACTCCTTGGGCACGTTAGACAGGTCCATGGATTCCTCCTGCAACACAGAACACAACACAGATGAACAGGCAGACACCAAACAACACGCATGACAAAAACTCCTCCACGCACAAACAGTGTTCAGTTGCCAGTCAATGTGAGGGTTGTGACGTGACAGCCAGGGATGACCCAACACCACAGGAGCCAGAGGGGAACTGATTAAAAACAGTCTAATGTCCTCCGTATGATTACCCGAAGTGATCAGTCTACTCAGAACAGCGGCAGGAACCCAGGAAACGAAAGGCAGAACTGAAAGGAACACAGCGTGAGCACACAGAACAATCCGACAATGAACGAACAAACACAGAGACATTAAATAGCAGTGCTGACAAGCAACAGCTGCCGCTGATCACCAATCAGCGCTCGTGAGTTGCCCAGCAACCACACGTGACAGTCAAGACACACACACCCACACACACACACACAATAACAACAGAACGGAATCCACAGACCTGCGAACCGTGACAACAGCAGTGTGTGAATGAATCAAACAGAATCAGAATGTATGAAGCGTGTGTGTTCCACACGGTGTCAAAGTTGGGTTTTGTTAAATTAATGTAAAGCTTTGAATGAAGTGTTTCATTTTGCAAATGATCTGAAGTGTTGTGCTACTTTGGTGTAGGGTTGTGTTAATTGTGTGTAGTGTTTTGACAAACCGGGCCCTGTTTTCAAAATTGTGCTTAAGCAATCGTAAAAAACTGTAATTGTTTTGAGAGCAACTACATTCAGCTGGAGAAATGTGTCAAATCCATTGAGAAAAACTTTGTTGTTTACAGTTTATCTATTAAAATGTACATTCCCTAAACCTACTTAAACAGAGTGACACAGAGCTGATGTTGTTTTCTTCTCTTTTGTATCTTGGGTTTGTCATGCTTTATTGAGAACAAAATAAAGATGTTTCAAAATAAGATGCCTCAAACACTTTACCTCATTTAAAGTGGCAGTGGTAGGGGCTAGAGCTTGGAAAATGTTTAACTAAGAGGTATTTGTGGGGTTGACTAATCTCTGCTTCAGTTAAGCAAAGCAGATCTCGAAGAAAATAACATATCTTTCTGTCTCTGTTACTCTCTGTACTGGTGAAAGTAAAAGTATGTTTCACACTTCCTCTTTTCAAATCGTTCTTGCTTAACCAAATAGTGTTTTTTATCTTTTGCTCACAGTTTTTCACATTTTGAAATCAGTGTATGGTTTAGGCCTTTTCCAGCCAGTCGACTTAATTGCAAATAAGACCGCATTTAGAAGGTAAAAATGAAAAAGAGTATATTACATCTGATTTACCATTTCAAAGTGATTTTTGGATGCATTCTATTTAACAGAAGACTTATTTCCATTTTTGTCAATTTCCATACATTTAACCGCTTTTGTAACATTTCAATTGTTAAAAATGGTCTTCACTTTATTTTGAAATGTTGTTTTTTTATTTTACAACTTGTTTTCTTTTTTCACCTAAAGGCAAACCCTGGAACATGATGGGACCTCTGATTGTTCATTTGCTTTTACAAGGTATAGTACATGTTGTTTTGTTTCTCTTCTTCATAAAGTAGTTGATAAGGGTATTCATCCTGAAAATCTGTAGATTTTCTTTTCTTTTTTTTTTTTATTTATACTTTTTAATCTGACCTCAGCAACCTTTCTCAGGTTAGATTATTCAGTGTCTTTATTTTAGAAGATTTCTGCTTCTTGGTAATTTCACTGTGTCTAATGGTTGCACACTATGTTGCTATATTTCAGGTCATGCATTTGTAGAGCTTTAGTATTTAGGGGAGAGCGGGGCAAAACCTAACATGGGGTCAGTTTTAACACACATTTTAAATGTGTCCACATGCTAGCATGATGAAACTTAGTGTATTTACTAGTTGCCATATCACCATTATCATTATATTGCTATAGTCACCAATATCTGTTGAGAAACCATGGGAAAGAAAGGTGAATAAAGACTGAGAGACATGAACATTCAGAAAATATTATTTTAAGAAATTTACAGCATTCGTACTTTCTCGTCTATATTGTCTCCTGTTCTGTGTGAGCTGTGAGTGGAGGGAGGGGCTGTTTTGTTCAGCTCTGTGTTTTTCTGAATGCCTGAATATGTTTCTTCATCTGTTTGCCTGTATTGTTTTGACCCAGGCTATATAGCTTTAGTTTGCAGTGTGTTCATTGGGAAACTACAAAATTATTTAAATTAGAATTTCTAAAACATGCTGTTATTGTACATGGAGAAAACAATTGTTTAATTGACAAAATATTTTAGTTTGTCACTTATTTTTGATGAGATCCAAGAGTTTTTTTTTTTTTTTTTTTTTTTTTATCGCCCATAGAAAGCAACATATTTATCATCATTCAAGGTCCAGAAACAGCATAGGAGAATGCTGAATGATTCAATACAATTCCCCAAAAATCACACTATGGGGAAAAAAAAACAAACAAACAAGTAAAACACAAATCAGTTACAAACAATTAACTTTTAATATCTATACTTTTTACACAATACAAAAGACAAATATCGGAACTTATGATTAATACAAATGTTTTTAACCACTATTTTTAAGACAGCCACTGGCCCAAGATTCTCCATTTGTGATGAGCATTTAACAGCAGCATCCAACAATAAATGTATTCTTATTAAAGATATAAAAGTTATTCAGTCTAGAAAAGCATGCCACTACAGATTTGAGTTCTTATGCTTGAATGGTTTATTACACTTGAATGAATGATAGCATGATCATATACTTTAGCTTTAAGGTTGACAGAAAAAAAGATTATTGTAATTGCATTAAATATTAAAACACATTAAACTGAAAAAGAAATATGCATGCATTAACACATTTTGACAGCCCTAATAATAATACAGTTAGAATATGTTCAACCCAAAAGTAATCGATGCAACTGAAATTAAAGTAATCATAATTGTTTTACTAAAAATGATCATCTCAAGTGTTAAATGTTTTTTTTAGAATATGGAGTCGACTATCAAGAATGTTTTCGCAGACAGTTACTATACTTTTTAATTAAAAAAACAACAACAAAAAACAACAACATCTGAATTACATTCATTTAATCTCCATCAGTTATAAATGATCTGGAACTAAATGAAACAAATCTCTCTCTCTCTCTCTCTCTCTCTGTGTGTGTGTGTGTGTGTGTGTGTGTGTGTGTGTGTGTATGTGTGTGTGTGTGTGTGTGTGTGTGGTCCAGGTATATAGAGCAGAGGCAAGGGCACAACAGCTGTCTAATGTGCTCTTCTGCAACAAACCAGGACAACACAAATCCTCTAGTGGACATATACTGAATCTATGGCATGTTTTGTATTATATTCATGGTATAAAGAATTTTTATGACTTCAGCATAATTGTAATCCATCATTTGTATAAAAAATGTTGTGTGTGTCCTCCCCCCCCCCCCCTTTTTAATTCAAAAGAATCCTCTTTTTGTGTTCTTTTACGCCCTCTTATATAATCAAAATAGAATATTTTTTTAATATAAATTTCACTGTATTTAAACACAGTTTTATTTGTAATCAAAGCTTATACAACAGTATAGTTTTTTATCATTAAATTTGACATTCAAACAGTCAGAAGCTGTTATGTGTTACTTGATGATTCAACTTGGGCGTTAATTTACATGACGTGTTTTCAAAGTGCCTGTTTTTGAACATTACCATTATTGTATCAGTGTAAACTAAAAAAGGGATTTTGTGAAAATGACATCATGTGTATTATGTGTTCAGTCTATAGTCACATAGTGTTTTTTTACAAAGTGGTGTTACCAACTACTGGCCTGGCATGAATAATACAGCATTTTTTAATCGTTTTCATGGATCCGTGAGAAAGGGAATCGTTTTGACAATAATGTTGTCTGTGCAGGAAAAATGCAAAGGAAAAACTTTTTTTAGTACATTGGTATCAGATAAGCCTAGTTATTGTCAAAAAAAACCCCACAGTGCTATTTCATTATGTGAACACCTGAATCCCTTCATGAAGGGCCCTACCACAAGTCTGTTAGCAAAGGATACAGGAGATGGTCTCTTCAAGGAAGTCATTTTATCATTTGTGGTCAAGTGACCTGAATGGAGAATCCTCACTTTAAAGCTAGATATGGCGGGAAAGGTCGAGTTAACGTATAAACAGAATAATTCAAGTTGTTTTGTTGTGATATATTACACACATTTTCGTCATGCATTTCATAAATATGTTTTGTAGGTAAGAAATGTTTTAAAAGGATAGTTCCCCCGAAAATGAAAATTATCCCATGATTTACTTTCCCTCAAGCCATCCCAGGTGTATATGATCTTCTTTCAGACAAACACAGAGATATATTTGAAAATATCTTTAGTCCTACAAAGGTTTATAATGGTTGTGACTGGGGAGCCATGTTTAAAAAAAAAATGCATCCATAATCAAAATAATCCATACACACTATTGAAACACCATTTAACAATATGTAGGCTATACCCTATTTTGAGCCTAAAAGGTTATGTGTTTGAGAGAACATAGAAGTTGTCAAAAACAGTGTTTTTTTGTTTGTTTGTTTGTTTTTTTGTCAATATGCACCACTAGTGGCCTGACTGTGACCATGTGGCATAGACTTGACCTCTATGTCTTCATCTGTTTGAGATACTGCGAATAACAAATGATAGAATAGAGTCTACAAACTCTTTCAATGTTTATTTTTGCTGAACATTTACTGTATCTTTATTCAACTTGGCTAAAATTATTGGTAACTGAAGATGTTAGAATTGTTTATATATTTTAACAAATTATCAAACAAGTTTCATGCAAAAAAAAAAAAAAAAAAAAAAAATGCACAAATTAAAACAAATTAAAATCACCTTGGCACCAGGAAAGTCTAGTATCAATTGTTTCGAGTACATGGTTTGATATCTAATGCAATACAATTTAATGAGTGGTTATTGCATCATTTTAAATATTTTATTCACAGTATACTTGGATATTTTTTTACGCAATAGTTTTATACAAAAATGTGTATTTGAAATGTTGCTTTGACCTTGTGACAGACAGGTCTCTGGAACATCAGTGGAGAAGTGACGTGATGTTGTTGTGGTAGCCGCCATCTTTTGTGTGTTCTCTGGCGCGGCAGCCATTACATGAAGCCACTCAGTTGCAATTCCAGATCAATATATCGTTCTAATGTCCCATCAGGGTCATGCAATGGCATGACGGAACTGAGCGGATCAGACAGTCCACCGCAAAAGAATATCATGAGGCGTTCCTCATTAAAACAAGTTAACGGTGCCAGTTCAATAAAGTCCTCGACATAATCCTCTATCGCTCTTTCTCTCAATGACCTCTCAATGTGTGTGTATGTGACTAGCTTATATAGTTCAGGTAATGCGTGGTACTGTAGCTGGGTGTGGTGATTAGAGTTAGCTGATTGGTGGAGTGAGTGCAGGTGATTGGCAGAGAGGATTATGGGAAGTGTAGTCTGGGACTGGAACGTGACAGTCATTATGGGGTATTGTTTGTAGAATTTTAATAATGAATTTAATCCCTTTTGGTATAAAGCTGTAACATAACAAAATGTGGAAAAAGTGAAGTGCTGTGAATATTTTCTGGATGCACTGTACTCGGTAATGATTTAAAAATTTGGGTGGAGCATATTTTTCTGAATCAAGAAACAGACTACTGTACTGTATGTTATAAATCCAATACACATCTGAAGCTACAGTTTCAATAGGTCCTGACATTCTCCACTAGGAGAATATACTCAGTATACTCAGTATGCTTATGGATTGCTCTCCTCCACAAAGGCAGGGTTGCACATTTCCCAGTTCTGCACTGAAAATTGTTCCTGTTCAGGCTCCAGTGCTGATGGCAGATGGCAGTAACGGAGGTGTTCCCTTTCGTGGGAACTGTCGACGCTGCGTGGTAACGCATTGGGAACCTTCTGCGTGATGTCGTCACTGAAGCACTCATGTATCTAACCAATCGCGTAGCGAGACGTCAGAGACGGGTGACGTCACGGACCAGGAAACTATAAAGCATACCCGGATGCAGTGCACGCTAGCTTCTGTGTCTTCAACAAAGCGCTCTATGTTATCTTGTCTGTCTTATTTGGTGTTGTTTGTCCCGTATTTACTGACAAAATATCTCTTCGTCTGAGGACAAGAGTTGCACTAACACCACACACATATATATATATATATATATATATATAAAGACAGTTATAATGGCAGAAGAGAAACAATTCAGGAAGTGTGTGCATCCCTGTCCCAGATATATTCCTGATGGGGACACACACGATATGTGTGTCGTTTGTCTGGGGGTTGAGCATGCCCAGGCAGCTCTCGAGGGAGCTGTCTGTGTGCATTGCGAGAGACTAACCCTCAGAGTGTTGAGATCTCGCCGGGCACTCTTCGAGGAGGGTGCCTCGGCGAGCGTTCCCCGCGGGTCGGGTCCTGCTGCTGCTGAGGCGCAGCGCCGGCTGTCGTCATGGGGTTCGCAGTGTCTCTTCTCAGGCGGCAGAAGCACGCGTTGCGGTTTCTTCCCTCCGGAGAGAGGCACTGGCGCTTCACCTCTCTTCCTCCGAGGAGGTTGATGTGGTGAGCGTCGAGACTGGGGAAGAGGACCTGCCATCCTCTTCCCCAGCATGTGAGGAGCTCCTGGAGGTAGTGACCAGAGCTGTTGCCAAGTTAAAAATCGATTGGCCAGCAGAGCGGGCAGAGCCTAGACCTAAAAGTAAGCTGGATGAGCGCTTTCTGCCCGCTCGGTCGCTACCCCAGCGTCGGGGTTTGCCGTTTTTCACGGACCTCCACACTGAGGTGTCGAGGTCGTGAAAAAGGCCCGTGCAACATTGCGTATTCAGCCCCCAAACATCTGTATATAGCAATATAGTGGGGTTGAAACGGCACGGTTATGCGGCGATGCCCCGGGTTGAAGAGACGCTCGCGGGCTATCTCTCGCCCGAGTCGGCATCGACGCTAAAAGCCCCGACGTTGCCCACCAAGCCCTTAAGAACTACATCAAGCTGGGCAAAGCATATACGGCAGCAGGTCAGGCGGCGGCATGTCTACACACCATGTCGCTGCTCCAAGCCTATCAAGCAGACCTGCTGGGGGAGATTGATGAGAGCGGGGAGGCCACATATGATTGCATCCAAGAGATCAGGATGGCAACTGATCTCGCTCTCCGTGCCACCAAAGAGACGGCCAAAGAAATCGGCCGGTCTATGGCAGCCTTGGTGGCCACGGAGAGACATTTGTGGCTGAACCTCTCGGACATAAGGGAGCGAGACAAAGCCGCTGGACGCGCCGCTGTCCCCTGCGGGCCTCTTTGGCGACGCTGTAAATAGAGTCGTCGAGAGATTTCAGGAGGCGAAAAAACAGTCAGCTGCGTTCCAGAAGTTCATTCCCCGCCGCTCTATTCCTCCCGAGGCTGCTGAGCGGGAGCAGCCTCGGCCGTCCACGAGCTCCTCAGCGCACCACAGAGTGCAACAGAAAGTGAGCGTGGCCACCCAAGCTCCCCAGCAAACAGCTTGGGGATCGGGTCGGTCCGCTCACAAGAAGCCTTCCAAGGGCAAAACGGACCTGCGGGCCGTTATTATCGCCAGGAAGGCTTCGAAGCGGTCCTGACATCTGTGGGTCAGGACCCAATGAGGGTGGTCCCCTCCGGAGGAAGCTGGGAAAAAAATACATCTAATCCCCGCTCCCCTTCGGCACCCTCAGGGGATCAGTCCGTCAACCCTGCCACCCAGTGTGCGAGGAGGGCCGGCCACTTGATTCGGTTGTCATCTGCCGGCGTGCCGCGTCAGAGCACAGAGCCAAGTGCTCAAAAAACACCAGAGACCAGTCTCGAGAGACTGGTTCCCTTAGTAGATTTTTTGGCAGAGTGGAAACTACTTCCAAATATATCAAATTGGGTGCTGCTCATGATAGAAAAGGGTTACAGAATACAGTTCGGGTCTCGCCCGCCCATATTCAACGGGGTCCTTCCCACAGTGGTGACCCCCGAGCAGTCTCTGGTGATGGAACAAGAGGTTATGACACTCTTGCAAAAAGGAGCTATAGAAAGGGTCCCTCCTCCCAGCAAGCTGTCAGGCTTCTACAGCCGTTACTTCATTGTTCCGAAGAAGGATGGAGGACTACGTCCTATCATAGATTTACACGTGTTAAATCGCTCAATCCAGAAGCTCAAGTTCAAGATGCTTACACTCAAACAGATTATCCCACAGATCAGGTCCAAGGACTGGTTTGTGGCGATAGACCTGAAAGATGCATACTTTCATGTGTCCATCCATCCTTCTCAAAGGAAATTCCTCAGGTTTGCTTTCAGGGGCGAAGTTTACCAGTACAAGGTTCTTCCGTTTGGCCTATCGTTATCACCCCGCACATTCACGAAGTGCGTGGAAGCGGATCTGGCCCCGCTGAGGCTTCAGGGCATCCGCGTACTGAATTACATCGACGATTGGTTGATTCTAGCTCAGTCAGAGCAACTGGCAGTCCAGCATCGAGATGTTGTTCTGCGTCACATGGAGAGGCTTGGGTTGAGGCTCAACGCCAAAAAGAGTGTGCTAGTTCCGGTTCAAACTATCACTTATCTGGGTGTAGTTTGGGACTCCACCACGATGCGGGCACATCTGTCTGCCATTTTAGCAGCCGTGAAAGGGGTGAAACCAGGTCTCTCCCTGAGAGCAGCTTACATCCCGGGGCGCCAAAATATGGGAGCGGACGCCCTGTCGAGGCAGGGCCCGAGGCCCGGGGAGTGGAGACTTCACCCAGAAGTGGTGGATCTCCTATGGAAAAATTTCGGTCGCGCAGAAGTCTACCTCTTTGCCTCGGGGGAGTCAACCCAGTGTCCACTCTGGTACTCCTTCACCCATTCAGTACCTCTGGGGCTGGATGCCATGGTACAGACGTGGCCGAGGCGGCGTCTGTACGCATTTCCCCCGATCGCCTTGCTCCCGGGAGTTCTGGAGAAAGTACGCCGGGAGGGAGTCAGCCTAATACTGGTGGCCCCCTTTTGGCCAACCAGAATATGGTTCTCGGACCTAGTGTCCCTATTAGACGGCTCCCCAATGGAGCTTCCTCTCAGACAGGACCTCCTGTCACAAGCGGGCGGTCGGATAATACATCCCCGCCCAGAATTATGGAAACTATGGGCCTGGCCTCTGAGGGGGCCAGGTTCGTAGATGCTGGTCTCCCAACCGAGGTTGTGGAAACCATATTAAACTCCAGAGCTCCCACCACGAGGAAGCTTTATTCATACAAGTGGAATCTGTTTTCTGCCTGGTGTAGACGCATTAATGTGGACCCTGTCCACGCCTCTGTTAGCCACGTGCTTACATTTCTTCAAGAAAAGTTCTCGGAGGGCTTATCCCCTTCAACATTGAAGGTTTACGTTGCGGCTATATCTGCCTTTCATATTCCCCTTGTAGGTGGCCTCTCGGTGGGTCGAGACCCCCTGGTCACTCGCTTCCTCCGTGGCACACTGAGGTTGAGGCCTCCAGTGCGCACAAGGGTTCCGGCCTGGGACCTGGCCGTGGTTTTACAAGGGTTGGCTGAGGCGCCCTTTGAACCACTAGAGGAGGTCCCTGAGAGGTTCCTCACTCTAAAGACTATCTTTTTACTTGCTATCACTTCTTTGAAAAGGATAGGAGATTTACAAGCACTGTCAGTTGCTCCTTCATACCTCGAATTTGCTCCAGGAATGGTGAAAGCATTCCTGCATCCTAGACCGGGCTATGTCCCTAAGGTCCCTACCCCCCAGGTCCCATTGTGATCCAGGCTTTCTGTCCTCCTCCCTTTAAATCCTTGGATCAGGAAAGACTGAATCTGCTCTGCCCTGTAAGGGCTTTGGATACTTACGTCCACAGAGCTGCCCTGTGGCGTAAGTCTGATCAGCTTTTTTGGAAGTCTGATCAGCTTTCTAAGAAAGGGGGCCCTGCATCTAAGCAGAGGATGAGCAAGTGGGTGGTCGAGGCCATCACACTTGCATATGATGCGGCCGGACAGCCTTCTCCCTTAAATGTTCGTGCCCATTCTACGCGGGGTATGGCGGCATCAAAAGCTTTGATGTCAGGTGTCTCCATCGGTGACATCTGTGACGCGGCTGGCTGGTCATGCCAGCACACGTTTGTAAGGTTTTATAACCTTGATGTCGGTTCCACTCCGGGGTCATCAGTTCTGTCAAGATAACTTGGCAAGTATTTGCCGCTACGGCACAGTTGGGATAGCGTTCCCAATGCGTTACCACGCAGCGTCGACAGTTCCCACGAAAGGGAACGTCTCAGGTTACAGATGTAACCCTGGTTCCCTGAGTAGGGAACGAGACTCTGCGTCTCCTGCCGTACCCCCTGCATACTTGCGAGCATTTGTCTCAGACTTATCCAGAAGCTAGCGTGCTCTGCATCCGGGTATGCTTATATAGTTTCCTGGTCCGTGACGTCACCCGTCTCTGACATCTCGCTACGCGATTGGTTAGATACATGAGTGCTTCAGTGACGACATCACGCAGAAGGTTCCCAATGCGTTACCACGCAGCGTCTCGTTCCCTACTCAGGAAACCAGGGTTACATCTGTAACCTGAGACGATTTCCCCTTGCAGTCTTTCTTTAACAGTACTTTCCAATGCTGGTCTTTTCCCAGGGCATCCTTGAAAGGGACTTTGTCTTTTGTGACATCCTTAGTGAGCTTTTAATTTGTCTGAATATTTCTTCCTGGGTCCTGTGTCAACAGAGGCCTTGATGTTCCATTGCCCATGATATATAGTAAGATGTGATGAACTACGAAAGAAAAAAATGAACACAAAAGTATTAATAATTACATTTAAGTTTATTTACTTTCTTGCACCATAATTATGAAACCTGTACATGCATAAACCATTTAACATGATCAAAAGTAAAAATTACCCCAGATTTGGATATAAATAGTGATGAGCGCCCTAAACATCCTGTTTCAGCTCTCAGTGAGTGGTGTGAGCAGCTTTGTGTTAGATATGTGTTTCTGTTCTATGAATTGACGGTCGAAATTAAATGAAAAATAGGATTACTGAGCACAATTGATCCTCTGATCCTTTACATCAATTGGTCAGTGATGAAACATTATTCTCACGAACTTTGATGTAATTGAACTGATGTTGATTCAGTAAGCTCTGTCTAAGGATGTGATTGCATCTGAAGAGTTTTCAAAGATTGTCTTATTCAAAATTTTCATCTATATGCTCAAATGAGATAAACAGAGATTACATGATCAAAAAAACTTAGATCAAGAGTTATAGCCTTATGTAAATAGATGTGTGCTAATATTTCAATGTATTGCTTATATATTAGGATAAAGGCTGGCTTAATTATACAGTTGCAAGAAAAAGTATGTGAACCACTTGCAGAATCTGTGAAAATGTGAATAATTTTAATGAAATGAGAGATCATACAAAATGCATGTTATTTTTTATTTAGTACTGTCCTGAGTAAGATATTTTACATAAAAGAAGTTTGCATTTATTTCACAAGACAAAAAAAAAAAAAAAAAAGAAGCTGAATTTATTAAAATGGCCCCATTCAAAAGTATGTGAACCATTGATTCTCAATACTGTGTGTGTTTACCTGGATGATCCACGACTGTTTTTTTGTTTTGTGATGATTGTTCATTGATGATTGTTTTGCATGAGTCCCTTGTTTGTTCTGAGCAGTTAAACTGTTCTTCAGAAAAATCCTCTGGGTCCTGCATATTCTTCAGTTTTCAAGCATTTTTTGCATATTTGAACCCTTTCCAGCAGTGACTGAATGATTTTGAGATCCGTCTTTTCACACTGAGGACAACTGAGGGACTCAAACACAACTATTAAAAAAGGTTCAAACATTCATTGATGCTCCAGAAGGAAACACGATGCATTAAATTTAAATATCAAGGTAAATTGTACTTATTTTTTCTTCCTGGAAACATGCAAGTATCTTCTGTTGCTTCCAAAGGGCAGTACCAAATGAAAAACAATGATATTTAAACAAAATAAGAAAATGTAGTATCAAAGTTCGTCTGGAAGGAAGAGGATGGAGTCGGCGATTGTCTGCTGACTGAGCTTTATTCAACAACTCAAAACTGTTCAACAGAAAGACCGTGCATTGCACAACAACAAAATAAATAATCCACAAATGGCTTCACTCCAGTCTTGGTATAAATGGGCTTCACTCCAGTATCACTGTTGTGACCAGCATCTCAGTCAGCAGTTCCCCTCTCTCTCACACACTCCTGCTTCTTGCGGCGTTTAATCCTGTCTCTGCGCCAATTACTGGAATGAGAAACAGGTGTTCGTGATTTACATTTAACCCGCTCACTTACCAAGCCTCTCCTGACGCTTTCTCCTGCTGCAGACCTCGCTGAACCACACCCCCCTCGCGACAGAAAAATTGTGACATCTTCATCCTGTTCACAAGTTTTCACCCCCTGACTCTTAATGCATCGTGTTTCCTTCTGGAGCAACAGTGAATTAACCTATTTTAATAGTTGAGTTTGATACATTCGTCGAATGAGCGGTGCTTTACAACAGGTTCATTTACTCATAGAAATAATCTTAAACAAGCTGTCCAAGATTATTGCTTGCTCTATCAGTATGATGTCTGTTTTTCTCTTTTTCTCTTTGTATCGTTCTGATTATTTATCATTTAATTAATAAAACGACGTGTAGTCCATCTGGATACTGTGTTGTTTATATTAATAATAATAATTTATATAAAAAAAAAATAACTCTGATGTTTAAACCCCTCTTTCACACACTAGAAAGCACCCCATCCAGCCTGTCTCTAATGCTTCTAAATTCACTCTGGTGAATTTACTCTGGTGAGTCTCTCTTGGACAGCTACACAGAGTCATTCTTCTGGATCTGAGCAATAAATTACACAGGCGTAGGGCCTATACTTATTTGTCTTTTTTAAATCTTTGTTTTTCTTCTATTACATTGTTATCAGCGCTCAGTTCAGAGGCCTGCATCTCTGATGGTATGGGGTTGCATGAGTGCGTGTGGCATGGGCAGCTTACACATCTGGAAAGGCACCATCAATGCTGAAAGGTATATCCAAGTTCTAGAACAACATATGCTCCCATCCAGACGTCGTCTCTTTCAGGGAAGACCTTGCATTTTCCAACATGACAATGCCAGACCACATACTGCATCAATTACAACATCATGGCTGCGTAGAAGAAGGATCTGGGTACTGAAATGGCCAGCCTGCAGTCCAGATCTTTCACCCATAGAAAACAATTGGCGCATCATAAAGAGGAAGATGCGACAAAAAAGACCTAATACAGTTTAGGAAATAGAAGCCTGTATTAGGCAAGAATGGGACAACATTCCTATTCCTAAACTTGAGCAACTTGTCTCCTCAGTCCCCAGACGTTTGTAGACTGTTATCAAAGAAGGGGGGATGCCACACAGTGGTAAACATGGCCTTGTCCCAACTTTTTTGAGATGTGTTGATGCCATGAAATTTAAAATCAACTTATTTTTTTCCCTTAAAATGATACATTTTCTCAGTTTAAACATGTCATCTATGTTGTATTCTGAATAAAATATTGAAATTTGAAACTCCCACATCATTGCATTCTGTTTTATTCACAGTTTGTACAGTGTCCCAACCTTTTTGGAATCGGGTTTGTATGTTTAACATGTTCAAGCAAAATTGTAGCAAAATGACCATTTTACATGTTATTTTTCTTAATTGCATTTGCACTCACAGTTAAGACACTTGCGATTGCATTACCATTAAATGTCCCGCAATGAATGTAGCAAAATTCAATGTGGATTTGAAAATGCAATTTTTTGAGCCGATCACGTCCCCGCCCAGCCCTGTCAATCACTGCATCAAGGTGGGGCCAGATGTTGGAAACATGGCGGCAGCAGAGCTAAGAAGAGCGAGGCATGAACTGATAAAGCTGAGCAAGAACAGAGAAATGTCAGTGTTTCTGAAGATTATGTGCATCCGTCAGTGATAGAATCAACTACGTTATTAAAGGCATAGATATTTACTGTTAGGTTGAACCGTAGAGAACGCACCTGGCGCTCGTGCACCTTATGATGAGGTGAGCGCGCTCGCGTGCCTGTAGAAGTGCTGAAACAGACGCGTCATGTGAGGGGTGCTTTACAACAGGTTCCTTTACTTGTAGAAATAATCTTAAACAAGCTGTCTGAGATTATTGCTTGCTCTATCAGTATGGTTGTATGTTTTTCTCTTTTTATCATTCTGATTACTGTTTGTCCATCATATTGATAAAACGATAAAGTCCAGGATGCTAATTTATATAATAGTAATAATAATTTCTATTCCCGAAAAATAATGATGTTTAAACCCCTCTTTCACACACTAGAAGGCACCCCACCCAGACCTGCTCTTAAAATTCACTGGTGATATCTAAATTTCCAACGCTATCTCACAACCAATTCGTACGTATTTTACGAGGTGGCTAATTCATATGAATTCATACGACCTCACTCATACGAATTTGTACGATTTGTCTAAACCCCAGTGACGGTTAGGTTTGGGGGCAGGGTTTGGGGTAGGTCATTCTTATTAATTCATAAGCATTTGTCAACTCATAAAATACATGCGATTTAGCAAAAATGTATGAATTCGTATGAGTGAGGTTGTATGAATTTGTACGAATTAGCCACCTCGTAAAATACGTACGAATTGCCGTGAGATCGGGTTGAAATTTCCCACTTCTCTATTTTAGAAACGTTTTGGACAGCTACACAGAATACTCTAGACTGAGATCAAGAGACTGTAGAGATCATTTGAGTCCAGTGAACACATTGTCATGTTCAAGAAACCAGTTTGAGATGATTTGAGCTTTGAGACATGGTGTGTTATCCTGCTGGAAGTAGCCATCAGAAGGTGGTACAATGTGGTCATAAAGGGATGGACATGGTCAGCAACAATATCAAGCTGTGGTGTTTAAATGATGCTCAATCATGGGCGTCGGAACCATTGTATGTGGGTGGGATAAGACCCACCCACTTTTTAAGACCAATGATATTGGACCCACTCACTTTTACCGTTTCTAATTCAGCATTTGTTTGTTTATTTTTTTAGAGCGCATCAGTTACTTAATTAGACATTACTGAATGTGTCTTGTAAACCTTGTGTTTATTTGACAGTATTAGCACATGTATATCGCGTTGTACAATATAACAGACTATGTTAATGGGTCACAGTCAAGTATTTCCCACGCGCTAGTATTCAGTTGCACTTATCAGCACAACATCCTGTGCGGAAGATAGGCTACAGTTTGCTTTTCTTACAATTTTCAAATGGTGACAATAGATTAGGAATATTGGGGAAAATCATGACATAAGACAAGATGGGCTCTGTACTACTCATATGTCAATGCCCTCAGAGCACAGAGTCCGATTTTGCATCTTGGGTTTGTCATGCTTTATCGAGCGCAAAATCAAGTTTGTTCAAAATAAGATGCCTCAAACACTTTACCTCATTTAAAGTGGCAGTGGTAGGGGCTAGAGCTTGGAAAATGTTTAATTAAGAGGTATTTGTGGGGTTGACTAATCTCTGCTTCAGTTAAGCAAAGCAGATTTCAAAGAAAATAACACATCTTTCCGTACTCTGTACTGGTGAAAGTAAACATATACGTTTCACACTTCCTCTTTCAAAATCTTTCTTGCATAACCAAATAGCGTTTTTTATCTTTTGCTCACAGTTTTTCACATTTTGAAATCAGTGTATGGTTTAGGCCTTTTCCAGCCAGTCGACCTCATTGCAAATAAGACCGGATTTAGAAGGTAAAAATGAAAAAGAGTATATTACATCTGATTTAGCATTACAAAGTGATTTAGGATGGATTCTATTTAACATAAGACTTATTTCCATTTTTGTCAATTTCCATACATTTAAACGCTTTTGTAAAATTTCCATTGTTAAAAATGGTCTTCACTTTATTTTGAAATGTTGTTTTTTTATTTTACAACTTGTTTTCTTTTTTCACCTAAAGGCAAACCCTGGAACATGATGGGACCTCTGATTGTTCATTTGCTTTTACAAGGTATAGTACATGTTGTTTTGTTTCTCTTCTTCATAAAGTAGTTGATAAGGGTATTCATCCTGAAAATCTGTCACAGTAGATTTTCTTTTTTTTTAAATTAATACTTTTTAATCTGACCTCAGCAGCTTTTCCCAGGTTATATTATTCAGTGTCTTTATTTTAGAAGATTTCTGCTTCTTGGTAATTTCACTGTGTCTAATGGTTGCACACTATGTTGTTATATTTCAGGTCATGCATTTGTAGAGCTTTAGTATTTAGGGGAGAGCGGGGCAGAACCTAACATGGGGTCAGTTGTAACACACGTTTTAAATACGTCCACATATGCTAGCATGATGAAACTTGTATTGAAGTGATGATGAAGTGTATTTACTAGTTGCCATATCAACAATATATGGAGAAAAAAATTGCACCAAAATCCAGAAATCTTTGAAAGATACAACTGAACATTTATTTAACAATAGCATAAGTAAAAAGTAAGGTAATATTTTGTGTTTGTGGACAAATCTGATATGATTTTAATCTCATATCTGTTATTTAGCAGTTTGAGTAGTTCTTTAATGCTTCAATAACTTGTAGACGATACTAACCAGCTGTGTTACAATTATACTACTAGAAATTATGCTGTTCTTTATAGTCACCAATATCTGTGAGAAAGAAAGGTGAATAAAGACTGAGAGGAGGAATCTGAACATTCAGAAAATATTATTTTAAGAAATTTACAGCATTCGTACTGTCTCGTCTATATTGTCTTCTGTTCTGTGTGAGCTGTGAGTGGAGGGAGGGGCTGTTTTGTTCAGCTCTGTGTTTTTCTGAATGCCTGAATATGTTTCTTCATCTGTTTGTCTGTATTGTTTTGACCCAGGCTATATAGCTTTAGTTTGCAGTGTGTTCATTGGTAAACTAAAAAATTATTTAAATTAGAATTTCTAAAACATGCTGTTATTGTATATGGGGAAAAATGTTTAGTTTGTCATGTGTGTGTGTGTTTATATATATTATTATTATTATTATTATTATTATTGTTATTATTATTAGATCAGATAAAATTTTAAGTTGTCATATGGTCGTGTTACAATCTGCCCACCTGTTGTCACATTTCAATTCCATTTGTTCAGGGTAAATAAAGAAAAAAGTATACACTGTGTTAATGAAACAAAGCCACATATTTGTACCAGATGTGTGAAATTAATGTGAAACAAAAGAAGTTCTCTGAACCTTAAGTAGATTTACACAAACTGAGAAAGTCAGAAAGTGTTAGGTTGTGCCCCGCTCTCCCCTACATAAGATCAGATAGGATTTCTTAACCAACTTAAAGGGTTAGTTCACCCAAAAATGAAAAGCATATCATTAATTACTCACACTCATGTCGTTCCAAACCCGTAAGACCTTTGTTCATCTTTGGAACACAAATTAAGATATTTTTGATGAGATCCAAGAGGTTTTTTTTTTTTTTTTATCACCCATAGAAAGCAACGTAATTATCACTATTCAATGAACAGCATAGGAGAATGACAGGAAGGAGATTAATTTGTTGAATAACATTGTTATTTTTATTTTGTTTTTTGCACACAAAACTATTCACGTCACTTCATAACATTAAGGTTGAACCACTGCAGTCACTTGGACTATTTTAATGATGTCTTTAGTACTGGACCTTGAATGATTAAGTTTCTTTCTATGGGGGGCACAAAAACCTCTTGGATTTCATTAAAAAAAAAATAATAATAATAATTAAAATTTCAGCCATTAATTTTCTCTAAATTTCACCTTTTGTCCAACAGGTGTTCTGCTATTTGATACTTTGGCATGGAGAGTGACAATGCCAAAAGACATTCATGGCCTCCAGGGTTCCTGTCTGGTTATACCATGTTCTTTCTCTTACTCATCATACCCACCCGAAAACCCACGCAGAGTTGTGTGGTATCAGTTCGTCTCTAAAGGTTATCCTTTAGTTTTTGATCCATGGTATCCATATGATGTTATTGATAAGTTTAGATGGAAAACATCTTTATATGGAAACCCATCGAATTGGGATTGCAGTCTGCTGATCAAAAACCTGGAACATTCCCACCATGGAGAGAAAATATATGCATGGATTGACCCTGAAAATGTTGGGTGGCGCACCTACGCATTTTATGATGTCACCTCTACAATCCATGTCGACAGTATGTAAATATTCTTATAATAATCTTCTTTGAACTATAATATCTGTATTTGTCCAACTGTAGTAAAATATTGTGTGGTCAATAACAATATACACAATAAAATGCTTCTCCCAAATTGACTTTCTTCTAATCAGTTAAATTAGTTTCAAGGTAAATGCATCATTTAGAAAAAGCCAGCCTTTAGCTAGCATTACATTATACTATCACATTCTTATTCCTGCAAATGCTTTTTACATGAATTCAAGCGTGACAAGATACAACAGAGAACTCAGTGGTGCGCTGTCTGTGAATCTGCTGTCTGTGTGACAGAAACAACTCAAACGCACAGAAAGCAGCTTCAGACAGAATACACATTTTGTCAAGTATACTCATAAGCACAGTCTTAAATTAGTTAAATAAAGTCAAAACGTGAAGAGCTGTGAGAAAATGGGATGCATGTCAGATCACCGTCATGTGTGTCAGATCATAAATGGACAGCAGCTCCTGTCATTAAGGTTAATCAAAGAACAAAAGAAAAAGAGAAAATCACTTTACACTAAACTTTTACAACATTCAAATATTTTAAAAATTATAATGTTATATGTGATTAATTTCAGACAAAAATCGATTAACAGCACTTATATGTAAATGTGTGTGTGTGTGTGTATACAAGAGAGGAACTGACACTGACTTCATGCATACACACACACTCACACACACACACACACACACACACACACAAAAATGACCTTGAGATCTGTTCATTTAGAGTGAAAAGTAAAGGTAGTTCTGAGAAAGGCTTCATTCGTTTACATATTGCAGATCAGATTGCAGCCACTGTATAAATAAAAAAGTGATGTGATCTACTAATTCTATGTGTCTGTGAATTATAGATCATCCAGAGCTTCCAAACATCAGTATTTATGGAGGTGAAAGGATGGGTGACACCATCACAGTAGCATGTTCAACTTTCCACTCGTGTCCATACAGCAATCCAAACATCATTCTGAATGGTGTAGAAGGATGTGACAAAATAGACAACAATCATATTAAAGGTGGCCTGTGGAGAATCACTCGAACATGCACAAGTGTTGTAAAGGCAGAACGCTTGAGTATTAAGTGTTCTGTAACGCATTATGGTGGCAAAACAGTGAGAGCTAGAAAAGACAAAAGAGCCAAATGTGAGTAAACACAAATATGAACTGTGTACTATATTTGAAAAGTCAGAGTTGGACCTATTACAAGATTTCACTTTAATTTCAGGTGTTCATCGTAAAATAAAAATTGAGCCTGAACTGACAGAATTCTCAGAGGGCGTCGCAAAGATCTTCATTTGCTCCGTCTATCACTCCTGCCAGGAAGAGACTCCAACCATCACATGGAACTATAAGAACATGAAGGTCTCAACGGGGAGCAAAACTCTTTCTGGTTTAGATCGAATCACCTATTCCAGCATAACCTTTCTGGGTTCAAAACAAGACCATGAGAAGAAACTGATTTGTACTGCAAAATTTTCTGGAGGAAACACTGAAACCTCTGTTGTTTTACGTGTACAACGTGAGTAATTTATTAGCATCATACATGTATGACTTGTATTGGATTCAATACAATTCCCCGAAAAATCACACTATGGGAAAAAAAAACAAAAAAACAAAAAAAAAAATCAGTTACAAACAATTACATTTTAATATCAATACTTTTTACACAATACAAAAGACAAATATCAAAATGTATGATTAATAAAAATGTTTTTAACCACTATTTTTAAGACAGCCACTGCCCCAAGATTCTCCATTTGTGATGTGGTGCTGAACTATAATGCACACTCTGGTTATTTCTGTATGTATTTTATGAGGGTTGTAGAAATTATTGCCCAAACTTCTTCTGAATAGGAGGTCTACTTCATAAATATTATGAAAATTATGAAAATATATGGTTCACATCAATCAAACCATATATGAAAATGGGTGCGTCCTTAAATGACCATCAGTGGAGCCTGGATATTGCCTAGTGGAAAAGTTTGGCACTGCGCACAAACAAAATTTTACTGAAAGCTCATCTTTTAAAAATTTGGCCCGACATTTGTTCTGATGTTTGGTTTTGATTTTCTTGCGGTTTCAAAGTTTTGTAAAATATTTATTTTGTATTAAAAAATATTTGTATATTTTACATTTTCCTAAACTTAAACTTCTATAACTTTTTTTTTAACTTCTAACATTAACTTTTAACTTTGTCCCCTTTAAAAAGATACCAACGTATGTGTTCTTAAGTATTCAGGATTTATAACAATTTAAATAGGAAAGGTAATTTTCATCTTTATGCGCAAAAAGTGAGATTGACAGTTGAACAGGTTGACTGGTTTTGTTTTCACAAACTTTGAAAATAAAAAGTTATTTAACTCCGCAAGACACTGACACTTCAGGACTAGACTTGATGAGCTCTGACATACAGTAAAGAAATGTTTTAGTTTTGCAAAATAAACTTGGCAAATAAAGCCAAAAAGAGTAAAACAAAACATTTGTTTAATTTATTCGGAAGTAAGTAGCTACTGGAAGTGTCACACATTCAAAGAAATAACTTACTTCTAAATTACAAAATAACGTGTATAGATTTTAAATTACTAATGCGATTGAAAGAAATATAATGATGGAAAATAGTAAAGAGAACTTTTTTTTTGAGAAGTGTGCTTATCTTCCACTGCCATTAATGCTTTCCAATCTTGTCCCGCAGGTGTTATGAAGTATGATGTTTTGGGATTGGAAGTGAGAATGCCAAAAGAAATTCATGGCCTCCAGGGTTCCTGTCTGGTTATACCGTGTTCTTTCTCTTACACGTCAAAACCACCCAAAGACCCACGTAGAGTTGTGTGGTATCAGTGGGTCCCTAATGATTCTCCTGTAGTTTGTGATCCTTTGCACGTAGGTGATGTCATAGAGAAGTTTAGAGGAAAAACTGATTTATATGGAAACTCAACTTGGGAATGCAGTCTGCTGATCAAAAACCTGGAACAGTCCCATCATGGAGAGAAATTTTACACAAGGATTGACCCTGAAACAGTTGAGTGGCGCACCTACAAATTCGATGATGTCACCTCTACAATCCTAGTCAATGGTATGTAAATATTTTTTGGAATAATTATCTTTTACTGTAGTGTCTGTGATTGTCCAATGGTAGTAAAATATTGTGTGGTCAATAGCAATAGACAGTGAAATGCTTCTCCCAAACTGACTTCTAACCAATTTATGTATTTAACATTTCAAAGTAAAGGAAAGACAGTTTGCCACGAAAAGTATATATTTTTTGTCTTTTCATTATATATCAAAATATCAAACCAAATGGCATGGTTAAAAACATGTAAAAAGTGGCTCTGAAAAGGGAAGTTATTTATTTGAAAAGCTCTAGCATCATTTGCAAATGTAACTTTTTTTTCTTCTTTTTTTTACTTTTTTATCTAATGTAATGCAATTCACAGTTTCAAGTGTATGATGTATTCATTATAATCTTTCTGTCAAATTTCTTTAAATTTCCTTGACTCCTGGGGCCATATTCACTAAACATTTTATCTTAAGAGTTCTTCTAAATAGCACTAAAAGTTCCTAGGTAAGAGTTTCCTGTGAAAACCTATTCATAAAGCTGCTGAGACCAACTTTTACTAAGAAATAGAGAGAAGTCTTAAGCTAAGAGTAGGGCAGGAATTACCTTGTTTTTAAAGATGATGTCAACACGCTTACTACCTATGCCGACAGTGATTGGCTGATGGGGGAGGAGTCTCTGTCAGTGGTTTAATCATAGAAATATTGTAGAATGAGGTATCATGTTGCCATATTCAAATAAAGGTTTAAAAAAAATATAGGCTAAGTGTCATTAATTAAACAAGTAAATGTTCAGCTAATTGTCAGCGTCTTACAACTCGTGAAACAATTGCCATATTTATTTATTTATTTATTCATTCATTTATTTAGCTGTTTTTGCCTTTTTATTATGATAGGACAGTGAGTAGGAAGTGAAGAGGTAGAGAGAAAGGGGTCTGATACCACAAAACTTACCTGAATTCTGCACAGAATGCTATACTTTAAAGCAATATGGAAGAGATTAGAAGGAAACTGAGGCTTTACAGAGTTCAAAGGCTCTGGCCGAGCTGCAATATAAAGGAAACAGTATTGGCTTTATTAAAAAAAAAAGAAAAAAAGGGAGGAACTGCTCAATATGTACCGCCCTGTCTCCATGTTTCAGTTCATGCTGCATGTTCCAAGGCACTTCAGTGGGCCTTTAAGATGTTTTGTGAATATGACCCCTGATCTAGAGTGTGTTGCCTAAATGTAACATTTCTGCTATTTGTAGCAAGTTCACAGCCGCCCAGCATCAATATTTATGGAGGTGAAAGGATGGGTGACACCATCACAATCGTGTGTTCAGCTGTCCACTCATGTCCATACAGCAAACCAAACATCGTTCTGAAAGGTATAGAAGGAACTGACAAAATAGACAATGAGCAAAATAATGATGGCCTGTGGAAAATCACTCTGACACGCACAGGTGTCATAAAAGCAGAAAGCTCCACTATTGAGTGTTCTGTAACACATCATGGTGGCATAACAGTGACAGCTACAAAGGTCAAAAGTGCACAGTGTAAGTGAACATAAATATAAACTGCTTCCTGTGCTATTAGCAATAAGAGCATTTTAAATATCACATTTGGACCTGTTGAAAGATTTCAGTTTAATTTCAGGTGTTCATCAAAAAATAACGATTGAGCCTGAACTGGCAGAATTCTCAGAGGGCATCGCAAAGAACTTCAGTTGTTCTGTCTATCACTCCTGCCAGAAAGAGACTCCAACCATCACATGGAACTATGAGAACATGAAGGTCTCAACGGGGAGCAAAACACTTTCTGGTTTAGATCGGATCACCTATTCCAGCATAACCTTTCTGGGTTCAAAACAAGACCATGGGAAGAAACTGATTTGTACTGCAATATTTTCTGGAGGAAACACTGAAACCTCTGTTGTTTTACATGTACAACGTGAGTAATTTATTAGCATCATAGATGTAGGACTTGTGTTATAAGAATATTTATCATTCAAAATCTTCCTCGTTGTAATACCTGCATACTAAATTGTGGTAAATCAGAACAAATTATTTTATTACAAAAACTGCAATAAATAAATAAATTCTGACTACACACATGTGGGTGGAGTTGGATGTACACCGCAGGCTGCAGCGAGCCCTACTTAAGATCATGTTGGTTTTGGTCAAATTGACCCTAACTGGATTCAATACAATTCACCAAAAATCACACTATGGGTAAAGAAAAAACAAAAAACAAAACATACAATCAGGTACAAACAATTAACTTTTAATATCTATACTTTTTACACAATACAAAAGACAAATATAGGAATGTATGATTAATAAAAAATGTTTTTAACCACTATTTTTAAGACAGCCCCTGCCCCAAGATTCTCCATTTGTGATGTGGTGCTGAACTATAATGCACACTCTGGTTATTTCTGTATGTATTTTATGAGGGTTGTAGATATTACTGCCAAAACTTCTTCTGAATAAGAGGTCTACTTCATAAATATTATGAAAATTATGGAAATATATGGTTCACACCAAACCATATATGGACTTCTACAATAATCTGTGAAGCGTCCCCTTTAAAAAGATACCAAAGTATTTGTTCTTATGTATTCAGGATTTATAACAATTTAAATAGGAAAATAGTCATTTTCATCTTTATGCACAAAAAGTGAGATTGACAGTTGAACAGGTTGACTGGTTTTGTTTTCACAAACTTTGAAAATAAAAAGTTATTTAACTCTGCAAGACACTGACACTTCAGGACTAGACTTGATGAGCTCTGACATACAGTAAAGAAATGTTTTAGTTTTGCAAAATAAACTTGGCAAATAAAGCCAAAAAGAATAAAACAAAACATTTGTTTAATTTATTCAGAAGTAAGTAATTCTGTGTAGCTATACTAAGTCAAGAGCGAATCCATAGTTAATGATCAAGTACTCTCTACAGTTCTTGTGTAAGTGAACTACAATAAGCATTTGTCAGTATATCATACTTTTCCTATTACACTTGTTTTTTTTTTTTTTTTAAGACAATTGGTTTGCATGCTTTTTTAAAGTAAGGAACTAATTTGATTTTACAGTGCAGCAGTTAATCAACTGGAAGTGTCACACATTCAAAGAAATAACTTACTTCTGCATTGCAAAATAATGTGTATAGATTTTAAATTACTAATGTGATTGAAAGAAATATAATGATGGAAAATAGTAAAGAGAACTATTTTTTGAGAAGTGTGCTTATCTTCCACTGCCATTAATGCTTTCCAATCTTGTCCCGCAGGTGTTATGAAGTATGATGTTTTGGGATTGGAAGTGAGAATGCCAAAAGAAATTCATGGCCTCCAGGGTTCCTGTCTGGTTATACCGTGTTCTTTCTCTTACACGTCAAAACCACCCAAAGACCCACGTAGAGTTGTGTGGTATCAGTGGGTCCCTAATGATTCTCCTGTAGTTTGTGATCCTTTGCACGTAGGTGATGTCATTGAGAAGTTTAGAGGAAAAACTGATTTATATGGAAACTCAACTTGGGAATGCAGTCTGCTGATCAAAAACCTGGAACAGTCCCATCATGGAGAGAAATTTTACACAAGGATTGACCCTGAAACGGTTGAGTGGCGCACCTACAAATTCGATGATGTCACCTCTACAATCCTAGTCAATGGTATGTAAATATTTTTTGGAATAATTATCTTTTACTGTAATGTCTGTGATTGTCCAACTGTAGTAAAATATTGTGTGGTCAATAGCAATAGACAGTGAAATGCTTCTCCCAAACTGACTTCTAACCAATTTATGTATTTAACATTTCAAAGTAAAGGAAAGACAGTTTGCCACGAAAAGTATATATTTTTTGTCTTTTCATTATATATCAAAATATCAAACCAAATGGCATGGTTAAAAACATGTAAAAAGTGGCTCTGAAAAGGGAAGTTATTTATTTGAAA
This sequence comes from Chanodichthys erythropterus, assembly GCF_024489055.1. Lineage (NCBI taxonomy): Eukaryota > Metazoa > Chordata > Actinopteri > Cypriniformes > Xenocyprididae > Chanodichthys > Chanodichthys erythropterus. The sequence continues at coordinate 29,463,603 of NC_090237.1, forward strand.
AGCTCTAGCATCATTTGCAAATGTAACTTTTTTTTCTTCTTTTTTTTACTTTTTTATCTAATGTAATGCAATTCACAGTTTCAAGTGTATGATGTATTCATTATAATCTTTCTGTCAAATTTCTTTAAATTTCCTTGACTCCTGGGGCCATATTCACTAAACATTTTATCTTAAGAGTTCTTCTAAATAGCACTAAAAGTTCCTAGGTAAGAGTTTCCTGTGAAAACCTATTCATAAAGCTGCTGAGACCAACTTTTACTAAGAAATAGAGAGAAGTCTTAAGCTAAGAGTAGGGCAGGAATTACCTTGTTTTTAAGGATGATGTCAACACGCTTACTACCTATGCCGACAGTGATTGGCTGATGGGGGAGGAGTCTCTGTCAGTGGTTTAATCATAGAAATATTGTAGAACGAGGTATCATGTTGCCATATTCAAATAAAGGTTTAAAAAAAAAATATAGGCTAAGTGTCATTAATTAAACAAGTAAATGTTCAGCTAATTGTCAGCGTCTTACAACTCGTGAAACAATTGCCATATTTATTTATTTATTCATTCATTTATTTAGCTGTTTTTTGCCTTTTTATTATGATAGGACAGTGAGTAGATAGGAAGTGAAGAGGTAGAGAGAAAGGGGTTTGATGTATTGGACCCATCTGAATTCTGCACAGAATGCTATACTTTAAAGCGATAAGGAAGAGATTAGAAGGAAACTGAGGCTTTACAGAGTTCAAAGGCTCTGACCGAGTTGCAATATAAAGGAAACAGTATTGGCTTTATTAAAAAAAAAAAAAAAGGGAGGAACTGCTCAATATGTACCGCCCTGTCTTCATGTTTCAGTAGGGTGTATCTCATACGTCCTGAAAAGTGAAGCTGCGGGCTCTTTGATCGCCCCCTGGTGGCTGGATGCAGTACAGGTCATAAATCCCGCCCTCTCAATGCAGTCAAGTGAGACTTCAGTAAAAACTTAAAAATAAATTCTGCTTCAAAGAAAACTTTCTGAAAGATGGTTTTGGTCATTTAAGGTAGTTGTTATCATGCCGATATATATTCAATTGTTCGTTTTTGTGATAATTTAGATTTCAGCTAGCAATTTGATGCTTTAGAAACGGGACGTGTCATCATGATTCGAAGTTGATTGACAGCTTGTCTGAGGACTGTCGGAGTTTCGAGGGGAGATTGAAGATATATAACTAACTATGGATTTTCGATTTCTTTGTTATTTAACACCAACAAAATGAGCTGTTCAGCAGTAAACTGTACTAACCGACCTACAGGATCTGACGGATCACTGAACTTTTTTTCTGTAACATTAAATGTGGGCTTCATAAGATAATTAATAAATGTTATTAGTTAAGATAACACACATAATGTTAACCATGTTGGCAAAAAGCAGGTGATAGTTATGTGGCAGTTACTTATTATTTTTATGGGTATAAAATAATAATTTGCAGGACAAAACTAATGATAACCTACTCTAATTACAGCAATCAATCTCCTGTAACGTTAGTTGAACTTGATTTAAAATGGCAGGACCGTTTCTGACGATTTTGAGTTGTTTCTAGTGGCATATTATATTGAGTTTATCTAATGAATTTGCTGTTTCAAAAATATTATTGCTCTAGAAACAGAATAACCTATTATTTTATAGGTAGAATTTTGTATTTTGACATATTGCGTAATGTGTCAGCACCCATTCATTGGCCCATTTTGGCTTCAGTTCAATACAATGGAAGGAAGCGGCATCGTGTCGTCCATCTTTTTTTACAGTCTATGGTTTCAGTTCATGCTGCATGTTCCAAGGCACTTCAGTGGGCCTTTTAGATGTTTTGTGATTATGATCCCTGATCTAGTTTTAAGAGTGTGTTGCCTAAATGTAACATTTCTGTTATTTGTAGCAAATTCACAGCCACCCAGCATCAATATTTATGGAGGTGAAAGGATGGGTGACACCATCACAATCGTGTGTTCAGCTGTCCACTCGTGTCCATACAGCAAACCAAACATCGTTCTGAAAGGTATAGAAGGAACTGACAAAATAGACAATGAGCAAAATATTGATGGCCTGTGGAAAATCACTCTGACACGCACAGGTGTCATAAAAGCAGAAAGCTCCACTATTGAGTGTTCTGTAACACATCATGGTGGCATAACAGTGACAGCTACAAAAGACATAAGTGCACAGTGTAAGTGAACATAAATATGAACTGCTTCCTGTGCTATTAGCAATAAGAGCATTTTAAATGTCACAGTTGGACCTATTAAATGATCTCAGTTTAATTTCAGGTGTTCATCAAAAAATAACAATTGAGCCTGAACTAGCAGATGTCACAGAGGGCGTCGCAAAGAACTTCAGTTGTTCCGTCTATCACTCCTGCCAGAAAGAGACTCCAACCATCACATGGAACTATGAGAACATGAAGGTCTCAACGGGGAGCAAAACACTTTCTGGTTTAGATCAGATTACCTATTCCAACATAACCTTTCTGGGTTCCATAGATGATCATGGAAAGAAACTGATTTGCACTGCACAATTTTCTGGACAAAGCACAGAAACCTATGTTGTCTTACATGTAAAACGTGAGTAATTTGTTAGCACCATGTATGGTTTGTCTGAACTTTAGATGTCTTGCAAATGAAATGCAATTCATAATGCAATTTATTCTAATGAACTGTAAATGGTTAGCATGAATGGTCTTCTTTCAAATACACTTCCAAATACATTACATTACCCAAAATTGTTAATATTGAGGCTTGTTACTGCAATTCACAATTGCGTAAATTGTTTAACCTTGATTCTCTTACAGAGTATCAAAAACCAGTGGATCCAATCCAGAATGAAAGTATGTGTTTCCCCCCCTCTGTATAGCTACTCTGATATTTATATTATTGCACTGCACTCATATTTTAGTTCTCTAATAATACTGATTAATCCATTATATGGTATCATTTTAGCTTATTTTCAGTATGAGGCAGATGTGATACCCAAGATCACTGCGTTGCCTCGTTCCTGTGTGGTAATACCGTGCAGTTTCAAGATTGAAGATGAATTTGTTACTCGACTTCGTGTTCTTTGGGTCAACAAAAAAGGTGGCTACATGTTCCACACAGACTCACATGACGTCTTAGACAACTTTAAAGGCCGCACAAGGCTTCTCGGAAACCCAGATGAGCAGAACTGTACTGTAGAGATGGATAATGTACAAACTCATGACAACGGGCCATTCTGCTTCAGGGCAGAAAAAGAAAAAGAGAAATATAGTTTCAACAACAGCTGTGTGTTCATTATAATGCGAGGTGAGGAAATATAACCAGTCAATACTGGTTGGTTTTTAAAGATGCATCACATCCCATAACTAACATAACGTCTTTGTGTTTCTGGTTAAAAAGCATCTCCTGACAAACCTGTGATGTCGTCCCTCCCTGAAGACATTGAGCCCGGGACACGCATCACCGTCAAATGTTCAGTCAACCACACATGCTCCTCTCACCCTCCCAAAATTACCTGGAGTGTCCCAACAGCCCGAGAAACGATAAGTCACAGTCACATGGGTGGAGGCGTCTGGGAAACGGTGTCCACTGTGATCTTCATTCCAACTGGATATGAAGAGGAAGATGAAATTGTCTGCAGTGCCAACTTTTGGGGTGGTAAAACTCAACAGAACAATACTGCCTTCCTGAGTGTTAAGAGTGAGTATAGACTGATACAGTTATGTCCAAGATGTTTTGGTGGATCTCTGATTGTAATGAGATCGGCTTATGCATTGGTTCGTGTTTTAATATGGCTTTTCAAAATGAATTCATGAATTCATAATTCTTTTAAAAAAAAAATAGGAGTTCAAGAAATTAAATTGGAGACTCTCGGGCTTTATGCCATTGCTCCATCACTTGTGTTCATCCTCATTTGTGTACTTGCTGGAGTCTGCATATACAAGAGACGGCACAGGTAAGTGTTTGCATGGCTTGTTCTTACCCTTCAGATTTCTGTATTTACATTTGATGTCTCTGGATGCCAAACAGAAAGTTAGGCTATATCTTAAAAACACTTTAAGGTATTGAAACTAAATTTTGTGTGTCATCACCATCCTGAAGCTACTTTGAGCATGAAACTTTTGTTTAAAGACAAAAGGGTGCTTTTGGATTCATTAGGACATACCAAGTAAATTTAAATAATGGATCTGCTGCCACTGCTTATTTTCTGTTTTTTATCAGTCAGCATTGCCAGAGTCTCATTTTTACATTGTCATTGTTGATTATAGGCAACCTTGTCAAGATATGCAAGGGTTACAAACACAATCTGAACACAGGTATGTGTGACATGTCTTTTTTATCATTTTCACTCATTAATTTATATTAAAACCTTTCATTGGCTAATAAAGTAACAATTTTACCTTATTATCTGATGTAGGAGATCACTTTGGAACAGATTTTCAAGGTTGGAGTTTGCTTTACTGAACTTATCTTTGTATCTTTGTATCTTTGTATTTGTTCCTGCAACTAAATTTAAATTTATCCCCCAGTCATTTTGATATGCCTGATGGAAGAGCAGCTTGGACTAACAGAGGAAACAGGAGTGATATCAGGCAAGTATAACATAAAAAGGTAAACAATAATAATAATAATAATAATAAAAATACAAAAATAAAGAGTTGGTCTTTGTTTTCAATGCACTATCTACAGAAACATTGAAAATGCTCCTGCAAGACCACCAAAGCCTGAACAAAGGCAGGTTGAAAACACAAATATAATAATACAATATATATATGCATAAACTATGCACAAATTATGTTTGTAATCATACTATTTACACGGCACATCTCTCAACAGACGGAGCATCTGGAGCCGCTTTTCAAGGTAATTAATATTTACATTTTCTTTTCATTTGATATCTTGTTTCATTATTAAATAATGAAAACATCCAATTTGATAACTTTATTCTCTCTCTCTCTTTGTAGACACCAATCACCCAGAAACAATGCAAATCTGAGAGTAGAATACAAGTGAGAATTTCACTTTTTTTTTTTAAAAAAAAGAGAATAATTCAGTAAAAATTTCCATTTTAGATTTTACAGTATACATTTGAATAAAACACCAAACTTGTCTTTGTATATTAAAAATGTATTTGTATTTATTAAAAAAGTAACACAATTACAAATATATTTAAATAATATTTCCTCTCTATACAAATGACCAAAGTGGCATCACTGATGAACTTTCTCTCTTCACAGGGCAAACAACACATGTATAGTGTCAGGAAATAAGCCTTTCTCCAAACCTCATATTCCATCACCAAAGAGGTACAGAGCATTTGACCCACATACTGTATGAGTCCCTCAAGGTCTCAATTCATTATATTCATGTTACACAGCAAAATAATAGTGCCAAAAGTCCCCATGCCACTTCAAGATTCTTGAGCTTGGTTCTTTAACATTGTTTGTTATAACGGAAAAACAAATTGTAGAATTTGTGGAAGAGATGATTTAGATATTAATAAAAGTAACAGCATATTAAACCCATTTAGTTTAACAGATGTTATGATAAATTCACACATTTCTGTGATTTTAAAATTCTTATTTTTCTCCATGCATCTCAGTGAGCCAAAATCCTACCGTGTGAGTATATTTATCACTTCACTTGCTCTCTTACAGCATGGAAAACACATTAAATTTCTGTTATTTCAAATGCGGTCTGAAAAAAAGTGCTGACTATCACTAACCTCTGACCTCTGTATCTCTTTACATTTTCCTTTAAGGGTTCTGATTATAATGCTGCTTGCGCCAACGTATATGGAAATATCTAATGAAAATGAAACATCATCGGATCTGTGCATTAGCAGTTACAGCATGTGCTCGGAGTTTGAGTCCAGATCACGTAATTTCCCCATCCTGTTCCTCCGTTCAACATTGTTTTATTGATGACAACAATGTGAAATGGATATGGAAAACAAAAAAACAACAAAAACAAACAAACAAAAAAAGTTATGATCCTATGCTTCAGGAAGTTTCCAATTTTGTACACGCAAATACATAAATACTTTTTTCCTGTCTGTAGTTTGTAACGGTGTATTGATTTTAACATGCTTTCATGCTTCATATATTATTCTGTATTAAAAAAAATATATATACTTTTTTTTTAAAACAAAAAAACAAAATACCTTTTGTATTACAACTGTATTACAATTTGCATGAAATTAATCTTGTACTACCTTTCTTTAAAATAAAGAAACATAAGTTTGGTTTAAGTGTTCAGTTTTTTGTTTGTTTGTCTCATAGTTCCTTGCTATATATATATATATATATATATATATATATATATATATATATATATATATATATATATATATATATATATAATTTTTTATTTTATTTATTTATTTTTTAAATGGGTGGATGGCAGCATCATTTGTCATTTCAAGGGGGAAATGTCTACACTGGAAAGTATAGACATCAAAGCAATAACACCATCAGGGGCGGATCTACCGGGGTGGCACGGGGTGGCAACTGCCACCCTAAAGAAAAAGCTTTGCCACCCCAAAATTATCACAGAATAAAATATAAATGTAAGCAGTGTTTCAAGTAGGCTACTGCTTTTCAGCAGCGGCGCTTCAATATGATGACCTAAAAAAGTCAGAGTAACGCAAAATAATGGCATGAAAACACGTCTTTCAATAAGCTGCATGACGGTGGCACGCGCACGCAGCGCGCCCAATGTAGTCAGCTTCATTAATAAATGACTCTTATGATCCGGTTCTTCGAGAGTCAAAAACACAGCGCAGCCAAGTTTACTTTACTGATTTTACTGCTTCCCGGCTAACTCAGAAGTCCTGTGAGAAATGTAATCCCATCCGAATATGTCTGAGATTCATTTTCGTAATTTCTGGCGAGCTGATTCCACACTAACGCCCGCTCCACTTTCATCATGGATAAAGGTCTTTTTTGCCATCCGACGAAATAACATGAAATCAATAAGGAGATCCCGATCACAGAAAATAATAACTGAATTAGGTAAGAATCTAAACGTATTTTAGCTTTTCTCGATTGCTAACACATTATAAGTGGATCCGTTGGCCCAGTTTCTCAAACCATTCCTTCAGTTATCAAAACAAAGACACATTTAACAATGACAACATTAGGAAGCAAAACACACCAGTCAAAATCTGAGAGACAACTGAAAGAATAATTTACTGGGGTTTTAAACTTACAGTACCAGTACTTTAGATGAGAGAAATTTCGTTGTATACACCCTCAAACTTGTGATTGTCAACTTTCTTTGTAGTCAGACAAGAATTAAGATTTTGACTAGAACATTTTATTTTGACCTGGAAGACTGAGGTTTGTACAAGTTGGTGTATAGTTTTGAGATTGTGTTTAGTTGTGAGAAAATGTTGAAATGTTTCATGAATTGTGCGTTAGCAATCAAGAAAAACAATAAGACTTGTCATAAAGCCATGTAAATGTAAAAACTTTGTAAAATGTAAAAACTTTGTTAAAACCTGCTTGCTGGGGTGTTGCTCTATATAGTTGATAGGCTGTTCTGGGTGAACACACACAAACATTTCCACCTCTGTTAATAACAGAAACTCAAAAATTGTTTTGTTGTTTAACTTGCACTAAAACGTGATTTATACCATTGAAGTTGTGATACTGCCACATAATGAACATGTTTTAACCGCTCTGTATATAACTGTATGTTTGTGTATCAGAGTTTTAATAGGTTTTACATGTTTCATTGTCCATTTTACTCCTCTTAAAAATGTGTGTGTGTCCCTGCGTTCCAATGTCCATACTATCCACCCTAAATAGTATGTGAGATTAAAATAAGTGTGTCCCAAAGCATAGTATGTTGAAAAGAGTATTGCAAAAGTCCCCGGATGGTCTACTATTTCCGGTAGATTTTCGAAGTGTGGATCCGTGCACACTATAGAGGCTAATATTGCCCACAACCCATTGCGCATTGGACGAGGATTCAGTTCAGAACTACAAACACAAGTAAAAAGTGTTAAAAAACTACAAAACATGGCGGATATATGCAATCGACGCTGAGAGATTTGAGTGACTAATAATCAGTTTAACCTGATAGAAAATATATATGTAATGTTACCCGTGTTATTTTTCATCTGCAAATACCAATGTGGACTTTTATGAAGATCCGATAATGGCCATTAACTTTTAAATGCATCATTATGCATTAATATGAGGAGAGTTCTCCACATGAAAGACCCGCAACTGCAGATCAACGTGCTGCATTTCACTCCGATACGGTAGGAAATTAGCTAAATGAAATGTGGAGGAAGTAAGATGATTGACAGGCCAGTTTACGGTGACAGGATGCGACAGGGAGAAAAGACGCGATTGTATGACGTGTTAGTATGTCCCAAAGCTTGTCTACTCTTTTACTACACACTCAAAAGTAAGTACTTTTTGTTCACAGAAAGAGTACATACTTTTAGGGCGTAGTATAAGTAGGCGAATTGGAACGCAGCATGTGTCTTTAAGAACTGAGACCTCACCTGTCATGTGACCAATCACCTGACAGGTAGTAGGAAGTAGCCTCTCCCTATAAAAGGAGCAGTATGGCCTAAGATGGGGCCCTGAAAACACTTAGGTTGAAAGCTGCCTGGATTGTGGAGTACTTTTGTTTGAACACTCACTATTCCAGGACTTCATTCTTACACTTGCACTTTGGATTATTGCACATTGGATTGTATATACACGGGTGGTCACATTGGACTATCAACACACAGAGTTTCTGTGGACTGTTTTAGGGTATGGAACTGATGGACTGTATGCTTTTACCAGTCTAAGGACTCTTTATATATCTTGTGTTGTTTTAGTTCAGTGTCATTTAGATTGGTGTAAATACATATCTGTTTCTTTTATATCTGCTGTTTTCTTGTCTTCATTTTAAACCCAACGTACAAATATTTTAAACAGTTCTCCTTTTAATTGTGTTACCTCTGCCGGTAAGGCTGAGCGTTACAAAGTAACCTGTGTAATATTACAGTTTTTTCCAATTGCTAACACACTAAAATGACATGCACAGCACAATTATTTAAACTGACACACAGAGAGCAAAACTTCTTCTCAAGTCTCCAAAAGTCTAAACACCTTTTCTGTTTTACACACATTTTGCATTTCAAAATAGCACTTTTTAAATTCACTAAATACAGTTCTCTGCATAAGACACAACAATCTGACATAAAGTCACATGTTTGCCATTTCAAAACACTGCCATTCAAAATGACACTACATGAGCTAATTGGCCAATTACATGTGCCACCTGGCCAAACACCTCAGTGGTTAATTGTTAACACTTCAATCAGGATGTAAGCACTATGAAAAGACCACAGGTGAGAACCTTTTTTTTTTTACAACAACAATGGAAGACATTGCATAGAGAGGAAGAGGAAGAGGGAGGTTGAGGTTGAGAATAAGAGGTGGAGGAAGAGTGAGAGGTAGGGGTAGAGCAGGTAGAGGAGTTCATGGCCAAAGAAGACAAACACTTTCAAATGAAATCAGAGCAACCTTAGTAGATCATGTCATCAACCATGGGTTGACAATGCGTGAGGCTGGACAGAGAGTGCAGCCAAACTTGAGCCGTTTTACTGTCGCCTCTGTCATCCGGACCTTTAGACTGGAGAACAGGTATGTAACCAAAATTTCATGTAGTACACATGTAGTATACCCCATGTCATAGTGTATCAGTTGGGTGACACCTGTTTACTTAGTGTATGACATCAGCCATTCATGAACTGTACAAGTTTCCTGTACAATGTACTCTACTGTGGGGGAAAATATTTAGGCTGCATTGTCCAAGCCCTATATATATTTTTATTTTATTTTTTCTAAAGGACTGAGAGACGACACCATGGTGGAGGAAGGGGCCAAACGTTCAACGGGGTACAGGAAGCTGCCATTGTAAACTTGGTTTTGGAAAATAATGAAATCAGATTACGAGAAATTCAAAGCCACATCATCCAAGACAACACCTTATTCAACAACATTCAACGAGTTAGTCTGTCCACATTGGCTCGCATTCTCAAGCGAAACCAAATCAGAATGAAACAACTTTATAAGGTGCCGTTTGAGAGAAACTCTCAAAGAAACAAAGAGTTCAGACGAGCATATGTGGATGTAAGTACTATATTGACTGCAGTACACTACACACAACATTGTTTCCCAGTGTACTGGATAACACCATATTGAGTGATTTTTGTTCTTTGTTTTCAGGGAGTACTGGAAATGGATGCTCATGCAATCCCACATGAGTTCATCTTTATAGATGAGGCTGGGTTCAACCTAGCAAAGACCAGAAGAAGAGGGAGAAACCTCATTGGCCACAGAGCCATTATAGATGTTCCTGGCCAACGTGGTGGGAACATCACAATGTGCGCTGCCATCTCCAGTATGCATGGTGTCCTCCACCGTCATGCCAAACTTGGACCATACAACACAGCCCATATTCTCACATTTCTGGACAGACTTCACAACATTCTCATACCACCAGAGCATATGAATGATGCAGACCATCAAAGAAACCGGTACGTTGTAGTATGGGACAACGTGAGCTTTCATCGTGCAGCCTCAGTCCAAAACTGGTTTGCTGACCACCCAACATTTCTCGTGCAATACCTCCCACCATACTCACCATTTCTGAACCCCATAGAAGAATTATTTTCGGCATGGCGGTGGAAGGTATACGACCGGCAGCCCTTTGTGCGCATGCCTCTTGTGCAGGCCATGGAAGAGGCATGTGATGAGATTGATGTGGGTGCAATTCAGGGATGGATAAGGCACTCAAGGCGCTTCTTCCCTCGATGTCTGGCAAGGGAAGATATTGCCTGTGATGTTGACGAGGCGTTGTGGCCAGACCCGGCTGTGCGGCAAGATGCTGCCTAATTATTTTTCTTGCCTTTTTTTTGTTTTTGTTTTTTTTACTGTAATATATTTTTTTTTCAGAAATTTTCTTTTTCAGTTTACTTTTTTTGTAAGAATATTTTTGTTCAGTCCCATGTAAATATATCTGCTGTGCTTATGTTGTACTGACTTGTTTACTGTAGTGAAGGAAAAAAATAAAAATGTTGCAACAGCATGTGTGTGTATCTGCAAATATTTCTGTGCATGTGAACAATCTGATACATATTTTAGTATTATGGCAAAGCATACTAAAGATGGGGGTGCTTTTCATTATGCCCAACAGTGTGTAGGTGGTTAGGCAAAAATCTGGTAATATGAATGAAGTGTGTGCCATTTCATGCAAAAGTTTGATTTTGATAATGCTCTGTGTAGTTTCGGTTGCAGTGCTTCATTTTGCAGGATATATGAGGTATTTTGCAGTTTGGGTGTGTGGTTTTGTGAATTGTGTTAAGTGTTTTGATAAAACCAGACTAGTTTGAAAAATTGTGTGTTAGCAATTGGAAAAAACTGTAATAAAACTGCTCATCTCCTTTAGTGATACAAGGTTAGACTCATTTTAAATCTGTTGATGTTTTTCATATAGTGTCTTTTCTCTGTGCCAAGATGGATATTGAAATCTTGTTATTTATTTTTTAATTTTAAACAGTATACAGTATACTGGTAAAGCAATGTTTGTGAACATATGTCAGGCCATAAATCACCAAATTCTATCCATGGGCGCTTGCTTTGGTGTTGCCACCCCTCATAGACCTCATGCCACCCCTTTGCCACCCTATAAATAATTTTCTAGATCCGCCCCTGAACACCATAGCTCCCCTTCTCTTTCTGACCCCAATCTTAAGCCGTCATGGGTCCTTTGCTGCCATCAGGTGGTTATATTGACAATTTCAAGGAACATGCAATTATACTTAAAGGAACAATGCCATTTTTCACCTTTTTAACTGTTATAAAGGCAGTCATATATGTCACATGTGCTTATTTTTAAGAAGATCTGAGCACTCCTTGAGGAGTTATAGGTTTTTGGGGGTCTTGGTCAAGGCCACATATTGAAATGACCCTGTTAGCTACCCAAAGGGTAAAGTTTAACTTTTAATAAACAAATGAATTAATGAATGAATGAATGAATACATTTTGATAATTATTGACCTAGAGAGTCCAGAGAATTGTACTGCACTGGTTTTAGTGAGACTTGTTTGCAAAAATAGGTTTTTAAAATTATCACAAATATTTAATTAAGATTTGATTTACAGTAGTGGATCTTGAGGCAAACTTGTTCATTGTATGAGGATATCTATCAAATTATATGCATATTGTGTGGATGTGCGGAAACACCACATGATTACAGAGCCATGAATCTTGTTAGTGCCTAGTGGCTGATTTCTTTCAAAATTCTTACAGACCTCTAGGACCGTGAGTCAGAACATGCCCACTGAGTTTCTTTCTGATCGGCATCCATTAATCTTGTCTAATAAGTGCGCAAATTTCATTGGCCGATGGCGGCCATGTTTTTTGAGATATCCCAATGTTTTCATAAACCTTCATGGCACCTTGGACAAAGACAGTGCATGCCAATTTTCAACTCAATCAGACTAACGGTTGGGTGGTTATAGGCATTTTCAGGTTTTCTCCTGTTATAGCGCCAACAAGTGTCTAATCGCCATGATTTTTCACATGAAGGTTAAGCCTGTTTGGTTAAAATATCTCATTTTATAGTAAAAAAATGAGTGGCCCATTATAGTAAAGTGGCTCCAAGTGGCTCCACCCACTTTGAACGTTTTTGTGCCCATTAGCGTCCATGAATTGAAATTTCAACTTTTGATAATTATTCAGACTCCAGAGAATCTTTCTGCACTTGTTTGGCTCTGATTGGGCAAAAAACCTAGGACTAGTTTGCAAAAGTAGGTTTTACATAATATTCAGAATGGCAGAAATTTTTTTCCAGGCAGAAATGAAATTGGATACTTTTGTCTGTCTTGAGCCACTGATTCCAATGATATAAAACACCTGAGACTACGACAGATGGTCTAGGAGCTATGAGCGATTTCAAACTTTTGATTGCTGTAATATTGTAAATATACTGAGCAAAATTTTGTTCTCCAAAAGTTCATTTTTCTTGCTGACTAATACATTTTTGAACATAGAATATCTTTTCTGAGGTAATTGTGACATATGACATTGTTTAAAAGCTATTTAGTGACGTTAATTAAAGTTGCAGTAGGTGTTCTGTGTACATGCTAACTTTAGCCTGGTAGCATTGAAAGTGTACGTCCCACCCTCTCTGCAAATCGCCATCCAAAGCCATGCCTATAAAAAAAAACAAATGAATGCACACAGACCAGAGACAAAGTTATTGGATTACATTATGTGTCATTCACCAGTGAGAAAACTTTACAGTACTGTAGAACATGTGTGTCGCTCCTATTCATATATGGGGGTGGAGACCTAGAGTGGGTGTCATGTTCTGTTTGGTCACACATAAGAACCAGTTCATAATAAAGTTATCACACGACTCTTTTGTGCAGCTCTACATGGTATCAGAAGTGGGTTTGCTGACAAAATCTGCGTCGCATAGAACCGCTTGTATTTGATGACGACATCGCTAACAACTGACTGAAATTCAAGAGGGAATGGGACAATACAGCAAAGCTGGATGAATATTCACCACTCTCTCAACAACCTGTAACAAGCAAGTCAAGCTAAAAATAGACACTGGAGCTAAATGCAATGGTATGTCTTTTCACATTGCAGTATGTTGACCACAAAGCCCAAATTGATTACTCGAAGAAAGTAAATATGATAGCCTATGGTGGTCAAACAATTCAGATACTGGGCACTGCCACCCTAGTCCTTTCAGGGGGAAAATTGTTATTTCACATATTGGATAAAAAAATACCCCAGGGGTATCTCCCATGGCAGCTGCATGGTACGGTACACATATGCATTGACCCTGTACATCTTACGTTTTTTCTCGATTGCTTAAACACATTTCTTGAAACTATGTCTCATATTCTCAAAACAGTAAACACAAATCCATAATGTCTCACCCAATTCCCCAAACATCTTTTTTTCAGGTCAAAATGAAGCTCTACACTCAAAACCATTCACTCTTGCTGAAAAACAAAACTTTGCCCTCAACACACACAAGCCCTCAAAATCACACACACTACAATATAGTCTAGCACACTGGTGAGATAAATTTAAAACAATACTACAAAAACCAAAAACAAAAACCAGTAATAATTTGTGTTGCTTGTGGTTTTCCCCCTCAATGAACTTTTCACATGATGAACACATGTGTATCCATTTGCACATTTGTTATTCCTTACTGTACTGTACAGTACAATACACCAAACAACAACAAAAAAATATTCTGCCCCAGCATCACATCTTTGGTCTGGGACAGGCCAGAGAATCTCGTCAACATCACAGGCTGCACTGGTCCTATCCAGTGTAGGGAAAACACCCTAGAAAGTAAAATTAGCTCAAATGAAATATTTATAGGGAATTATAAAGAGTTGTTTAGATTACGACCAAGCAACTGATTCATCCAGCGTTCATTTGCTAGAGCCGTAATAAGCTCTTGTAATGGATATAAATATCCAACAATCGTGAAAACACTGATTAGAGCAATTAACTTGATCACAGTTTAAGACATTAAATCATAAAGCACATAATACAAGACACTTTCTTTTTAAAATCTACAAGAGATTTTATTTATTCTAACTCAGACTAATCTAACACAAAGGCACGCACATACACACACACATATACATTCATACGCGTTGCAGCAAGAAGGAAATGAGAGAGAAAGAGTTTTGAAAGAGAGAGAGAGAGTGAAAGGGAGAGTGATCTGATTAACAGAATTCCTATCAATGCATTTCAAAGACCCGAACAAACCATGAATCATTCATTTAAATTCACCAGTTCAGTTTTCATCTGGAGGTACTTACTTGCGTTGACTTAAAGGTGAATTTCCCTCGTCGTGCAGAGAAGGGTTTCCCAAGTCGATGATTGGTCCAGATCAGGTCCGTGTGGAGCAATGAAAGGAAGTCTCTTTGTCGCTGGAGTTGAAGCGGCAAAAGTCATTGGTTGAACTTTGCGGCGAAACTTAGAACACAAGACTTTCAGCGGTAAAGGAGAATTAAGTAAAAAAAAAGAAAAGTGAGTGAAGGATGGATGGCTTGAATGAGTGGCTTGTCTGTTCTTCTTGTTACTCCATTGTTCTTGGTAACTTGTCTTGGCTTCTTTTTTAGAACTAACCAACTCCTTCCTCATTTACTAACCAACTCCCCCGTTCACTATCTTGCAATATGATCATTTAAACTTAGTTGTTTGTCACACCTCTGAGGAGTCCTGGCCAATCAGACATTGTCCTGTTTCAAGAGGGCCTTCCTCTGCCCCAATAAAACATAAGTGTTACATCCTGTTTCTGCTTCAGCGGAGAGTGCCATTTTAACATAATTTCTATTACAGTTTTTTTATGATTGCTTAAGCACAATTTTAAAAACAAGGCTCATTTTGTCAAAACACTACACACAATTCACAGATCCACACACACAAGTAGCAGAACATCTCAGTTCTTTTGCAAAATGAAACACTTCATTCAAAACTTACATTACAGTTTTTTCCAATTGCTAACACACTAAAATGACATGCACAGCACAATTATTTAAACTGACACACAGAGAGCAAAACTTCTTCTCAAGTCTCCAAAAGTCTAAACACCTTTTCTGTTTTACACACATTTTGCATTTCAAAATAGCACTTTTTAAATTCACTAAATACAGTTCTCTGCATAAGACACAACAATCTGACATAAAGTCACATGTTTGCCATTTCAAAACACTGCCATTCAAAATGACACTACATGAGCTAATTGGCCAATTACATGTGCCACCTGGCCAAACACCTCAGTGGTTAATTGTTAACACTTCAATCAGGATGTAAGCACTATGAAAAGACCACAGGTGAGAACCTTTTTTTTTTACAACAACAATGGAAGACATTGCAGAGAGAGGAAGAGGAAGAGGAAGAGGGAGGTTGAGAATAAGAGGGGGAGGAAGAGTGAGAGGTAGGGGTAGAGCAGGTAGAGGTAGAGCAGGTAGAGGAGTTCATGGCCAAAGAAGACAAACACTTTCAAATGAAATCAGAGCAACCTTAGTAGATCATGTCATCAACCATGGGTTGACAATGCGTGAGGCTGGACAGAGAGTGCAGCCAAACTTGAGCCGTTTTACTGTCGCCTCTGTCATCCGGACCTTTAGACTGGAGAACAGGTATGTAACCAAAATTTCATGTAGTACACATGTAGTATACCCCATGTCATAGTGTATCAGTTGGGTGACACCTGTTTACTTAGTGTATGACATCAGCCATTCATGAACTGTACAAGTTTCCTGTACAATGTACTCTACTGTGGGGGAAAATATTTAGGCTGCATTGTCCAAGCCCTATATATATTTTTATTTTATTTTTTCTAAAGGACTGAGAGACGACACCATGGTGGAGGAAGGGGCCAAATGTTCACCGGGCTACAGGAAGCTGCCATTGTAAACTTGGTTTTGGAAAATAATGAAATCCGATTACGAGAAATTCAAAGCCACATCATCCAAGACAACACCTTATTCAACAACATTCAACGAGTTAGTCTGTCCACATTGGCTCGCATTCTCAAGCGAAACCAAATCAGAATGAAACAACTTTATAAGGTGCCGTTTGAGAGAAACTCTCAAAGAAACAAAGAGTTCAGACGAGCATATGTGGATGTAAGTACTATATTGACTGCAGTACACTACACACAACATTGTTTCCCAGTGTACTGGATAACACCATATTGAGTGATTTTTGTTCTTTGTTTTCAGGGAGCACTGGAAATGGATGCTCATGCAATCCCACATGAGTTCATCTTTATAGATGAGGCTGGGTTCAACCTAGCAAAGACCAGAAGAAGAGGGAGAAACCTCATTGGCCACAGAGCCATTATAGATGTTCCTGGCCAACGTGGTGGGAACATCACAATGTGCGCTGCCATCTCCAATATGCATGGTGTCCTCCACCGTCATGCCAAACTTGGACCATACAACACAGCCAATATTCTCACATTTCTGGACAGACTTCACAACATTCTCATACCACCAGAGCGTATGAATGATGCAGACCATCAAAGAAACCGGTACATTGTAGTATGGGACAACGTGAGCTTTCATCGTGCAGCCCCAGTCCAAAACTGGTTTGCTGACCACCCAACATTTCTCGTGCAATACCTCCCACCATACTCACCATTTCTGAACCCCATAGAAGAATTATTTTCGGCATGGCGGTGGAAGGTATACGACCGGCAGCCCTTTGTGCGCATGCCTCTTGTGCAGGCCATGGAAGAGGCATGTGATGAGATTGATGTGGGTGCAATTCAGGGATGGATAAGGCACTCAAGGCGCTTCTTCCCTCGATGTCTGGCAAGGGAAGATATTGCCTGTGATGTTGACGAGGCGTTGTGGCCAGACCCGGCTGTGCGGCAAGATGCTGCCTAATTATTTTTCTTGCCTTTTTTTTGTTTTTGTTTTTTTTACTGTAATATATTTTTTTTTCAGAAATTTTCTTTTTCAGTTTACTTTTTTTGTAAGAATATTTTTGTTCAGTCCCATGTAAATATATCTGCTGTGCTTATGTTGTACTGACTTGTTTACTGTAGTGAAGGAAAAAAAATAAAAATGTTGCAACAGCATGTGTGTGTATCTGCAAATATTTCTGTGCATGTGAACAATCTGATACATATTTTAGTATTATGGCAAAGCATACTAAAGATGGGGGTGCTTTTCATTATGCCCAACAGTGTGTAGGTGGTTAGGCAAAAATCTGGTAATATGAATGAAGTGTGTGCCATTTCATGCAAAAGTTTGATTTTGATAATGCTCTGTGTAGTTTCGGTTGCAGTGCTTCATTTTGCAGGATATATGAGGTATTTTGCAGTTTGGGTGTGTGGTTTTGTGAATTGTGTTAAGTGTTTTGATAAAACCAGACTAGTTTGAAAAATTGTGTGTTAGCAATTGGAAAAAACTGTAATTTAACAAAACCAAACTTTGACACCGTATGGAGCACACATGGTTCATACATTCAGATTCTGTTTGATTCATCTTAAACTCTTGTAACTTTTACACTTTTCTAATGATATAGTCTGTTTTTTTATTTTTTTCAGAGATATTGTTAGATATTGTTGAGATATTGTTGAGTAATGCACACGAATATACTGACAAAAAACAAACAAACAAACAAAAAAACACAAGATTAGTACTTCACATTGATGAAAATATTTATTTCTCACCACATTGTAAAACCATTCAATACATCAATGCCTTTCCAAAGGTTATATTTTGCACTGAAATTTAGAACATATTCTAAATATAATATATTACACAAACAAAAATATTTGTGGAGACAAAACACCAAAGCATCATCTCTTGGCCTAGCTGGATCTGACCATAGCACTTCATCCACATCTCAGGCGATGTCCTTTCACGCAAGACAGCGAGGGAAGAATCTTCTTGAAAGGTGAATCCATCCTTGCACGGATCCTGCATCAGTTCAGTCAGGCCTTCTCCATGGCTTGAATGAGGCACAATCCTGACAGAGGGCTGGAGATTGTAAACCTTCCATGCCAAAAAAAAACAACAAACAAACAAAAAACTCCTCAATGGGTTTAAGGAAGGGACTGTATGGTGGGATGTATTGCAGTGAAAATTGTGGATGCTAATGAAACCATTTTTTTGACCAGGGCAGATATGTGGAAATTTATATTGTCCCATATGACAATGTATCTCATCTGCTCTGCATCCATTTGGTCTTCTGCTGTGACGATTTTGTGCTTTTGATTTCTGTCTAAAATGTGAATATGTGGGCCGTGTTGTAAGAGCCTAAGTTGGCATGCAGGGGGAGGACCACATTCTGTGTGATTGCAACATACATTGGGATGTTACCACCGCGTTGGCCCGGGACATTCAAAATGATTCAAAATTATGTCTCTTCCTCTCCCTCTTACTGCAACATTGCCTTTCATTTTGTTGACTCATAAACTCACATTTTGCCTTTTTATAGTACTATAGCACCTGATTGTTGAGTTTACAGTTAAGCACCCAAGTGTCTTCACACCTGACGGCTGTGTTTGATCAATTGGTTTATAGGGGTGGTATTTTGGAAAGCAGTGTCTTGAAATGGCAAAGAAGTGACATTATGTTAGATTTCTGTGTCTAATGTAGAGAAGTGTGTTTAGTGTTGTGCAAAACAATGTGTGTAGTGTTTTGCAAAAAGTGTGAGGCTGAGAATGTGCTTACAGTTGTGCAGATCTAGCTTTGTGTTTTGCTCCTTGAGTGTAAGGTTTTGCCAATTGTAGGAAAAGTTTAATTTTAGTGTGTAAGCAATCGTAAAAAACTGTAAATGGAATACAATACATTTTAAACAGATTTCATTCATGTCAGGATATAGGAAAGGGGGAAAGAATCAAATTAAGTCCAAAGAAGGCATACTTTCAGGCATTCAGTCAAGAGTTAACACATTTACATGAATTGTGAGTGTTCTAAAGCCTAACTGTTTACAGGTAGTACTTGTAGACACATAATGCAAAATGTATGTAGTTAAAAGATGTTTGATAAGTCCGTTAAAATTGTTGGAACAATTTTGAAGCAGTTTTATTTGTTCAACAGTCTCTTTGGCTGTCCTGTGAAGTAAGGAAACAAAAGGGTCTGGATTGTCTCTCTGTCTTCTTGGGTGACCCTTTGGTATGTCGCTTCTGCTATCAGGAAGCATGTGTCGTAAAAGTAATCTGGCTTTATCTTCAGACGGGCCGGAGCCGGAACCTCAATTCTGAATTAGAATTATGTTTTGAAAGAATCATCTGAATGATTCTTTTGTCTGGTTCGTCCACAGTTCCTACACCAGACAGCGGGGGTCAAATCCTCTTGCATGCCTGATCCACCCCTGACATGCATCAACTGAAATGTCTAGTCAGGCTTCTTCCAATCCATTGTCTCTGTGTCCTACAAAAATAAAAGTACTGATAACTGTAACTGTAACATCCTTTATACAAAATGGAAGCATTTTGAAACTCTAATTCAGAAACTCTATCTGTATGTAAGGCAGTTTGCATGATGCATGTGTTGTAACGGAGTACAGCACTCAAAAGTTACAGTAGAGTTCACTGAGGTACACCCACCTGTTTTCCTCCCTGAAGGTTCTTATGATCGAGGTGATGGTGAAGCAACTTAAGTTTGGGTGAACTCATTTCCCAGCCTCCCTCATAGTCATACCATGGACAAGGACATGGTCAACTAGTGGCACAAATTTCATCTGAGACTCCTTGTCTCCTTGCACCTCATCCTCATGCTCGTCCTCCTCCTCTTCCTCCTCCTTCACCTCTTCCTCCACTCCGTACTGCTCTTGCTCATCCTCTTCCTCCTCCTCCTACTCTCTGGTGTCCTTGACCTTTTCAATCATGTCTCTCTAGATCCATTGTTCCAAAACTGAATCAACTGACTCAGGCTGACTCACTGTGTGCTAATTGAGCTCAAGCTATGCTGACTTGAGTGAACAATAATGATTGCTAGTGCTTTCTAAATGACAACATGGTGTAGGCAATGATAAATTAAGGGATTTGTGTCTAGAGTTTTGCAGTGACAGTTCAACAAATCTGATTCATGTGTCAAAACAGGGGAATATGGTTTATAGTTTAGGGAAATGGGTGTGCTTTTTGATAAATGGCATTATGGTTTTGAAATTTTAGTTCAAAAGCCTGGTTATAGTGTTTAAGCAATCAAGAAAAACTTTAATAAGGCTCTCCTGAGGCCTCATCACACATTAAAGACTGTAGAGCAAGTGATCGCTGATATGCCACAGGCAAAGGTGTTCAGCATTTTAGATGCAAAGTGTGGATTCTGGCAGATACATCTGGATGAGGAATCATCGAAAGTCACAATGTTTATGACCACATTCGGAAGGTACACATTTTTTACAAATGCCATACAGGATTAAAAACTGGAAGTGAAGTTTTTCAGAGATGCATGGAACAGCTCTTTTCTGCACAGCCATGTGAAATAGTCGTGGATGACATTTTGATCTGGGGTTCTTCTGTTTAGGAACACAACAAATGCCTCAAATGTTTCAGGGTCTCAGAGGTGCCATAGGTAGGCCACCTTCTCGCAGAAAAAGTTGTCAAGCCCAACCCAGAAAAAAAAACAAGGCTGTCCGCCAGATGCCTACCCCAGGAGACAAACTTGGTTTGCAGAGATTTCATATATCAATATATAAATTAATATATCATTACAGTGCGATAACAGCTCCCCTTCGTCAGCTGCTGCACCAAGATGCAGAATGGTGTTGGACTTAACAACATGCTGCTGCTGTGGACACACTAAAAGAACATCTAACAAGTTCATCTGTCCTACATTATTCTGATGTGCACAAGCCAGTGACATGTTGATGCTTCCCATCATGGTCTTGGAGCAGTTTGTCTTCAGGATGGCAGGCCTGTTGCATTTGCATCAAGATCTCTCACTGACAATGAAGCACACTATGCACAGATTGAGAAAGAACTCTTGGCACTAATCTTTGCCTGTGTAAAATTCCACGATTATATCTATGGCCGCCCAGTAACTGTGGAGACGGATCATCAGCCCCTCATAACAATCCTTAGGAAGCCTCTGCACACAGCGTGGTGCGCATCCAGTGAATGATGCTAAAGCTTCAGTCCTATCATCTGAATGTGATCTATTAATGGGGCGTAAACTGTATGTTGCAGATGCACTTTCATGTGCACACCTCCCCACCACAGACAGTTCTGAAGACATTGAGGACTACAATGTGCTAGCTCTGGAAGGGGTGTTGTCATCCTGACGGATTGAAGAACTTAAGCAAAGCACACAAGCAGATGCTGTAGGCAAACACTTCATGGACACCATTCTCACTGGCTGGCCTGGCTCATATAAGGAGGTTCCACATGATATCCGCCCATTTTACGCTATGAGGGATGAATTGACAGTGAAAGACTGTTTGATTCTGAGTGGTCAGAGGTACGTAATCCCACACTCTCTCCAGAAACACTATTTAACGCAGCTTCATCATGGTCATCCTGGCATTCAGTCCACCAAGCGGCGGGCACGTGAAACCATGTTATGTCCTACAATGTACAGCGACATTGAAAGAGAGGTTTCCAGAAGTGCTCCGTGTAATGCTCTAAAACAGCACCAGATGAGAGAACTCTTGCAACTTCATCAGATACCAGATAGTCCATGGTCCATCACAGCAGCGGACATATTTGAGTGGTCAGGCAAGAATTATCTGGTTTTGGTGGAATCATATTCAGGCTGGTGGGATGTTCTTCCGAACCTTTCCAGCAATACTGTGATCAGGCAATTGAAACGGCAATTCGCTGTACATGGGATTCCCCACCAGTTGATGACTGACAATGCAACGTCATTTTCAAGCAGGGAATTCAAGAACTTTGCTCACCAGTGGGATTTTCAGCATGTCACAAGCAGTTCCAATTACCCTAGATCCAATGGTCTAGCGGAGCGTGGTGTCAGGTCTGCAAAGCATCTCCTAGAAGTGTGCATGTGATGGTTCTGACATGTATGCAGCCCTGCTCAACCTGCGCAACACACCCAGGGATGGCATGCCTTTCCCTTTTCCAGCGCAACATTTACTGTCCCGACGCAGGAGGGTACACATCTCAGCTCACACCTAGAGTTGAGACTGATGTTAAGACAGCTTTGTTCACACTCAGACAAAAAGGAAAGATAAGCCATGACAAATCTGCCAGACGCATTTCGCCTCTGGAGCATGGGCAAACCGTTTGGATGGAGACGACCTGTGGGTTTGACAAACTGGCCACGGTTTCTGGAAATGCCCTCCAGTTATATTGTCCAGTCTCATGGTAAGATCTATGTAAGGAACCACCGTCACCATGTCTGTGCCCATGATCTCCCCAAGAAAGGCCATGTGCTGCTGTGCCACACTTCAAAAAATGGATGTGACATGCCATCACAACAAAACACTGACAGTTCCAGCAAGAGGATCCAGCTCCACTAGTTGTCTAGATCAGGAAGAGTGTCTAAGCCTAATACAACGTTCAAAGACTTACTGATTGCTTACACGGCACAGCATGTGTATAATAGTTCGGAGCACGTGTTACATGTTGTTAATGTTTACTTCTATATTGCCCTGAAAAAAAAGAAGAAGAAGAAAGATGTAGAATATGTGTGTGTCGCACCTATTCATATATGTATGGGAGCCAGATGTTTGAAAATGGACATGGTAAGGGGGTGGAGACCTAGGAGGGAAGAGCGGGTGTTATGTTCTGTTTGGTCACACATTAAAACCAGTTCATCATAAAGTTATCACACAACTCCTCTGTTTTGTGCACATCTACAAGTACAATAAGTACTACAATAACAAACATAAACAACTTCATAAAAACAAATTAGATTCAGCAAATGGATATACTGGACATTTCTAACGTGGCAGCTGATGAAAAACTAGCAGCATTGAGCACAAAATAAACCACATCACTGTCTTTATAACCAGAAAGGTGATAGTATTTCAGAAATACAATGTCAGAATATCAAGCGAAGGAACAACGAACAACACAAAACTATCTTTCGTGCTAAGGATGGCATGCACCCGCAGGGATGCTAAGGGTATTTCGATTGAAGGAGGAAACAAGATGGTGTTAAGAATCCATGCATCAAAGGTGTGGATGTTGTAGTTTGCTTGTAACAAAAAATGTTTCTGAAGAGAATCTCCTATTGCACCTTTAACGCCTGCGTGGTTGAAACACTGATTTTACATGATTACACTGATTACATGAGACATTATACAGATTTCATACATTGTACCATATCTTTCAACATGTTCATGTTCATTCATGTTTATTTCATGCTGTATCTACTATAAAATTGGAAGAGATGATCGGTATACAAGTGCTCTGCGCTGCTTCTCGCTTAGAATGAGGTGCTACAGTGATCTGTGACACCACATTAAAGAGCAAAAAAAACAATGAATGGTACTGAAGACTGGAGTAATGATGCTGAAAATTTTTACTTTGGCAATGAATTTTAAAATATATATTCAAAAATAAACTGTAAAATTATTTCACAATGCTACTTTTTTAAATGTATTTTGGATCAAATAAACACAGCCTTGCTAAGAAGAGACTTCTTTTGAAAACATAAAAAAAAAAAAAAAAAAAATATTACCATACTACAACTTTTGAATAGTATCTGAATTTCTTTTTATTCAAATGTTAAACCATCAAGCTCTTATTTTTGTTGAAAACTGCAGGGAGTCCTTAAAGCGTCTCATTTGTTGGCATTTGATACAAAACAAGCTTCTCTGCAATGCTGAACACACCAGATAGTGACTGAATTGCATGCTAATAAACAGTGCAAACAGATTATGCATGATTCTGATACAAAAACATTTCAGATTTAATAGGATTAAATAAAAAAGTTTACCTTAGAAAATATGAAGTCTCCATGATTCTCTTTCATGACATAAGGAAGGAACAGTAGAATTGCTGCTCTCTTCTGCTAAAAAAAAAATAAAAAATAACCTAACCTAACCTAACCTAACACTGAAGTTCACTGAACCAATAGGTTGCAATATTCAAATGCAAATAGCAACAAACACAGCAACATTTAAAACCACAGGCATATTAATAGTTATTCATTTTACTAGTATCGATTCAAACTGACATTTAATCATTTAAGTTAAGTTAAGAACTGTATTAATCCAACAAGGGGCAATTCTAGTAGGTAGTAGCATATAGCAGACAAAGTATCACATAGACAGTACAGAAAATAAGTAAATAAAGAAGTAAAAACATAACCCAACATGCTTCATAAATAAATTCATTATATATATGTTACTGGATACCACAAGAACCTGATCATTCAAGTCTATCAAACTATCACTTAAAAGTCCCAGTTCGTAAGCTCAAAGCAACTTTGCAGCTCTTCGATGCTTGTTTCAGTTTAGTTCTTAAGGGTGTTTTTTTGTCTTTCTGCACGCCGTACAACTGGTGTGTATGCCGAAGCCAATAGAATTGTGTTATGATCAGCTGACCCCAGTGGAGGCAGGGGAACATACTTAAGCACCTCAAATCAGACCATAACACCTGTCCAAAATCTTGTCTCTCTCTCTCACCTCTCGCTCGCTTTCATTTTTGTAGAAACCAATCACCAAGAACCAATGCAAATCTGAGAGCTGAATACATGTCAGTACTTTATTCTTAAAAAAAAAAAAAAAAATCAGTACACATCTTAGATTGTATAGTATACATTTTAATAAATGTTTTACAGATGACAACACTGATGAACCTTCTCTCTTCACAGGGCAAACAACACATGTACAGTGTCAGGAAACGAACCTTTCTCCAAACCTCATATGCCATCACCAAAGAGGTACAGAGCATTTGAACCACCGCTGGGGTGTTCATATTCAGTGAACTGCGAACAGGTGCACGTGCCAGAAGGGAGCGAAAGATTCGGCGAACTGCGACCTGCGATTCAGTGAACTGTGAACAGATGCGCGTGCATGGAAATATTAACACAAAGGGCCTTGCATCACCAGTGCAGACCACCATCAGAAGCTGAAAGCACGCCTGGCCTCGGCGATTTACCTGACTGAATTTGGTGAGTGATGGCAGGGCTCGACAGTAAGGACTGCCCGATGGCCCGGGGCCAGTGTGAACGACGCTCGGGACAGTAGACGCACCGGTCACTTGCCCGATCGGGCCAGTGCTGTAGGGTGTGCGTTGTATATCGTCTATAATATCGTAGGCTAATTGTTGATTTAACGATCTGAAATTATCGAGTATGTCCCTCACTTTACAAAAACAGTCTAACGTTACTAGACACAGCAGTTAATTGTTACATACGGTTAGAGTAGTGTGTGCTTATATTAAAGTGTACGCTTTCACTGCGTGATTTAGTCTATTAAAATGCCCCCAAAATTCAAGATAAGGGGCAAACATGCCCCTGTATATATTTCATATATAATTTAATAAAGTTAGTCAATATTACACAAAGAGCTCCATTTTTCTCCAAATATTAGCATGATTACAAATGTGATATTGATTTTATTCAGCATATAGTTTAATGAACAAGAACTTAATATCAAGTGACTTACATTTTAGACACCAAATCGTCTGTTTCTCTGTATTTCGCCAACAAAAATAGTTCCAAAGTCCACCGAATTGTTTTGCGTCTTTGAGCAACACTTCCTGAATGAATCAGCCGCTTGAATGAATCAGTTGAATCTCAATGATTCGCTCATTAACAGTGATTCGCTGTCACCTACTGGCGGGTTAAATTTCACATTTAAAGTGTCTTCATTTTTAAAAATTTCAAATAACAGTATTTAACGTTTTATATTTTGAACATTAAAAACATTTTTATGCATCTGTAACTGCTCTTGATTAACTTTAATAAAGTTTTCTATTCTATAGTTATACATTAATTACAATTTATGTACCTGAAAATCTTCTGTTTAAACTTGCATAAAAAACTTGAAAAGCACCATTTAATTTATATGTTTGTTCTGTTGTATTTATTTGTGCTATTACTCGTAATTTGATTATTTGTTACTATTTTACTACTTACTGTTTATTTGTCTAATAATATTTAAAATAAATCTAGTAGCTTTTGGTGTTATAACCTTATGTATTGAGGTTAAATTTACTAAAAACAATGTAAATAATAACTATGCTTATTTTATAGGCCCATTTTCTTGTATTTTACTTTTATTAATTTTTTTGTTGTGGGGCCCGGAAAATTTCGGCAGGGCAAGTAAAAATTTGAACCACTGGCCCAACTGAGCCAGCAGAAAAAAATCCTTAGCGTTGAGCCCTGAATGGTTTCAATAATTTTAATATTTTCTGGTTTATAAGTTACCCAGGAGCTCTGTTGACATAGACTTAGCTAACGTTAGCTACAGCTTGATGAACTGAGTCACTGAACACAGCAGGAGAGAACACAACGTTAGCCAGCTAGCTAAAGCTCCGGTGGAAAATTATTAGCTAATGCTACCGTTTTTGAGGAGTTAGATTTTGAGGTGAGGGGACTGACAAGGCAGAAGGTAAAGTGGTCCACCGTTCTAATAAGTAGACCTGCCAACCTGTACGCAATTTACGTAGCGGATACACATTTTGACTTCAAAGTACGCTGGTACGATTTATCACTCTAAACTACCTAAAAACCTGGTGACGCCTCTGTGCACGCACAGTACTCAAATCAAGCAACAGCAAAAGAAGAAGAGTTCGACCAATCATAGCGCTAGGTTCTTCTAGGGCTGGGCGATATATTGAATGCTTTTGTCACGCGCATTTCGTCAGTAAAGCCGGTTCCCTGATTACCACTAAATCGCCATCACCTGCTTTCAAATGGAGCGGCATTTAATAGACAGAGCCGTAGATCACTGATAAGCCACGCAATATCGTGTTCAATATCGATATGAATCGCCGTCGATATTGAACGCGATATTGCGTGGCTTGTCAGGGAACCGGCTTTACTGACGAAATGCGCGTGACAAAAGCATTCGATATATTGCCCAGCCCTAGAAGAACCTAGCGCTATGATTGGTCGAACTCTTCTTCTTTTGCTGTTGCTTGATTTGAGAACTGTGTGTGCACAGAGGCGTCACCAGGTTTTTGCGTAGTTTAGAGTGACAAATCGTACCAGCGTACTTTGAAGTCAAAATGCGTATCCGCTACGTAAAATGGCCTGTGTCGCGGAAGAAACGAGACATGGAAGTAGGCGTCCTTCAGGTCGATCGCTGCAAACCAATCTCAGGGACGGATGCACTCAAAAATGCGCTTCTGCGTAAGCATTTTGAACGGTAGCTTGTACAGGCTCCGATTCAAAACTCGCAGGTCCAAGATCGGTCGTAACCCACCGCTCTTCTTGGGTACAATGAAGTAGGGACTGTAGAACCCTGACCACATATCGGCTGGAGGGGCCGGCTCTATCGCGTCCTCCGCCAGTAGGACTGCGATCTCCGCACGCAAGACAGAGGCAACGACATCTTTCACTGTAGTGAAGAGGACGTCCCTGAACTTGGGGGGGGATGCCGGGCGAACTGAATCGCATAGCCGAGCCTGATGGTCCGAATGAGCCAGCGAAACGGACTGGGGAGCGCTAACCAGGCTCACAGAGACCGTACAAGCGGGACCAAAGGGACCACCGGCGTACCCGCAGCAGGGCAGCGAGGTGGAACACAGGGACGCGGCTCGGGGGGGCTCTCTTTTTGAGGCGGCCCAAAGCGACGTCAATGTGCTAGGCAACACTTACCTGGTTCCACGGATGGACAGAGGGAGCAGTTGAGGCTTTGGTGACAGAAGAGGGGGATGAGAGTGGTGAGGTTTTTCTCCTCCCACTGCTCTCCAAACCCTATTCAGACCTGGAAATGGAGGAACTGCTCTTTTAAATTTGGGTACCGCTGCCTCTTGGGTCAGTGGCGGAACAGAAACAAACCCAATAAAAGGATTTACCACCCGGCCCTCCTCCAGGGGTGGAAGAGCAGCCCCACCCATCTCTGGGTCGCCCGTCTCAGGTGTGATTCTCACCAACCACTTAAACAGCTGCAGAGACGGGAGGCGTCATCTCCCCGCAATGGACACAGCAGAGCCTGCTGGGCCGGAGTTTCTTGCAGGGGACGACACCCTTGGCGACGAGCAGACTGAGGGGCGGCCCAAGAGAAACTCAATGGTTTGTCATGGGAAGCTCCCCGATCCACTACTAACTGAGGAGAACCGCTGGGCTCAGTCCTCGACAGTGTCACCGAAAAGGCCACCTCGTAAGATGGGAGCATTGAGAAAGCATTTAGCTTGACAACCTCTCGCACCTCACAAGGAAAGCCAGGGGGCACATCTGGAACTACCCTCATGCAAAAAGAGTGCCTTGGCCTCACATGCAGGGTGGGTGTGGTCTGTGTAAAAACTTATGCAGATTTTGGCACCTTTGGCACCCCATACTGCCAAGTTTTCCATGCACATCTGGAAGACCCAGGAAAGCATGGCTGTTAACTCCGAATCTGAGTCAGCATAAGCACACACCATTACAGTGGCCAGCGTCACCCTCATTTCCAGAGCATAACAGCACTCTCTCCGATGCTGCAGTCGACGTCTGTCCCTCAGCTGGGGCTCTGAATGAAATGCTAGTTTCCCCTATGAGAAGGACCAGCAATCCAATCCAGAAACTGCACAGCTTGCAATGCGCTAGAGAGGGAGGGGCCCTAGGGGGTTGGTTCCCCGAAGGAACCACTCAACCTCATGTCACCCAAGCCATATCAGCAAAGTAGACCTCTTCTGGTGCACCAGAGAGGGCGCTACAATGGAGATTATGCAAGGGAACCAAGCATCTAGAGCACAGAGCGAGCGCTGGGTTGCCGTGACAACCCGCGCTGTAGCCCGGCAGCTCGACGGCACACGACACGCAGAGGAGCGAGAGGTTTGCTCTCGTTGATCTCCACGGTCTCCCAGAGTGTCGGGCAGATCCGCGGCTGTGCTTTTACACACAAGCGGCAGCTGGCCAACAACCGAGGGACTCAAGCTTCCCGGAGAAAGAAGAGTCACGACCGGCGTGTCGACGTGATCATGTTCTCATATGAAAACATGAAACACCCACGAACATAGTTTCAGCACGCGCCCAGACATGTGAAACAGTGATCGTGGCCGTCAGTGAGGACAGAAACGACCGCATCCAGAAACACAAGTAGGATGTCATCTTTAAAAAGACGCGAATCTACTTGTGTAAGCTCTTCCAGGGACTTTACTCTTTTAAAAGTGCTGAAGCACGCAGGGGAATGGCCGCCGCAACACAGACAGGGATTGTGTGCAGCCTGTCATGTGCTCTCTCTCTCTCTGAAGGCGCTCACTCTTACCAGCCATAAAAACGGCTTTTCAGCACTCAAAAGCGCACCGTACTGGCCGTGAGAACAGCCTTCTGACACTGTCAAACAGCTATTTGCTCAAAAACGGCAAACGAAACAAAAACAGAAAAAGAGAGGACTTCGACCCCACTGCTGTGACATTCGCTTGCAGAGAACAGGAACAAACACTGTTCGGCTCCGAAGCTAAAAGCTGAAGATGCAACGCACCTGCTGCTCATTATATACCCATGCTGCGAGGCGAGCAGCTGATGCATATGATTGCATGCCAATGTGCATTGGCTCGTTTTAGTTACACTCGAAGTAGATTGGCCTCTCTAGCGAGATTCCAGTCCAGTCAGTATATTAGAATGATTTCTGAAGGATCATGTGACACTGAAGACTGAAATAATGATGCTGAAAATTCAGCTTTGATCACAGAAATAAATTACTTTACTATATATTCACAAAACGGGTATTTTTAAAATTGTGATAATATTTTACAATATTTATTTTCTTACTGTATTTTTAATCAAATAAATGCAGCAGTGGTAAGACTTCTTTTTAAATAAATAAATAAATAAATAAATAAATTGCACCAACCTCATACTTTTGAACATTAGTGTATGATTGAGGTCTGCTCCAATTCTGCTGTACGGCCATCAGCATGGAAGAATCTAGAAACATAACATTGTCATATAATATTTTTAGCATGAAGTGCCAGGTTTATTAAAAGAAAACAGAGCAAGAAAAGAAAAAAAAAAAGTTTATATACTATATATTTATATAAAATGTCTTAAGATATCAGTATTTATGTTTTAAATTTTACTTATTTAATATTGCTCATAGTAGTGTCACTCTTGTTTGGATGCCAAAGCCTTCCTAAACTGTAATATCACAGATGCTGTAATGAGGCGGCAGACTCTGTGAGATCCATATGCAGCTTTATAATAATATCGTAGTCGTACAGGCAGGGGTCAGATACCAGCAACAGCAGTGTAGAAGACAAGGCAGAAACAATAACAATACCAGGCAATGGGTCAGGATAGGCAGCAGGCAAGACAGGGGTAATCAGTAGACAGGCAGGTATATCACAAGGCAGGCGGCAGGCAGATAACAGGGTAACGAGGCAGTCCAAGGTCATACACAGAATATCAGCAAACAGGGAATAAACGCTCAGAAATGTCAGCTAGGCAGAACAAGACTTCGCGAGGCATGATGGGATATGAGAGTCCTTCTATAGTCCAGCTAATGGACAGGAGAGACACCTCGCCTTCCACGATTATTGGAGGGGGTCTCTGGTCACGGGTCCCCTCTAGTCACTCCCCTCCTCTCGGACCACCTGCGGGCTTAAGCAGAGACACATGGAAGGTGGGTGAGATACGGTATTCAGATGGTAGTTCTAGACGATAGGATACTGGGGTTATTTGACAGGAGATTTTGAAAGGACCCACGTACCTGGGACTGAGTTTCTTGCAGGGTTAGCGGAGACGGAGATCCCTGGTGGAGAGCCATACCATCTGTCCAGGTCTGTATAACGGTTGGGGTCGGCGATAGCGATCGGCCTGCTCCTTGGTGCGACGTACTGCCCTCTGCAGGTGAACATGAGCCTCGTTCCAGACCTCCTCGCTACGTTGCAACCAATGATTCACGGCAGGCAAATCAGTAGGTTCCCCTGCCCATGGAAAGAGCGGAGGCTAGTATCCAAGGATGCACTTGAAAGGAGAGACACCGGTGGCTGGTTTGTGTAGTGAGTTCTGTGCATATTCGGCCCAGAAGAGGTATTTGTTCCAATCCGATTGGAAGTCTCTCTGCCTGCCCGTTGGCCTGAGGATGGTACCCAGAGGTAAGACTAATGTTGACATTGAGTTTCTGTAAGAAGGATGACCAGAGGCGGGAGGTAAACTGGGGTCCGTGGTCTGAGACAATGTCCTCAGGCAGGCCGTAGAAGCGGAAAACGTAGTTACACAGATGTTCTGCGGTCTCGAGTGCAGTGGGTAGTTTGGGTAGAGGAATGAAACGGCAGGCCTTGGAGAAGCGATCGATTATGCTGAGTATGGTGGTATGTCCTTGGGAGTTGGGTAAGTCGGTGATGAAGTCGACAGCAATGTGAGACCAGGGTCGTTGTGGAATCGGTAGAGGTTGGAGGAGACCTGCAGGTGAATGACGGAGGGCTTTTGTAGTTTGACAAACGGTGCAATTCTGGATGTAAGTGACAATGTCAGATGACAGGGTTGGCCACCAGAAGCGATTGGTTACCAGCTGGGTAGTTGCGGCAATGCCTGGATAAGATGCTAAATAAGCATCTTAAATTAAAACACTACATAAACCATTTAAAATGTCATTAAATTATATTACATTACATTACATTATTATTCAATCGCGAATTTGAAACTCATTTAGTAGTTCTATGAACCATTCATATAGGCAAGGCAAGGCAAACCCTTTATAGGGTTTAAAACAAATTTTTAAACATTACTGCAGAATTTTTATACTAAACTTTGCTTTTAGTTAAATAATAACTTAATCAGCAACGCCTTCGAAGTCACATAATTATATTTTTAAAGATGTTCAGTGAGCCTTGAGTCATGCAATACATTTAAATATATAAAAGGATTTATCAACGGTGTTTTAATTGATAAACACCACAACTCTATTTATATAACTCAAAATTAATAATTGATATTGCATTATTTATATTAATTTGAGTTTATTTGAGTTAAAAATTAGTCTGAATTAGTTCTGGACCAGACAGGACAATTTAGCTCACTTGATCTCACTTTCCTGAACATAATAATAATAATAATAATAGTGTATATA